>NC_077232.1:244266112-244597779 GCF_027887165.1 Monodelphis domestica
AGCATTAAAATTCAACTAAAAAATAAAACCAAAAGAAATCAAAACCTTTTGAGGACAAAAAAATTCCTTATCTGGGTCATATATATTTTGGTCTTAAAACTAAGAACTCAGGGTCATTCAATTGATTGAAAGAATTACAGCTGTTAAAAAATTTCAGTGCCAAAATAACCGCTCTGCATCAGTATTAAGAATAAAATACATTTTTGCATTTTAGGTTTGTGCTTTTTTTTTTAAAGACATCTTAGTTCTGTAAAATTTCATCCTGTAAGATTACATAGGGGAGTGTTAGAATTGTTTACTGAGGTTTTCCTTTAAGTAGCTGTTAGACTAAGTTACAGTGATAAAAATTCAACTACTGAACTGATTCCTTGAGATACTGCAAGTGGGCTGGCTCATTTCACCTTCTTCTCATGTTTAATGTGGCCGTTTCTTTTATACTTGCCATTGGGGATCCCATTGTGGAAATGTCCATTAACAGTGCTATGCTCGTTTCTGGACCAGAGAAGTGTGCTCTGCTTGCAGGTGAACCTGATCATCCTTGCCAAAACAAAATAAAGTAAGGCAGCACCCAGGGAGAGCACACAGGCAATATCCAGTAAAAAATACTGATGGAAAGAGATGCGATGCACGGCAGCCTGGAGGTGGTGTGCTCCGTTGTGACGGAGAATGTAATCGATCCAATAGACAGTTCGATTGACGGGGTGACTAGGCTGATCCTTGTGAATTTCGGACAGCTTCTGGGCACGCGCACGGTAGCTGAGTGGCAATAAGTGGGGAGAAAACAAGGTTTAAGACATTAATCTGCCACATTTTGGAAGGGGCCCCACTAGCATGGGTTTGGCTGAGCGACGGCATGCCATCTATGGCAGGAACAACAAAAGAGGAGGAGGCTTGCCATGCAGCGTGCTCTAACACGCAGGTGCTCATGCCAGGCCAGCGGGGCCAGCCCTTTTGTAGCTTTCTTAGTATGTCTGTGGCTGGGGAGAATGGTACAGGTGTGAGGGAACCTCTCAGAGAACCTGACTTTCTTACTCACAGTCTTCCCATGATACTGCTTTTACATGGGGGATTGTTGTTCTGCACCGGACCACAGACTGACCCGTCACCCTGACAGCCTACAAACATATGCATGTCTGTGACCAATTTGGGGGATGCAAGCCATGACTAAACCAGTTTGCTAGAACGACATGCTATTGACCAGTGATGATAGACAACCGGCTGCCCTTCTCATTTCTGAGGCCTGGCCCAGGCTTGGGCTTGGGCTTGGAAGGTGCTCCTGAGTCCCTCCCTGACATCCCCTTCACTAAGAGGTTCTAGGTGTTTGCTCCTCGTCCTGTAGAAGCAGAGAACTTCCAGGTTGGTGGGCTGCAATCTCAGGAGCTTCAGCCATTGGGAAGAGCCCACAAAGGCCTCTGCTCAGAGGACTCACACATCCAAATATTACATCCCCTTTACCTGCAGGCTCCCTGGGAAAGGTGCTTTATCACACACAGTTTTAGAATTCACATATTGTTATATAATTCTTCACTGTAGAAAAGGTCACATGTTTCAAAGTCAGACCATCAAATGAAATAAGATGTTGACAGGATTATGAGAAGTGCTCGATTCAGGACTGTTAGCGTAACCCTTCTCTGCACATAGGTATCTCTAGACTTACCTGGGAGAGGAGGGCCAAGCTGCATTTACCCACCGTTGAGATGCTTATTAGTCGGTTTTTCCTCCAGGCCCGCAGAGTTAGTTCTGTCTCAGGGGCCTCACCTTTTACCTACAGGAGAGCCTATGCCATAGAGAAAGATGCCTACGATGGACATTTACTTGTGCAAAATCTGGATGAATCCTCCTTGGGGGAATGATGTAGCCAAGATTTGCATGGGGGTGGGGGTTAACAAGAATGCTATGAAGGAGGGCAAGGAAGGGACTCATTTGGGTAGGTGACAAAGTAACTCACTCCATGCTTGGTCCTGACTGTGGTGACACTCCCCTTAGAACCTTCCTTGAAAAGCAACAAGAAAGGCCTCCCATGGTAGAACCTGAGATTCCCTACAGGCCAAGGCAGCCCTCTAAAAGCTGAGACAATGAGGAGATGCCCTTTTGGAGGAGGAGGTGCAGCTGCTAAGTCCAGAACAGATCATGCAGCCTCAGTGAACAGGCTGATGTAGAAGGACCATTTAGAGCCGTGGCTCTCAGACACGCTGCTCTAATGAAAACCGAGGGGAAACTTGTCCAGCTTCTAGCTACAACATGGCTTCCCCGGGGCTGGGACACCCCCAACATATGGTGCAAGGAGGCTGTGCATGAGATAGCATGCACGGAGCCTTAAAAAACACATGGAAATTAGAGCTCTCATCCTGTATGTTTTATCTGTTTCAATAGTAAATGAAATCGAGAAATATATATTCCTTACCTGGGATCATTAATAACTTTCACCAAGGCTCCGTGTAAATCCTGTTCAGTCATTGACTTCCATTCCAAGAGTATCCCCATGCCTTTGGCCTGGACTCGAATCATTGTATC
The DNA here is from genome assembly GCF_027887165.1 of Monodelphis domestica. Classification (NCBI taxonomy): domain Eukaryota; kingdom Metazoa; phylum Chordata; class Mammalia; order Didelphimorphia; family Didelphidae; genus Monodelphis; species Monodelphis domestica. The sequence goes on from NC_077232.1 coordinate 244,268,627, forward strand.
ATAATGGTCTCCAAAGAGTGGAATCCCCACCACTGGGACTCCATGGTACATAGTTTCAAAAATGCTGTTCAAGCCACCATGGCTAAGAAAGGCTTTGATGTTTGAGTGCCCTAAAGAAGGGAGCAATAATGAAACAGGAATGTTATATGTAAAGGTTTTCTTAATTTGTGGGGGAGGCAGGACGCTTTGCCAGTATTGTGAAACATAAGGATCTCTTCACAGAATATTTGTTAAATGCATTCATAAGCAAGGGAAATTAAGAAGCTCAATTAGAAATGAGTGAAAACAAAAATGTAATTCTTTCCCCTTTCCAAATTCACAAATTCTCCTCCCCTCCAATCGATCCTCAAGTAAAAAAAGCCCATTAGAGAGAAAACTAAAAACAATTCTGAACAAGTTATTTATTATTGGAAATAAAGCATATTCTTGGCACATTGTTTTAAAGAAACATTTTTGGCAATTTTATTTTTCATTTGAATATCTGAGATTTTTTTATCATTTTGGGGACTTACCCATATAAGGGTTCTCTTTAACCAACACAGACTGCAGATAGTAGCCCTAATGAGTTGCCTAGACATACAGAGGTTAACCATCACAGATCACACATTTGGTCCAGTCCCTCCCTTTTATAAATAAGTTAACAGAGGTCCAGGGAATTTATGTGGATTTGGATATGATCTATCTGGTAGTAAGCATTAGAAATGGAATCTGAATCTAAGTCCTCTGCCTCCACAGTCAGATTTGAAACCCAGGGTTTCCTAACTGAAGGTCTAGTTCTCCATCCACTATCCAATATTGCTACTTATAAAACAATAAAAATAGAGCTATTAAATGAGAAATTGTCAGATGTGAATGCTTAAGAAAAAGTATCCTTGATGGAATACTTAGAAAATCCTAGAGAATCAACTAAAAACTAATTGAAATAATTAATAATTTTAGCAAAGTTGCAGAATACAAAATAAATCCACATGCATCATCAGCAATTCTATATACTAAGAACAAAGATCAGCAGCAAGAGAAAGGGAGAAATTCCATTTAAAAATCATTCTAGACAATATAAAATACCTGAGAATCTACTTGCCAAGACAAACACATGAATTATATGAACTCAATTACAAAACACTTTACACAAAGAAAACCAGATTTAAACAATGGGAAAGCATTAATTGCTTGTGAGTAGGCCAAGCTAATATAATAAAACTGATAATTCTACCTAAATTAAAATTAATTTACTTATTCAATGCCTTACCAATCAAACCCCCAAATTATTATTTTATAGAACTAGAAAAAATAATAAAAAAAAAGGGATGGTAGGTAGACTAGCAGTACCAGATCTCAAACTGTGCTATAAAAAAGCAGTAATCATCAAAACTATCTGGTATTGGCTAAGAAATAGAATGATGGATCAATGGAATATATTAGATACACAATACAAAGGTACTTTACTTTAGTATCCTAGTGTTTGATAAACCCAAAGACACCAGAGCTTTGGGGATAAGAACCCATTATTTTAACAAAAACTGCTGAGAAAACTAGAAAACAGCATGGCAAAAACTAAATATAGAAACAATATCTCACATCCTAAACCAAGATAAGGTCAAAATGGACATATGATTTAGATATAAAGAGTGACACCATAAGTAAATTAGTAGAACATAGAATAATTTACCTGTCAGATTCATGGAAAAAGGAAGAATTTATGGCCAAACAAGAGATAAGAGAGAATTGCAAGATATAAAGTGGTGAATAATTTTGATTATATTAAATTTAAAAGCTTTGTACAAACAAAGCCATTGTAGCCAAGATTAGGAAAAAAAAAACTTGGAAAAATGTTATAATAAATTTCTCTGATAAAGATCCAATTTCTCTCAAATATATAGATAACTAAGTCAAATTTATAAGAATTCAAGACATTTTCTAATTGAAAAATGGTCAAAAGATATGAACCAGCTTTTGGATAAGGAATTCTAAGCTATCAATAATCATATGAAAAAAATGTTCTAAATCTCTCTTGATTAGAGAAATGCAAATTAAAACCATGCAAAGGTACAACTTCATGCCTATCAAATTGGCCAAAATAACAAAAAAGAAAATTGATAAATGTTGGTGTGGTTGTGACAAAATTGGGACTCTAATTCATTGTTGGTGGAGTCATGAACCGATCCAATCATTCTGGAAGGCAATTTACCAAAAGGGCCACAAAACTGATCAATCCCTTTCATTCTATAATACCATTATTGGGTTTGGATCACAAAAAGATCATAATAAAGAAGAAAGGAACTCTTTATACAAAAATATTTATAGCAGCATTTTGTGGTGACAAAGAATTAGAAAATGTGGGGATAGCCATCAATTGGGGATTGTGATATATGTCAGTGATGGAATACTATTGTGGCATAAGAAATGATAAGCAGGATGCTTTCAGAAAAAGCTGGAAAGATGTAAATTAACTGACGCAGAGCAAAACCAGGAGAACATTGTACATAGCAATATTGTATGATAATCAACTATGAAAACTTGGCTACTCACAGCAATGCAGTGATCTAGGACAATTCCAAAGGACTTTGGACAAGGAATACTATCCACCTCCAGAGGAAGAACTGTTGGAGTCGGATGATGCGGATCAAAGCAGACTATCTTTCACATCAGTGTGATTTGGGAGTTCTGGTACCATAAGAATGCTCTTACAACAATGGCCAAAATAGAAGTGTATTTTAAATGATAATACATGTATGGGCCAGATCCAATTGCTTACCATGGTTTGGATCTTTCAATTTTGGAAAACTATGTTAAAAATTATCATTACATGTAATTGGGAAAATAAAATAAATAAATATCCTTATAAGTAGTCAATAATTGAATTCCTAGTTTTAGAGTAATTCCCTTCGGGACACACATTATTTGACTAAGTAATAGCCTTTTAAGATGATTGATTATACAAAAACATTAATAAAATGGGGGAGGGTGGCATTGCCAAATCATAGGTTTAAGCTATGCACTGCACAAATTACTCAAAAATATACATTCACTCAGTTTCTTGGCAAATTTCCCTTTCACCTTTGAGACTCCAGAAATTCTATAATGTATTTTTGTGCTCATTCAGGAAGAACTAGAATGTGAAGAACTAGAATGATACCCTAATAGTATGTCATACCCAAGATGTCAAGACTTCATAATTTTTATCATCCAGTTTAATCAGTTCCACAAACAGGTAGAAACAAATTGGATTTAAAAATCTTATATTAGGAAAGCTGCCCTCATCTCACTTGGATGTTATATATACCTAAAATACCATTAGACTTTCTGGAATTTCACAAATAAAAAGATTGAACTTGTGTTAGAAGACTACAGGGAATAATTCTCTTTCTCAATACAATATGAAATATGATAGATGGTTAGACATCCTTGGATGTGTAAGTTGGTCACTTTCTTGCTCTGGGCTCAGGTCAAGATGCTTAAGTAAGCTTTATCCTTCCTTTTCCTCACAAACTTCAGGTGATCCAAAGACTGGGTAATCCAAGTAAAAAATAACAAAAACAATAATCCTCTAAATCAGAACTCAGAAATTTAAATATATTTCCAAAATTGTATTTTTCTTTACCTAGATCTCAATACATGTGAGTATTTGTTCAGAGCCAATTATATTTACACAATATAAATACTTATAAAGAACTATGAGCAGTACAAGATAATCATGGACATAGAATTAGATTTTTTTTTGTTTTTACTTTTCACTTTAATTTACTCTAATAGTTTTTCAGTCATGCTTCTTAGTATATAATACTTTTGTGCCCTCAGTTGTATAGTAAGGAAATTGGGAATATAATTATTAGTTTTAATAAAGAATTCTGTAAGGTTGTCCCAGAGCCTAGAGAGTGGCTGTGGCAAGAAAGAGTTTAGTGCATGAGCCTGGGACTTTGAAGGAGAAGGGCAGGCAGAGTTCTGGGGGTAGTTGGTCTCTGACTTGTGAGGAGACTGGCCAATTCAGCTTTTGCTCTCTGGATATAGCTCTGCTGGTGATAGGACAGAAAGAGAACTCTTAAACCATCTTGAGGGTTTTCACTTTCCTCACGGTGGAAAAACATTTGGTAGAAGAACTTGTCAGACCTGCTGCTATGAGATCTATTTTGTGAGAGGAGAAAAGACCTCTGAATACCTTGTTCGCCTCTGACTCTGAGGGAAACTTCTAGAGTCATACTCAGCTATATTGAGATCAGTCATTTTGCTTACTATAAATATAACTCTGGAGATAACTTTAATTAATAGATAATTAAGGATTTAGTTAGCTTAGCATCAATAGTTTGGGATTTTTAATAAGAGTTAAGGAATATATAGCTTGGGTGAATTCCTGAGATTCGAAGACTTCGCCTTGTGGTGAAATTTGGTTGGGTGGGGTGATTTAGAATTTTTAGTGCTAAAGATATTTTACATATCCTTAAACCTTTAATAGGTATATAAATAAAAATTATAAGTTTTTATAAAAAAGATTTCCAGACCAGTTTGTGCACTGAACCTTAAAGAGGGAAACTGAATGTGATCATTCAGCAAAATAAATGAAACAGTATCCTCCTTAATAACTTCCTTTATTACCACAATATTATAGTTGTCTCATCTATAAAATAGGATAATTTGCCACTTGATCATCTCATGGGATAGTTGAGAATAAAAATTGTCAATAGGTTTATAAGTGGCCTGCCAGGGCATAGCTATGGATTTATGGTTAGAGTCTCTATTAGGAGGTTGTATTGTGAAATAAATAGCCAAAAAACCATTAGAACTTAATGACTTTCTTTAGTTTTAAGAAATATTACATTAAAAGAGAAGAGTAAAATATTACATTTTCATTATCATATCAGTGAAGTTATAAATTAATTATAATCTATGATTTAACTATCTGTATAACTTGAACAATGGAATATCAATTTCCTTCATTATGTCATATGTATAACAAATACTGATAATGAATTTTATTCTAGATTTAACTTTAAAGTCAAGTATCCATAAAAAAGTAGAGATTCATATTCTATGGAGCACTGTGGCATATGAATAAGGGTTTTATGAAAATATTATTTGATGCCAGTTCTGTTGTCCCCTTGAAAATATCATATATGAGATTATGTATAATTGCAAATCTGCAATTACATTTCCAGTTGTTTTCTGTTAGGAAGGCAGATTTCATTTCCTTTCTTTGTTTCTATCTATCCCCAATCTCTTCTATTCTAAGGTTATTTCACAGTCCCTCAAAATCCCTGAATCATAATTTGTAGATTCTATTAATATATTTCAAAATAAAAGCATTCCATGACCAAATTAAGATTACAGTTTTATATTTGGAAGGGATCTTGGAAGCTGTCTGGTCTGACTCTTCATTTAACAAAGGAAGAATCTGGTCAATTTCTCCAAGTCATAGAGTTAGAATTGAACCAAACTCCCCCTGACTCCATATCCAGCATTCCTTCTAATTTACCAAGTTTGAAAAAAACTCATTTGGTATAGTACATAGAGTTTATGCAGCTAATCCACATCATCAGGCCAGTATGAAAATAGTTCTCCTACTGACTTTCTCTTTGCCTACAAAGAAACTAAGAATCAATTAACTTTTAATAACCTATATTATTTAAATATTTAACATTATTATTTAATAACCTGAATTAGTCTGTGGTTCAGCAGGTAAGACAACCAACTAATGAGACTCAGGTAAAATGGAATTTTAAGATTTTTACAAGAGGGATCTGTTTCAGATCCGAAAATGAAAAAAGAATTTGGGTCCCTATGGGCCTAAACAACAGTAAATAGATGAATAAGTTCTGAAAACAAGAAAGGGTCTAATAGGGACACATAGACTGTTGTTTTTTTTTTTCCCAATTCCTCAAGGAAAGCCATTGGTTAAAGTAAGTTTGAAAAAGCAGTCTTGGTTGGGAAGAACTCCTGCTAAGAAGAAAGAGGAGAGAGAAGGAAGGGGAATTGTCAGTTTGTCACAAAACAAAACTGTAGGATAAGGGGACTCAAACAAGAGCTGGCAGGGACCTAACAGATCACTTTCCAGATGGAAGAGGGTGAGGATCATTTAAAAAAAATTACTGTTTTATTGATTGGCTGCCTTTAAGAAAGTGTGAGAAAATGTTGGAATGGTATATGAGATTTAGGTGTGTCATGTGAACATCTCTCCCCCCACCCCAGAAAGCCAATAGTTAAACAATTATTAGCACACAACTGAGTGTGTTTAGAAATTATGATGTTAATTCTGACCCTTGTATTTGGCCAGAATTCTAAAATCAGGAATGCCTGGATTCAAGTCTTCCTGGCTCTTTAACTGTGGGCAAGTCATTTAATCTCTGTAATCCTCTATACAGGTCTTTAAAGTGCAAGTTAAAGACAAGGTCCCGTGAGCAACATTAAGAAATGGCAAGGTAATGCAGAGGAGAGAAGTCCAAGCAGAGAAAAGCCTGATGACAAAAAGGGGAAATAACTGAGTAGGCAGAGATTAGTTTAGGGAATGGAGGGACCCTTAACAAATATACAGAATGTGGGAAAACATCTACCCAGAGGGAAAACATATTTGAATATTGTAGAATTTACTGCAGGGAGCAAAGGAGAAAGGTCATGAGGGCTTCCCACATGTACAATGATTATGTGAAGAAGGAATGGTTCTCTGTAACCACAGAGCTCTCTGTAGCTACTGACTACCTGTCAGGAATTAAGGGGCAGCTGGGAAGCCCTCCTGTAACAGGTTTGTCAGGAAGTTGACCCCTGGTTGTTTGACTAGCATATTGACAGAAGGGTTTTATTGTACAGCAAACAGAACCCAGTGTGGGGATTTGAATGAATGAGGTGATACTGAGAGGGTTGTGAGCCAGGAGTAGGAGGTAGAGCACGAAAGGGGTAGGGGTACTTGGATGGGAATGGCACACTGTGCTAGGATAAGGGATGCAGTTGGTTCTGAGACATCATATTATGAGTGAATGAATTATTCTTGGATGATGATGCAGATGCCTAGCATCATGTAAATCCCTAGAGAGCAAAGGCTGGTTATCTTTTTCACATGAACCTCAATGTCAAGATCATAAAAGAACAAGGTAAAGGCAAGTATAGTGAGCTGCAACATTACACCAAAGAAGAGCCATGAAGAACAAGAGGGAAGGCTTCATCAAATAACTGGAAGAGAGAGAGAGGCTGGCCACACAGGAAAAGATAATGGGCCAAGAGCCAGAGTACTCTTGTGGTACCCTACTAGTATTGGGGGAAACCAAGGAAGGCCTTCATTAAGTATATCAGAGTAGACTCTCTGTGAATAACATTTGGAAGGTCAGACAAGAGTCATAAAAGATAGGAAAGAAGGCATTTCCACAATGTAAAACTAAATATCACAGAATCAGCGGAGGTACTTCAAATCTAATCCCACTCACTCTCTCAATGTACTTAATTGTTTTCCTTTTTTCCAGTGACCTTTTAAATTTAACTAAAAACCAAAATGTGGCTGGTTGGAATCCAGATTTGGTTTGTACGTGCTTCTCTGCCAACATCTAACTGTGTGTGAATTTAGGTTAGTCCCTTAAGCATGGGTGCTATGGTTTCTTCATCTACAAAATTAAGGGGAAAATACTCACCTTGTTAATTTCATAAGAAGTTTGTGAAAATTAAAATGAAATAACTTTAAAATTAAAAGTTGAAAAGTATTTTCAAATATCACAAAAAGATTATTAGTAATTACTAATAACTATTAGTTATTAGGTTTTTTGTTTTGCAACCTTTTCTATTGCAAATTTAGTTTTATAGTTTGTATTTCTTCAACTCAAATAAAATTGGCAGCACAATGAAAATTTCATTGTATTAGGAAAACATATGTAAAGTATAATTATGTTATGCTTTGTGATTATAATCAATAATTTGCTAATAAGAATAAGAAGCCTATAAGCAATTTAACTGAAAAAATTGATAAAATTTATCATAAACTTACACTAAACTAAATAAAATATTTTTGCATAATTCTTAAGTTATAAATATAATGATTGAATTTACACAATTAACAACAAATAGATACAAAGCAAATAACAGCCTTACCAAGCAGGTCATTTTGGGGTAGCCATTCTATGAGTTTTGTGTTATTCCCAAGATTCTTTGGTTTCAATCCAGAAAACCTAAAATGTACATAGTAAAGAGAAACCACTCAATATATGAAAAATTTACAACATTTACATCCCAGGATGAACAATGAATTAAAAGAAATAAGCCATAACATTTCCTTCCTTCATGCAATTACCCTCAAATACTATATTTGGTTTAAAGCAAAGAAATTCAATTAGGTGGCTTTTCCATGCTACACTGTTTGGGGTATGATAAGAAAAATATTTGTTTCCATCTTTTTGCCCTAACTAACTATAAAGTCCACGAGGGCAAGAAACATGCTTTATCTAAACTTTTTAACCTTCCTAATGTTTGGCACACTGCTCTGTACACCAAACAGTCTGTACACAATCAAAGGGAGAGAGGGAGGGAGAGAAGGAGGGAGGAAGGGAGGAAGGGAGGAAGGGAAGGACTATGCACACTGGGGTCTATTCTTTCTTCACTCTAATTCTTTATACCCACAGAGAGGAGGAAAACTCATATGCATAGATCTATGTAAGTAACTCTAGTTAGGATAAGTTTATATGAGAGGGAGGGAGCCATTCTCAGGAACAAAGAAATGCCATAGAATCTGCAACATTTTTTGTGGCTGGGATAAAGTGCATTCTTCCTTAATCCTAGTGAACTGGATGACAATCTATGAAGCTAAATAAAGCACAACACAATTGGGAGATAATCTAGAGAGAACAAAATCATTTCTTGTATCTTGCTGTTTAGAAGGTATATACCAACTGAGAAAAAGAAGTTGGGAAATGTGACCTGTGGCCCACCAATGATGCCCTATCAAAGTGGGCAAACAGGAAAGGTCCCTTTGTTGTATGTGTATGTGCCAGGAAGGAATTCCTTTGGAACCTCTCCAAGTCCCACATTTCCTCTCTCTGGTATCACAAATGTTTCTCTCTGATCTCTGAGCCCTTTAGAACATGGAAATATTTCCCATTCTGTACCAGCTCATTTCTTCTACATTGGTTTGCTCCTCTCTGGCTTCTGAATGGGGGCAGAGAGAGGAGAACTCTGCTCCCTCCCAAATTAAGAGGCCCCTGAAGCAGGAAGTCAGGTGCTAATTTCCATATGGCTAGTGCACTGTGGTAGAGAAAGAGTGAGAATGCAGTCAAAATTCAGCCTTATCTTTACTGAGAGAAATCCCAGAGGATCATCTCATAATGATTTCTTGCCCTAGGATTGGCCTCTATACCAAATTTGCCAAGTTCCCTCATATTAAGGACAGGTTGACTGAACAAATGAATGAATGAAAAACATTAATGAAATACTTACTATGTTTTGAGAACTAAGCTGAGCAATGAAGTCATTAACACAAAAGCAAGAAGACAGCATTTAGCACAGTTCCTGGGGTATAACAGCTACTTAATGAATATCAATTGCCTGAGATCCCTGCCTTCAAGGAGCTTAGGATCTAATGGGCAGAAAAAAAACAGATAAAGGAGAGTGCTGGCCAGAAAAGAGCTTTGGCCTGGAAGGTCACAGGGATGCTGAGCTGAGAGTTAGAGCAGTCAATGGACACGCTCTTTTGAGCAGCAATGGTAGTATAGGCAATGGCAGAATAAGAAATGGAGAAGAAAGGTAGAAGAGATAGGGAAGATGACAAGAAAATAGGGAGAGGGCAAGAAGGATAGCTGCTAGTGATCTGAACCACTATTCTAACCTGTAGTTACAAGAAGGCTATCATGCTTTCAGAGAAGGCCACCTATTGTATTACTATGTGGTCCAGAAAAAGCTCTGGATGTCTGAATCTAGCCTTTTTGATGATAGACGAAGATAACCCCCTCTCCTTTCTAGTACCTCTCTATGGAACCCTTGACTCCCCATACCTTGCCAGGCACATTGCTAATCACTGGAGACAGAAAGACAAAAGTAAAACCAATCCTTGCACTAAAGGAATGTGCATTCTAATGGGAAAGTGGAAGGGAAGTGGTATACCTCTATTAAATATCAACTATATACCAGGCTCCATACTAGACTATTTAAAAATGCTATATCATCTGATTCTCCCAACAACCCCAGAAGGTAGGTCCAATTATTAAGCTCATTTTACAGTTGAGGAAAATGAGGCAGAGAGTGGTTAATTGACTTCCTCAATGAGAAAAAGTAAGTATCTAAGGTCACATTTCAACTGAAGATCTTTCTGACTCCAGGCCCAATGCTCTCTTTTGCCACCCAGCTGCCTCTAAGGACAGAGAAGTTATGCACACATAAGTATATACAGAACACATTCAAAACAAATACTGGGCATTTGCGGTGAGGGGAATGTTTAGTCTTATTAATATTCTTATTTTGGAAATATCAAAATGCCCCCAAAACAGTTGTAATGGATTAGAACATTTACCTATGTAATGCCTGTGAATATATGACTTTGGGGCAAAGATTCTGTCATTGTTCACATCTGCATTCCAAATGCCTAGCGCAGTGCCTTACACACATGCATTTATCAATAACAGGAGGAATAATAATAGCTCTAGCATTTAGACAGCCCTTTAACATTTGCAAAGTTATATACATGTTTTTTTTTTCCTTTGAACTTCCTGACAATCCTGAGAGATAGGTGTTGTTTTCCTTCTTTTACAGATGAAGAAACTAAGACTGAGAGAGGTTAAAGGATTTGCTGAGGGATCCCAGAGCCAGTAAAGCCTCTGGTGGAAACTTAACTCTTCTTTTTCTAACTCCAAACCCACCTCTTTATTCACTCTTATTACCTGGCTACCTCAAAGGTTCAAATCGCTATCTGAATTGAAATTGATGTGGAAGAAAGGCGTTTTCAGAGGAAGAGAACAAGGCAAGAATATATTGGGCATTTCCCATTATGGGACTGTATGTTGCCATTTTGCCAACTTTTGTTAGTTACAGAGTTGAATAATTTAATTAAATTTTCCTTCAAACTTCAACTCACTAAGAAGCCAAATGAAAAGTTCTGAGTTACCATTTAACCTTGAAAAGGGCTACTAACTGCTGATGATTCAGTGTTCTGGATGTTACTGGATCCCAAGAGTTCAATGGAGGGGCAGTTGCCATGTAAATCAATTGCTGTATACACATTCCTTGGCTTTTCTTATTGCCTTACCTCCAAATTACTTTCTGAGGTAACCTTGACAAGGCTCCTGCCAGTTTGCGGGTGATGTCTTCTGATAAATACTTTACACCAGCTCCAAAAGACACCAGGATAAAGCCATGTTCGTTAGCATCATTTACCCATCTTTGTAGGTCCTGCCAATACAAGACAATCAGTCAACTTAATTCAACACCAGGCTACCCAATGGATGATGATTAGTGTGTGGAATAACAATTATCTCTGCCTTGAGAACTAAACGAAAAACACAGTTTTAAAGTGTTCGGTTACATTCCTCAAAAGTATAGCACAGAATTCAAACAAATAAGAGACTAATGCTTTCTATCTGCAGTTTCCCAGAGATGTGATTTCAAACAAAAAAGAAAATTTATTTTGATGATTCCATATGAAGAAAGCAGAACAGGTATTCAACTAGAAAAGATCAAAAGTATGCTAAATATGTTCTTGCCTTGCATCAATCTAAATTGGTAAGAAATAGATGCTTGTTGCATATTCAGCAAAATACAGGAACACAATTTCAACAATAGGTGCTCAAGAGATCAATGATGCCCACAGGCCAGATTTGCTGGTTCTTTCAAAATCAAAAACTGAAATCTAGAGTGGGACTAGACCTCAGAGGCCATCTAAGGACAAAGACTGGCAAACTATGAACCTTGGAACACAACCCATCAACTAGTTTTGTATGGCCCACAGGCTAAAAATGATTTCAACACTTAAAAGCAGGGCATGATGGGCATAAAAGCCATTGTTGGCTGACCTCTGAACTAGGAGAGTCTGTTCTATACCTGAACAAGAGCAGGTCCTACAGAAAGCTTATCAGTAAGTAGTCATTGTCAGTTTACCTGGAAATGTATAGAGAAGACAAGGTGATTGACTCCAGAATCAACTCATTTCATATTTGGATAGCTCAAACTGCTGGAAAGTATACCTCCAGCCCTCAAATTCAAAGTCATTCTAGAGTCCAGGAGAGCAGGTCTCCTCTCTCTTTCATAAAATAGTCCTTCAAATAAGTGTGATTAGATAGCAAAATCTATTTTCCTCCGACTTCCTCAACTGTACATCATATGGGATAGTTGTTTCAGGGTCTTTCACCAGACAACATGTAGCTTAACCAAAGTCTTCCCTAAAAATTGGCCCCAGAACTGACTCCACCCCCTTTGCTCTGCCCAGGCTTGCCATCCTGTTAAAGAAAAGATCCTATGGCCTATTTGACATGGGCACTGTACCCCAGAAACTCAGGCAAACTATTATCAGGGAAACTCCCTTGCCTTTGCATCCTAGAAACACCCAATGACCCCCCCCCCTCAGATGTTTATCCTAGATTTAAGATGGAAAAAGAGATGAATCTTTATGCCTCCAGGCAGAGCCCAGTCAGATGACCACCCCACCCCACCAAATGCCTGAAGGCTTACCACTCTATAGTTCACATCCACATCAGGACATAGCATCCAAAGACTATAAAAACCCCAGAACTGATGTCATCTGGGGGGGGGACAGCTTTTCCATCCATACTGTTCTCATGGGGAACAGTCTTTCCATTCATGCTGTCCTCCCAGGAACTGTTCCCCAACTTGCTGTTCCACCTTTCTATCCTCCTGGCCATTCTCAACATTACCTCCTAAAGTAATAAATTTCTCTTTTTGTTTTTAAGCTAAGTTTTGGAGTCTTGCATTCTTGCAAAAGGTATCCTTCCCGAACCCCAGGGGTACACATCTAACCCCATAACATATTGAATAGAGGACAAATGTGACAGCATGGGCATAGGGAACTATAATTCCCTGCTTCCATGGCAAATTCCTGCACGCACATGTTGCATAAAGGGTCAATCCTCTCTATACTCGGTATGGGTGGTATCTTGGTGTCAATTAAGAAATGTAGAAATAGGTCAATAATGCTGTCAGCAAACAATACCATTCTACAATGACAGATAAATAAGAATTATCTAACATACCTTTAATTAGATCTATAATTGATGCTAGGTAGCCCATAAAAGCTGACTTCTGAGAATCCTAGCAATTCAAATTAATGTAATGGACACTGTACTTACTATATCCAAGGCAAAGAGGTAGTCACCCACTTCTGACTCTGGATCACAACTGGATTAGATTGTGGCTATGTTAAACATTGTGCAAGAATAATTAGCAGCTTTGTGCCAAGAGGGTTTAGTTTTCATGGAAAATAAAACAAAAGGACAAAGAGGAAAGAGAAACAATATTCTCCATTTCTTGTTTTATATGACTGCATGATCTCAATTCATTCTGACCAAGTCTCTCTTAGTTCCTGGGTACAAGTCTGTTTTTATGTATGGGCTATGCCAGTGGTATCAAAACTTAAAAGAAAAAATAGATCCCTGATCACAGCATGTCACTAAACACCACAAATTGGCATTATCTACATTGTATAATAATTTTGTTTGTTTTGTTAAATATTTTACAATTTTAGTCTGTTTTAGGCTACAACTCTGCTTTCCTCTGCATTATGAGAAAACCTTTAGCACCAAAATTCTAAATGACTACAATATGTTAAGTGTTTACTATGTGTAAAAGTTTCATGTTAAATCTGGGGATAAAAAGAAAAGGGCAGTTTCTCCACTCAAGAAGCTCCTGTGCTAATGGGGGAGACAGCACATTTGGAAGGTTTCAGCTATGAGTCAGATGGAATCGTTCCATATTCCTTAGAGTAGAGCAGCAAAGCAAATGACAACAATTCTTCTTTAATTTCATTTCACTAATCAAATGATAGCAGTTTCTGATGCTGAATCATAACGGTGAAAAGGCTTAGGTGAAAAAAAATTCTTTTCTGCCTCATAATTCTGTAACTCCAAGAAAAATAAAGAAGCCTATGCCACTCTGAACTCTTCTGTGCTATACTCAGAAAAGACTTACAATATGTAATGACAACTTGAAGTAATGAAATAAAGCTCCACCACAAGATAACACTTAGGAAACTTTTCTGAAAGTGCAGTATGGCACATTCCATTTACATGCCATACAATCAACAGTATTAAAGAGGAAGGGGTCAAAACCCATTTTCTTTCACATAGATTTCTCATTTTCTCTTCATGGTACTCTATTAGTTAATGAAGGTTAATGGAGTTCCCTTTTTCTTGAGACACTTACATTTTACTAGCAGTTCCTAGTGGGTCATAAAGCACAGGCTTTGAAAGGTAATAAACATGAGTCAAAACATTATAAATAAGGGCTAGCCCAGATTAAATGACATAATGGATGTCATCAGAGAAATAACTATATACAAAACAAACTATATTCAAGGGAAAAAAAACTTTAAAAAACAAAAGAATGAATGTTTGAATTTAGAGAAATTAGGAAAGTCTTCCTATAGAAGATAAGATTTTAGTTGGACTTGAAGGAAGCCAGGAAGCAGAGTTGAGGAAGAAGAGCATCTGAAGCAAATTTGGCCAGTGAAAATCTATAGGTATGAGAGTTAGAATGTCTTGTTTGAAGAAGCATAAGGGAGACAAGATTAAACTGAAGAGTATTTGGGGGTAGGAGAATAAGATGACTAGAAAGATATATGGGGGAAGGGCTCAGATTTTTAAGGACTCTGAATGACAAACCAAGGGTTCTATATTTAAACCTGGATGTGACAGATAATGACTGGGTATTTTTTTTGGAGGGGATGGGGTCAGACCTCTGCTTTAGGAGATCACTTTGATAGCTGAATGGAAGACACACTGGTATGGGAGGACCTCTGTGGCAAGTAAATGAACCAATAGGCTACACAATAATCCAGGAGTAAAGTGATACTCTAAAATAATGAGAGCTTACACCAGGGAAATGACAGTGTCAGAAGTGAGGTGAGCATATATGAGAGCCACTTCAAAGGTAAAATTGAGAAGCTTTTGGCAACAGATTGGACATGGGGGAGAGATAAGAGAAAATGGGGTATCAAGGATGATTCTAGGTGTGAGCCTTAGTGCCTGGGAAGATGGTGGTACCTTCAACAGCAATGCCTAGATAAAGGCATGAGCCAGGATGAGAGTACAAATAGGATGACAGAATAGGCCTACCACAGGGAGTGTCTCAGGAGGCTTCAAGTTAATTAGTAAGTGGCAGAGACAGGATTTGAAATCAGTCATGGAAACTGAGGTACCACTCACTTATTATATGACCTTGGATAAGTGATTCAACATCTTTGATCTTCCATTTCCTCATTTTTGAAAAAAAAAAGGGGGGGATGGGCTAAATGACCTCTATGGTCCTTTCTAGTTTTAATACTCAATGAGTGTTTTATTTCCTCTCTATCCTCAGTGCCCTACATATAAACGGCAGTTAATCAATATAGATTCAGTTGAATTGAATTAACAACTCTACTGCCATCCATATTCAGTTGTGCTTTGCCATGACTTGGCAGGACTGTGCCCTCACAATATTCTTGGAAAGTTTCATCTCCTTGCCAGAAGTTTGATTCCATTATGTAAACCCAGTGGCTTCAAAGTTGAGTCAGGGTTTCAAATTTTGCTGGCTTCTTTTAATTTTAATGTTATGGCCAATGGACAGAAGTCACCATGGGAAGAGTAAAAAAGATACTGTAGAATCAGAAGAAAAACTAACCCAATGTATCCTTCAGTGACTTATTTGACACCACTGAACATTCACTGCGATCAATAAAGACCCTTCTTGAATCTCTTTAAGTTTATAGTTACTATCACTCTGACCTTGATTTCTTTTTCAGCTTCTGTCAGATGTAGTCAAATACACTGAAGTCTAAGGTTTTGTTTTGTTTGTTTTTTCTTTAAGACTGAAAATCAGTTATAAAAACTAGAAATCTGATAAGGAGAATTAATAATTTGGTTCAAATCTCAATGAGTAACTATGTCTCTCCCACTTAAGGATTTTTGAGGGCCAAATTCATTTGATGAAAAAAAATGTGGCAAAATTCATCAGTTTAGTGAACAAACATTTAGTAAGAGCTTACTATATGCCAGGAAAACCCCAATTAGGAATACAATATGAACAACAATGTGCCAGACAACAGATTAAGCCCTGGGAGTTTAAAGAAAGGCAAAAGCTAGGATCTGATTTCAAGGAATTTGCAATCAAATAAGAGAGACTTGAAAACAACTATGTACAAACAAAATATATAGAGAATAAAATCAACAGAAGAAAAGCACCATCCAGTGCAAGCTAAATAGACATTCCTATGATTCTTTGCTTATAATTTCATAAGCAGGGAACAAATTGCTGATGGTGGAGGTTGCCAGGGAGAATGGACTACAAATATGCAGCATTACTTTGCTGAAGGCTAGGAACTATGCTGGAATGCTGGGGGCCTAACCATATCAACAATGTCATTCTGTCACCAAAGAACAAAAGGAATAAGTTATAGGAGAGGACAAATAAATGCATTTCAGATGACCAGATGAAATGGAACTGAAGAACTTTTAGAGACATTTTAATCTGTATGTAATACACACACACACACACACACACACACACACAGAGCACATAATCTTGTGCACAATTTTTGTTTAATACAATGATGAATACGTTTGCAAAGTACCTATTACATATAGCAAGCATCCTGACAGCCTAAAGTGAAAGAAAGATAAAAAGAAGAAAGACTTTACTTCAAAAGTATTTACAAATTACTAAGTGTAACATAGAGGGATGAATATAAAGTTGTATATAGAGATATAATTCACAAAATTGCTGTCTGAAGAAAAAAATTGTTTATTTTCCCCTTGAATTTTTTAAGAAGCCTTTAGTATTTTCTTTTCAAATTCAAGTTATCTCAAATACATATCTTGAGTACAACAGACTACATGTGGAATGAAAGCTCCTTGAGGAAAAGGACTGCTTATTTTTTTTCCCCTTCTTTACAACCAATATCCAGCATTTGGCCAGTGAGGTGGCACAGTGAATAGAGCACCAGGTCTGGAGTCAAGAAGATCATTTTCATGAGTTCAAGTTGAACCTCAAATACTTATAGACTGAGTGAGCCTGGACAAGTCACTTAACCCAAACCCAATTTGCCTCAGATTCTTCATCTGTCAAATGAGCAGGAGAAGGAAAATGGTAAACCACTCCATTATCTATCTTAGTCAAGAAAAACCAAATGGGATCACAAGGAGTCAGCCACAACAGAACAATAATGACATCTCTCATACTATCTTGTACACAACACTTGAACATAGGTATGTTGTTTTGAGCTGAAGATGTAATATCTGTGTTTGTAAATAGTTTTATATTCTTCATGTGAAATACTGAAAGTAGAAAGAGGGGGGAAGCTAGGAATAATAAATAGGAATGGCAACATGAAACTATTACCAGAAGCCTTATTGTTCTGTCTACATACAAAGGAAATATCTGCTTGAATGCTTCAAAGGTTTATTGTACCCAAAAGGTGACTGTTCACTAGAATAATGAAGGTGATATCATTTATGTAGTGCTTTTAAGGTTTAAAAAGCACTTTACATAAGTTATCTCATTTGTTCCTCAAAACATTCCCCTGGAGATAGATAGATATTATTATTACCTCCCTTTTACAGAAGGCTAAGGGCTAAGGGAGGTTAAGTCAATTACTCCAGGTCACACAGTAAGTAGCTGAGGCAAAATTCAAACTTGGGCCTTCCTTACCTCAATATCCCTAGGCCACAGAATTTTAATTCCCTATGTCTTTGGACAATGAACTCATCTATCTATATATCTAGATAAATATTATTCTCAATTAACCCTTTTGTCATTAAACTATGTTTGATTTCTCTGCTTGCAAATCACTCTTTCCCTGACTCTCCAAAGAGCAACCCCAGAGAACTTCTGTGTTTATTTCATTTCTATTCATAAAGGAATTCTGAATCTTTTCTTTTTACCTCTCCTGACTGGTTTTCCCCACTCTACCTCTGCCACATATGTCCTGCCTAATTCATAGTCTCACTGCCCATGGTCACTACTCAAGGAGACTTTTTCTTCCCTCTTCAAGTTTCCCATGGCACTCTCTCCCCGAACTTTCTAGACCTTCCCTTATACTTAATCAGGAAAATTGAGGCACTCAGTTATTGGCTTCTTATCTCTTTCTCATCACTTTATAACCCTTTGACATCATCTCCTACTATCTTCTTCTTTATGCCAATCACTGATTAAGAGTCAATCAATTTACATGTCCCCTTATTCCCAAATTCTCCAAATCTTCTCCCTCTCTTTTTCATCTTTGGTATCTCCCTACATAATAGTTAATTTGCTGTTGTGCAGGTATATTCAAACCTCCCCCAATCTTTTAAAAAAAATCTTCATTATATCTTGCAATCCCCACCAGTTATTCTCTCCCCTTTTTCTCAAATTCATTGAAAAGTCATGTATGCTCACTTCTCTCCATCCCTTTTAAACCTGTTGAACTCTATATTCTAATTGACCTCTTCACTCAATTGTTTAATACAAAAATCACCAATGATCTCTTACTTCTGACATCTAATGTATTCTTCTCTATTTTTATCCATTTCCCATTCTCAAAAGCATTTGATGCAGTTCATTGTCCTCTTCCTTCCTCTTCTCTGGGTTTCTGTGATTCCCCATTATCTTGAGTTATCAGTTTCTTTGGCTGAACTGTTATCTGAATGCATGCAATCTAAATGTAAGCATGCTTCAAAGCTATTCCATGGGCCTTCTTTCTCTCTCCCAATACTCTCTCACTTGGTTATCTCATACCCTATGGGTTCAATAGTCATTTCTTATTGTTCAGAGCACTTTCTGATTCATACATGCAGCTTGAGTATCTCTGCTGAACTCCAATTCTATATCACATATTGCTGATTGGATATTTCAAACTAGATGCTCTATGGTCATCTCAAACTCACTATGTTCCAACCAGAATTCCTTACCTTCCCCTCTTCCCTCAAAAAACCCTCACCCCTTTTCTGAATTTCTCTATTTTTGTTAAGGGAATCGCATCCTTCTGGTTACTCAGCTTTGGTGATATCTCTGACTCCTCTCTCTTACTTACCCATTATACCATTCATTGTCATCCTTATCTTCATCACATTTCTTCCTTTTGTCCCCTTCTTTCAGCCCCATAGCCAGTGTTAGTTGAAGCCATCATCAATTCTCTTTTAGTCTATTAAGACAGCTTCCTAATTGATTTCCCTGTCTCAAGTCTCCTTATTTACCTACTAAAATGAATTTCCTAAAGCTTAAGTTTGACCCTCTTAATTCCCTTCTCAGTAAATTTCAATGACTCTCTGTTACATTTGGGATCAAATATGAACTCCTCTATGTGGCATTTAAAACCCTTAATCTGGTCCCATACTGACTTTCAAAGCTTTATAAAATGCAGTGGTCCAGGAATTCTATTCATCAAGTTTCATCAATCTAGCACTATTCATTATCTTGCTTATTTCTCAAGCACAAAAATCTCTCTCATGTTTGTGCCTTTGCATGGATAGATCTCTTTGACTTGAAGTCACTTCCTCACCTTTGACTTTTAGAATTCCTCATTTCTTGCAAATCAAAACAACTCTGAGGTATCACCTCACACCTAGCAGATTGGCTATCAGGACAGCTATGGAAAGTAATGAATGCTGGAGGGGATGCGGCAAAGTTGGGACATTAATCCATTGCTGGTGGAGTTGTGAATTGATCCAACCACCTGAGGGCAATTTGGAACTATGCCCAAAGGGCGATAAAAGACTGTCTGCTCTTTGATCCAGCCATAGCACTGCTGGGTTTGTACCCCAAAGAGATAATAAGGAAAAAGACATGTACAAGAATATTCATAGCTGTGCTCTTTGTGGTGGCCAAAAATTGGAAAATGGGGGGATGCCCTTCGATTGGGGAATGGCTGAACAAATTATGGTATATGTTGATGATGGAATACTATTGTGCTCAAAGGAATAATAAAGTGGAGGAATTCTATGGAGACTGGAACAACCTCCAGGAAGTGATGCAGAGTGAAAGGAGCAGAACCAGGAAAACATTGTACACAGAGACTGATACATTGTGGTACAATCTAAGTATTTCTCTACTAGCAGCAATGAGATCCAGGACAATTCTGTGAGACCTATCTATGAGAAAGAACACTATCCACATTCAGAAGAAGAACTGTGGGAGTAGAAACACAGAAGAAAAACAAATACTTGATCATATCTTGATTCAGATATGATTGGGGCATAATAATCTAATTGATCACCCTAGTGCAAATATCAATAATATGGAAAAAGGTCTTGATCACATGTAGAACCCAGTGGAATTACTCTATGGAAGGGGGGGAAGGAGAAGGGAGGGAAAGAACATAAATCTTTTAAACAGAGAAAAATATTCTAAATTAATTTATTAAATAAAAATTTTTGCCAATCAAAAATAAAAAAAGAATTTCTCATTTCTCTCAAAGTTCTGCTGATATTCTACCTACTGCATTCTTTCTCTGTTCCCCCCAAATGCTAGTTCCTTGTGTCATAAAGGTTGCTGATCACTGGCTTACTATGTTTTACACACACACACACACACACAAATAACACTTTTGTCTCAGTTTGTCAGCACCCTAAAGCCTTTCTCTTTAAAAAGTATCATTTCATTAGGTAAGAAAAGCCTAAACAAATAAGATATTGTAAAAAACCTACTTAGTTATCATGAAAGCTAAGTGAAACTTTTATATATCAAATTTCAGATAACATTGTGATCTAACATTCTGATACAATAAGTTTAGGGATAAACTATATAATCTAATTTTCTGATAAGGATGAAGTGGAAGGGAAGGGGAGGAGAGAGAGAAAGGATGAAGGAAGGAAGTCTATGGCCAATTAAATATTTCACAATGTAGTCAAAAGTTAATTTTAACTATTTTGGATGAATTTTTGTCTTTTGAAATATCTCTATCATTGTGTCCTTCTAACAATGCAGGTAATCTAGAATTGACAGCAGTTCAAACATTAGTAACCTGTGGTAGACACCATTTTGAACATACCCATGTTCATACCCAAGGTAACATGCTAGACCCCTTTTCTCCCTCTGCATTGTCAGATCTATGGGTTTAATTAACTTCGAGATTTTTCCAGTCCATCTCTCTCTCCCAAGTGTCAGTCCTATATCAGTCTGCCTACAGGACATTACAAACTGGATATTCTAGAGACTTAGATTTAGACATCTTGGATACCTAATGTATCTAAAATGAACCTAAGTTTTGCTCCACCAAACACTCCCCTGTTTCAAATTTCCTGATAACTCTCAAAGTCTCAGACTTATCATCTTTGCATCATCCTCAATTCACTTTGTCACTCTATCCTTCCAATCAGTTGTCAAAAATTTCGCTATGTGGATCCTTACAACTTCTTTCCCACCTAACCCCTTCTCTCCACTCACAGAGTTCCAGCTTTAGTTCAGGATCTCATCTTATCTCTCCTAGATTATTGCATAACTCCTAATTACTCTCTCTGCTTCAACTGCCTCCACCTCTTCAGCCATTCTACTATTCTACTCATAAGACTGTCGAAAGTAATTTGTGTAATTTGCCAAAGTGATTTAAAAATTGTCCTCATATATTTAGAGAACTTTTCTTCCAACACCAATTAAGACAGATGGCATAACTATTACAAATCCCATTTCAAATATAAAGGAAAGCAAAGCTTATTAAAATTAATTTGCCCAAGATCACATAGCACCACTTTTCTTAATATACATAGCTGCCTTCAACCTTTTATAAAGCCCTTGAAAACTAATAAGAAATACCTAGGCAATAAAATAAATTAAAAGACCAATGGGAACAGATGGAAAAGGAAGAGTTGAACATAAATGAAACTCAATAACATAGTTTTTGATAATCCTAAAAACAAATTAAGTAGAAAAATACTTTCTAGTTAACAGGAATTGCCAGACATGCTGAGAAGCAGTCTGGCAGAAATAACAAAAAAATGCCAGACACCATAATAAATTTAAAATGGATAAGTGACCTAAATATTAAAGGTGATAACCCAACATTTAGAATAGAAACAGATTTTTGTTTATTCAGTGAATTCATAAATAAGGGGATAAAGTAATTATAAAAGATCAAATAATTGATTTTGAATACATAAAACTGAAAAGCTTTTTATATGAACAAAATTAATACAACCAGGATAAGAAGAGAATGGTCAAATGAGGGAACAAAACAAAATTTTATATCAAACAACACTGAAAAGGATCTAGTAGCCTAGGCATATGGTCATAAAACCAAAAGCCATTCCCCACCCCCAAAAAGGGGTCAAAGAATATGAAAAAAAATTTTTGACAAGGAGAAATGCAAACTACTAGCAATCATATGAAAGAATGTTCCAGAACCCTCATGAAGAGAAAAATACACATCTAAATAACTCTGAGTTGTTACCTCACATTCATCAAATTGGGAAAGATGAAAATAGTTAAATGTTGGATGAATTACATTAATGCATTGTTAATAGAGATATAAATTAATCTAACAATTCTGGATAGTAATTTTTAATTTTGCAAAGAGAGTGGCTAAAATGCCAATACATTTTGAGCAGGGAGTCTCCAACTAAGTCACATACCTTATGGAAGTCAATAACAAAAAGCCAGACCCAACCTACACCAAAACATGAAAAGTGACAATTTCAAAGGAAGCAAAGAAGTGGAAAGAAAATAGATGTCCCTGGATTAGGGAATAAGTAAACAAAAGAATATAATGGGAGCAAAACAACTGTGCTATAAGTATCAATAATTATGATAAATACAGAGAAGTTTAAAATAATTTCTGTGAAATTTAAGAAGTAATCAAAGCAAAGAAAACAATATGCATAGGGACTATAACATATAGATGGAAACACAATTCCTACAAAACAACTGAAGGTGAATGTTGTAGAATTACAAAGAATAAGCATTGGAATTTTAAAATTCTTCTAAATCTGGCCCCATCCTGACTTTCATAGACTTATACACAATTCTGTGGTCTAAGAACAATATTCGTCAAGTCTAATAAGCCTCTCTCTATTCCCCATCAAGCCTGTGCAAAGGTAGATTCCATGGGTATTGCATATAAAATCAGATGCATTGTTTGGATCAATTTCCCTACATTTTTCTCTTCTTCCTTTTAAAAAACTGTTATAAAGGATTTTTTTTCTGGAAAAAGGATGAAATAAATGTGGACTACATGGTAAAATCTAGTTGATGTAAAAATAAAATATAGAAACTAAAATCTATTTTTTTTTAAATTTAGGATTTGCTTTTTATAGAAGATATCCAAAAAAGGGAAAGACAGTATATAATATACAATAAGACATCTATGCAGCATATATTTTTGTTTAAAAACTTCTGCAAAAATATTGCTCACCTGGGGTTGTAGAGAAGTAATACAGACAAGTAAGACTCAGACAAAGGTTGAGGTAAGATTTGAAAGTCTTCTATTGACCAAACAGTAACAAAGTCATAATGCAAGATCATTATACCTTAACTTCAGAAGATTATATATGTATACCTGAATGCCTCAGCTTTTTGTTGTTGATTCACTCTTCTGATCACCATAGAGAAAACCTTATTATATCCATTAGCTCTTGATTCTATTTTCCCTTGGGCTTTGTAAGCTATAGCTTACTGACCTTACACCATCATGTAAACAACCTCTGTCTATCTCTAAATTAAATCCAGGATATTTTCTGTAATCTTGGGGAATGAAGTTTCAATGGCTTTGAATACTGAAAGAAATACACATTACAAATTAAGTACAAGAACCTGAAAGAAATATTGAATAGAGCAGTAGTCAGAATCTAATAGAGTTCATCAAAGTAGTTCTCCTAGATTAGGCAAATTTGAAGTAGAAATCAGAAGCAAAACACCCCAAGAACACTACTATTCAATAATTCTGAATTCTGTCAGAGCTATGTTTGGAGGACAAAAAGTAGTTATTGAGCAAGAGGAGGTAATAAAAAGATAATTGATAAAAAGATAGGCAGGGACCAGTGGATGAAGAGTCATCACTTCAAATGGTGGAAATAACCATATAGTTCAGCTGACTATGGCGAGTCTAAATCTTTCTCCTTGCAACATTCATACTCTTATTATAATTATATTCTTATCATAATGCTGTTCTCTGAGGCTAAGCAAAATAAATCTACTCCATCTACCATTTCAAATATTTGAAGGTAACATTCATTTACCTCAGACTTTCCCTGGGCTTACCATCTCTGATTTGTTCTACTGTAAAATTCTTGTACGATTGTGTAAAAATTAAAATTGATTTCAAAATTATTTTATTAGATTTATTAACAATCATTAGAAATAAAGGAATAAAAAGGTAACAAAATTAAAACATGTGCCCATGGCTTATCTACCTGTTCAAAAACCCCCAATCCACCACAGTCCCAACCCAGGAAGAAAAGAGAGACCAGGACCACCACCCAATAAATGGCCCTGTCTATAGGAAGCACATAATGACAGGAAGTCAGTGGGCTCCTGTGAAATATAGTTTTTAGGGTAACATATTTCCAATTACATAATCCCCCCCACACACACACACCCCCCCCGAAACCCAGTGGAAGACTGGTCTCTCCAATGGATCTTGTAAACAACCAACTTTTAAATTTACAATAATTTGGGGATAGGGATAAAAGGGGAAAAGAACAAAACCAAAGATTCTTAGCAGCACTGACAAAAAATCAATTAGGGGGAAGTCCCATTCTGCATAAGAGTATACATACAAAACAAATGCATTTAATCCCACACAGTTCAAATCACCACATCCCAAAATTCACTCTGGATCTTCTGGTGCAGCATGTTATCTGTGCAGGCATCTTCATGGTGCCTTCTCCAAACAGTTCACTTTCTGGATTCAGAGAAGTAACATGTTTCTTATCCTAAAATTACTCTCAAAAGAATTTAAACTTTGTATTATAGAATAACAATATATTCCCCCCTGAGGAGGATGTTGAAAAACACAGGGGTCATGTAGGGATACATGGTTGAGTTATAAAGTATGAATCAATTAGCAAGAGAAATAAAAAATCCAAATAAAAGAGAAAAAATAACTTCTGGATGAAATATAGAATATCAAAGTCTTAGGTATAAAAATTCTAAGTAAAGGAAAACAAACGTATAACAGGTCCTTGAATCTGGGTCCTATTAAAGTGATTTATGTTATGGTTAAAAAATCCAAGAATATGCATAAGATCTAAGATTTCTCAAACTCCAAATCTATAATTCTATGATGTAAAGGTGAATCATTTGATTCAGTAAAACACTGAAAATCCAAAAACTAAGATGAAGTTGCTCCAGGAGGCCATAAATCTATCTGATGAAATTCTAAAGGAAGAAAATGAGTTAGCATGCCTATATCTAAAACAAGCTTCCTTTAATAAGTCGTAATTAGATGGCTGTCTGAGAAATTCTGTTTTTTATATCACATTAACAAATTTAAATAATAGCAAAGATCAACATTCTAAAAGTTTGCCATATAGGGCAAAAAAGACAACCATCCGAGAGCCAAATGCTTCAAACTTGAGTTTTTCAAGAGTAGGCAGATCTACAAATTTTTAAGTAATCGACATTAATTAATATATGGAACTAACATCAAGATGAAAATGCAGTGATGAACCATAAAATTTTTGATGTGTAATAATTGACTATACACTTAGGATTTATTAATTTGATGTTTCCTAAGATTAACTGAGTTTTCCCCTCTTGTTAAATGCTCCTTAGCTAACTGAAAGACTAGACACAAAGGGAAAATATACATGTGTAAATATTTTCTTTAGAAAATGAACTTATTGTCTTAGTCATACATAGCATCATCCCCAATTTCCTATTTAATTGTAATGCTAAATGCCCTGGTTAATATAAAAATATTATTTCTTTAGAAATATCTTACAAATGCCTGGTTGTAATGTAACAACCTTTCGCACTACATCCAGACCTAGAACTTGTAAATTTGCATATGTAATAATGAAAGACAATGAAAATATAACAGGCAGCTGTTTAACCATAAACCTCTTGATAACATTGCCCTCCCTCAAAAAGTGAATTGGATAAGTGCATTAGATAGTCAGCTAGTGTTTTAATGATCATTTTTAACAACTATTTTCTTCGTTACTTGATTGAAAATGTTTCATGAGGCTCAAAAAAAGGTGCCCATTGTATAAACACTGCCTTTAATAAAACTACTTATAATATATAATCCATGGATTTTACTGTAATATATACATTTTAATTGTATTCATCTCAATCTTTAACAATGATAATGAATAGAATTCTGTGAAAATTTAAAAGAAAAACAAAACATGGAGGCCTAAAGTTGTTTTCAAATTAATGCATGAGATAATTTTTTCTTTTTAAAATTTTCTTTAATTAGTCAATTTAGAACATTATTCTTTGGTTACAAGAATCATATTCTTTCCCTCACCTCCCCCACCCCTTCCCGTAGCCAACACACAATTCCACTGGGTTTTACATGTGTCCTTGATCAGAATCTATTTCCATGTTGTTGATATTTGCACTAAGATGATCATTTAGAGTCTACATCCCCAGTCATATCCCCATCAACCCATGTAAGCAAGCAATTGTTTTTCTTCTTTGATTCTACTCTCACAGTTTTTCCTCTGAATGTGGATAGGGTTCTTTCTCGAAGATACCTCCAGGTTGTTCAAGATCACTGCATTGCCATTAATGGAGAAGTCCATTATATTCAATTGTACCACAGTGTATCAGTCTCTGTGTATAATGTTCTCCTGGTTCTGCTCCTTTCACTCTGCATCACTTCCTGGAGGTTGTTCCAGTTCACATGGAATTCCTCCAATTCATTATTCCTTTAAGCACAGAAGTATTCCATCACCAACATAAACCACAATTTGTTCAGCCATTCCCCAATCGAAGTGTAGCCCCTCATTTTCCAATTTTTGGCCACCACAAAGAGTGCAGCTATGAATATTTTTGTACAAGTCTATTTCCTTATTATCTCTTCAGCTTACAAACCCAGCAGTGTTATGACTGGATCAAAGGGCAGACAGTCTTTTATCGCCCTTTGGGCATAGTTCCAAATTGCCCTCCAGAATGGTTGGATCAATTCACAACTCCACCAGCAATGAATTAGTGTCCCTACTTTGCCACATCCCCTACAGCATTCATTACTTTTCATAGATGTCATGTTAACCAATCTGCTAGGTGTGGGGTGATACCTCAGAGTTGTTTTGATTTGCATCTCTCTGATTATAAGAGATGTAGAACACTTTTTCATAGTTTTGATTTCTTTATCTGAAAATTGCCTATTCATGTCCCTTGCCCATTTATCAATTGGAGAATGTCTTGATTTTTTATGCAACTGA
The DNA here is from genome assembly GCF_027887165.1 of Monodelphis domestica. Taxonomy (NCBI): domain Eukaryota; kingdom Metazoa; phylum Chordata; class Mammalia; order Didelphimorphia; family Didelphidae; genus Monodelphis; species Monodelphis domestica. The sequence goes on from NC_077232.1 coordinate 244,296,082, forward strand.
TTTAGTTCTTTATAAATTTGAGTAATTAGACCTTTGTCAGAAGTTTTTGTTATGAATATTTTTCCCAATTTGTTGTTTCCCTTCTAATTTTGGTTGCATTGGTTTTGTGAGATAATTTTTTTTAAGTAATAGACTGAACAAAAAAGGAGACTTGAAAATTTTCTTGGTGGTCATTATTTTCAAACTATAAAGAGAGACATGTGTGGAAAGAGAGAGGAGAATGGTCCAAGTGCTACACTCCCCTACATGCTGTGAGCTGTGCTCCCCTCAGTCCTAACTCCTCTCCAACCCCACCACAGGAATCACCTTCCTCATAGACTCAACAGATTGCTATAAGTGAAGTGGCCTCATGCAGCAAGTGAGCCCCTCCCCCACCACCCCAGACAGTTCCCATTAGCTGCTGGGCAGAGAGGCAGAGGAAGTGAGGAATGTCCTCAGGTGCATGGAGAGGGGGAAGGGAGCAGTTCCACCCCAATCCTTCTGGCTTTCTAGTAGGAAACTCTGGCTACTGGAGGTGTGTCCACTGAGAGGGGGCATGCATGCCCTTTTTGGCACACGTGCCATAGATTTGCCATCACTGCCATAAGGATTTTATGATGTAATTAGAAGAAAAAATAAAGCTTATCTAGCTATACAAAAATATTCAGGGCAACACTGTTCATAATATGAAAAAAATTTTCATATAATAGCTAAGATTTAAATTTATAAAGCAACTTCATTTGATATAATTGCAAATGCTGGCAATTAGCTAAACAAATCACTGCATATGACCTTGAGGGGTTAGAACTTAATAAAAATAATATGTATATAAATAATATAAAGAAATATGGATGAACACAGGTGATACTGAGTAAAAAAATAAAGTCAGAAAATATTTATATATACTAATTACAAATATAAAAGGGAGAATGTGATAATGACAATGATAATAGTAAAATACCTTAAAGATAGAAAAAAAAGAAATTGAGTAATGGTACAAGGAAATAAATAGGCTATTTCCCTTAGTCTCAAAGACAACACACTTTTTTTTTTCAAAAAACTATTTTAAAAATATAGAGTTGACTTTGGGTGGTATTTTGTTATTATTGTTGTTGAAGATCACAAAATTTAGAATAAACATTAAAATACTTAGATAGTATTCTTAAAATAAAGAAATCAATAATCCATTCCATCTACCACCTTGTAGCAGCCAGACTATTGCAGAGCAGATAACAATCATTAAAATACTAAGCTGAATAGCCTGTCCTAAATGACCCCACTCCAAGGATTTCTTAGACACCATGGGCAAAAGAGTAAAAATGTTGAGAAGGCAAAGATAGGTGGGGTATGGCACTGCAAAAGGGAGCTGTTAGGATTCATTTTGACTGAAATCCATAAAATGATCAAAACACAAAACTGAAGATAGAATAGTAAACATAAATGATAAAAGTAAGAAAGAATATTACTGATTACTTGGATGGAGTTGAGAAATAAATAGAAATCTTCTCCTGTTAAAGGGAAAGAGAAACTCTGTAAGAAAAAGAAAGGCTTGAATTCTGAAAAAAAAATGATAGTTCAGCAGAAGGAATTGCTGAGTGTCCCTTTTTTGGTTGTATCTTAAGTTAATAGCTTAATTTATATTTAAATGTTTTTAAGTGTAAATCGCATCTAGTCTGCATATGGAATCTTTTCATTTACACTTCTAGGTTGTACCTCTGAAAAGCCACTGATTGAAGGTTATGGCTCTCAGTTATCAGGCCCATCCCCAAAACAGAGCTCGAGCTCTAGGGAAGTCGGGCAGTTCTGGCCAACTGTGACCATCCTCACCTGTGACAGCAAGGGAGAGATACTGCCACCTCTGGGTCGGTTCTCAGCCACTGTTGCTAACATGCCACTTTGAGGAAGGAAAAGCTCCCTTAGGTTGGAGACATTCCTACACCTTCCCTCTGTCTGCCTGACCATGTGGGTCCAGCAAGGCATGCTTTTCAGTTTTGGAATGGATTCTTCTACTAACCCTTCCAAAACATTTGGCGTTATGAGCAAAACAAAACAAAGCAGCAGTTTTGACTATGGTCCCTCTAACTGGCCTGGTACCCATTTTCCATTGCTTTATGAACACTGGCACCCCTGTAATGCCAAATGTCCCAAAGGGCTTTGTAAAGGTAAAGAAAATTTATATCTGTACCCCCACAGCCCTTCTGTGGCTTTGTCCAGCAACAAACAATCTCCTCTGATGCTGGGAGCTGAGATAGTCCCACGGCTGAGTGGCTTCAGAAACAATCTGTAAAGTTCTGTAAATTGATAGTACTATGTTCAATAATAAGTTGATGTTTGCCACTTCTTTCTCTCACTCACCTATCCTATAAAATTTAACTTAAAAAAAAAATACAATGACCAAGGCCAGGTGAATTAGATGTTAGGGGACCCATGCAATGGATGGCTGGCTCAGTCTCAATCTCAAAAACATGGTGGAGAATGGGGAAGTTGGAAAAGGACTAAAAGAAGGTAAATGTCTCAATTTAAAAAAATTAAGTGGGGGAGCAGAAGAGGAAATAGAATGGAGTGTGAAAAGCACAGATCAATGGATATTGATTCCAGTAAATATTCCAGCTGGTGTGATTAGAAGGGAGATTTGTGGATATTCAGGAGAGGGGAGGAAAACAAAAGTAATGCCACCATGGCTCCCCAAGAGCCATGGTTGCATTATCAAGATGAGGACATGCTGGATGGATCTCATTTCTTTTTTTCTAACAATTATTAAGTTAGAAGATCAAAATAATGCCATATATATGTATAGTCCTAGAGGCCAGTCATCATTTTGACAATCTAAGAGAGTATAAATAGTAGAATCAAGCAGAACAAATCAGCATCTTTTAAAAAAAGAGTTCCTATTGCTTACTGTTCTTATCAATAGCATCTCTCCCAATATCTCTTCCCAAGCCTATTGGTTGAAAGAGAGCTATTCCATACAATTATCGATTAATTAGAATAATTTAAAAACACTTTTTTAAAGGAAAAGGAAGAAACTCTCTTCCCAACCCCTAAATTGGCAAAACAATCAATACATTAAAAAAAAAAATCCAAACATATTAACCTGAAAATATATGTGATTTCTCATACTGGCACCTCTGCAAAGGTACAGGGCAGAGGGTGTCTTCTCATCATTATTCCTTGGAATATTTGTTCTTTGTAATTTTTGTAACATTCACTTTGCTATGAGGTTGTCCTTTCAATTTACTTTATCATAGTCCCTGTGCGGTATGTTCCGCTTTCTGATTACTTCCGTCTCATTAATAGAATTGCGTGTCCACTTCTCATGATGGATACAGGATACAGGAAATCAGGAAAACCTTCATTCAGACTGACCATAGATACGGCCTTGCCATGATACCCTGGGAAAATCATTTAGCCACTGTTTGACTAGTTTCCTCAGTACAAAATTAAGATAATAATAGGTGATAATTTCCCTTACTAGACTGTTGTGAGAAGCAATGGAGATACTATTGTAAAGCACTCAGCACAGTGCCTGGCACAAAGCAGGCTCTTAATAAAAGGGTTGTTTCCTTCCTTCTTTGTTTTTGCAATTAACACATGGGAATTCATCTTCTCAGAACTTTTTCTTTCTATCCTTGAACTACTTATTTCCTGGGGAATAGCTCTGGGCCCTCTTTTCATCTGTAAGCCATCTTTGTATTCTGGACACCAAACCCTTAGATAAGAAAACCAGCACAAAGAGTCCCCCCAATTAACTGCTTCCCTTTCTCTTAATTTTCTTTGGGCAGAAGTTTTTCAATTTCAACAGATCAGAATGATCTGTTTTCTCCTTTTAATTGCCTCAGAAGCAACCAGTGATAAGGTGGAGGGTAGAGATGGAAGGAGGGAGTGGTGGATACTTCCACTCATATATAGCACTTCCTTCATGAGGCTGGGACGAATGAGAGAGCATGAGCATGCAGGAGGCTGTCAGCCTTAGAGGGCTATAGAGAGGACTACATAAAGGCTGGCAGTTTTTACCTTCCCCCTCTCCCAAGGGCTGAGGCTCATGCCTCGCTGCCTCAAGCTCTCAGCCAAGATGGGGGAATGGGCCTTGCCAGGGGGATTTTGCACTTTCTACCCACAATAGCAGAAGCTCAGGAGTAGGTCCAGACAAAGGGGGGCAGATGGAGCCTTCTTGAAGTGACTTAAAATAGAGTAAACCCTGCAGAGAGAGGGAAAAGAAGGAAGCATGGGGCAGATACCATGTTCAAGGAGAGGACAACAGGGACAGGATGAGAACAACTGGAAAGGGAGGGAAGGGGAGGTGAAGGGCAAGCAGAGCAGGCAAAACAGAGTGTGGGACTTCAGAGGTGAAGGTGAACTTGTCACTGCTCCAAGGGGTGACTGAGGCAGATGTATAGAGCTACTCCTGCTGCTCCACACTGGGGAGGCTTAGACATGTTATAGGGAAACCAGGAAGTACTAAAGTAGAGGCAGAGAGAGAATTCCAGAATCCTGGAGTCAGTTGGTGGGATTTACTCTCTGGAGTAGGACAATGTGGATGTGACTTTTCCTTCAAGCAAGTTTCACCTTCTGGGAAGTGGTTGAGATTGGTTTTAAATTCCACAGGTGGACTGTATGAGGTAAATCATTACTCCCCTTCTTATTGGATCTGTATCTGTTCCAGTGTGTTCCTGCTGCTGCTGTGATTTCTCCTACCAGACTCCAGAGGACAACTGTCTGTGAGACCTCTTGAACCTGTGTATCTTCCAGCCTTCCCTTAACTCTATTTACCAGCAAAGAGCGGAGGATTCTGGTTAGGATATTACAGGTAGCTGGGATCTGTAGGTACAAATTCAATGTAGATAACATCTATTCAATCCTATTGAATTTTGGTGGGAGGAATTAGTTTTTATACATAGATTGATCATTCCAATTCCTTTCCCTTCCTTCCTTTATCTTAAAGAAATAATTATTTCAGTTTATTATTTCAGGAATCAAGCCAGGATATCATTAAGAGGCCCATTACTAATTAGGACAATAAGTAGACTTGGCCAATTGTTTTGTTGCAGACTAAAAGGAACCACTACAGGTTTCTAAAGAAAACTCATAATCAGACCTGTTAAATCAGTACCTTTATTGGGTACATAAAGGTCTTGCTAGTGGGCATGAAAATGACTCAGACTCTTCTCTATGTCAACAAAGTTTTGAGGCTTTCTTGGCTGTCCAACAGGTAGCCCACATTGCTGGAAATCTGACAAAGGATGGAATATTCTAAGTGTGAATGAGAACAAAAAGGTTAAATTCTAAAATGCAAGGAGAAACTGCTATAGGTCAACCAGATTTGCAAGGATGGAGCTCCGAATATTGTCTTCCTCTAAGATTCAGCCTATGGAAGGCTAGCTCACTTTCTTCTCCTCTCTCCTAGGAAGGGGATTTCCTCACTCTGGGGGCTCCTCTTATGAATTTAGTCGCACATGTTGTCCCTCTCTATGTAGAGAAAGGTTAGGAAGAAGATACTAGATCAAGGGAGCTTTCTATTCCCGTCCCATTCCCTACATAGGAAAATAAGGACCTAACAATGCTATCTACAATTTGGAAAACAAATATAGCTAATGACTAGAAGCGGGACGTTCCCCCCTTCTTTATTGCCATCTCTGTTGTGGCTGCTACTGTTTGATCTGGGAAGGGAGGGGTGTGTGTGTGTGTGTGTCTCCCTCCTCCTCTCTCCCTCTCCCTCTCATCTCAAACTCTTACCTTCCCTCTCAGACAGAATATTGTGTATTGGTTCCAAGGTAGAAGAGCAATAAAGACTGAGCAACTGGGGTTAAGTAATTTACCCAGGGTCCTCAACATAATAAATAGCATCTTTCTAAAACTATCATCATCCATTTTCTTTTTTTTTTTTAATTTTTAATATTTTCCACTGTTACATGATTCATGATCCCACCCCGCCCCCTTCCCTCCCCACTCCCGGAGCTGACAAGCAACTCCACTGGGTTATTCATGTATCATTGCAACATCATACATTTTCTGTAATGAGGATAAACTGGAAGCCTTGCCAGTAAGGAGTGTACTATGGAAGCCTATTACCACTACTACTATTTAACGTTGTACTAAAAGTGCACTAAAAGTTGTACTAAAAGTGTTGTACTAAAATAAGAAATTGAAGGAATTAAAAAAGAAATAAAGCTTTCACACTTTGCAGGTGATAAAATGGTACACTTAGAAAAATTCTAGAGAATTAACCAAAAAAACTAAATCAAACAATTAATAACAATAGAAAAGCTGTAGAATATAAAATAAACCCATATAAAATCATCAACATTTCTCTTTATTACTGATAATTCGAATAGCAAGAGAGAGAAAGAAAAATTCCATTTAAAATAACTGTAGATGCTATAAAATATCTGGGAATCTACCTGCCAAGACAAACCCAGGGACTGTAAGATCATAACTACAAAAAACTTTTCACACAAATTAAGTTAGATCTAAACTGGAAAAATATTAATTGCTCATGGGTGGGCTGAGCCAATATAAAAAAAGATGACAATTATTTTTAAATTAACTTACTTATTCTGTGAATACCAATCAAACTACCCAAAAATTATCTCATAGGGTTAGAAAAAAATAACAAAAGTCTAGAAGAATAAAATACCTAAGTTAGGGCATTAATGGAAAAAAATATGAAGAGAAATGGCTTAGCTATACCTGGATCTCAAGTTATAAAGTGGCAACCATCAAAACAATATGGTACTTGATAAGAAAAAGAGTGGAGAACCAATGGAATAGATTAGGCATTCAACACACAATGGTAAATGACCATAGTAACCTAGTGTTTCACAAACCCAAAGATCCACGCTTTTGGAAGAACTCACTATTTGACAAAAACTGCTAGGAAAACAGTATGGTAGAAATCAGGCAAAGCCCAACACCTCATGCCATTTACCAAGCAAGGTAAAGTCAAAATGGATACATGATTTAGAAATAAGAGTGATTCTATAAACAAATCAGGGAAGCACAAAGCTTAACTTATCAAGCCTATAGATAAGAGAACAAGACATAGAGAACATTATGAGATGTAAGATAAATAACTTTACATTAAATTAATGTAGAGAACTGCACCAAATTTATAAGAATACAAAACATTTCCCAATTAATACCGGTCAAAGGATATGAACAGATGAAAGTAAAGCTCTCTTTAGTCATATGAAAAAACGTTCCAAATCACCATTAATTAGAGAAATACAAATTAAAACAACTCTGAGGTAGCACACCTCATACCCATCAGACTGCCTAACGTGATAAAAAAAAAAGGAAAATTATAAATGTTGGAGGGGATGTGAACAAATTGGGACTTCACTGTTGGTATAGTTATGAATGGATCCAATCATACTGGAGAGTAACCCGGAAGCCTGCCCAAAGGGCCATCAACTTGTGCATATCCTTTGGTCCCAGCAATACCACTATCAGTCTGTATCCTAGGTCTATAAAAAGAATATACTTGTATAAAACTATTTATAGCAGCAATTTTTTATGGTGGCGAAGGGCTAGTAACCAAAATGTCCAACAATCAGGGAATGATAGAACAAGTTGTGGTAGAATGGAATACTATTGTGCCATAAGAAATGACAAACAAGATGATCACAAAAAACCTGGCAAGACATATGAAATGGTACAAAATGAAGTGAGTAGAGCCAGGAAAACACTGGCTCATAATAGTAAGGTATGATGATCAACTATGAATGACTTAATTGTTATCAACAAATCCAGGACAACTCTAAGGGATTCATGACAAAAGAGGACATCCACTACCACAGAAAGGACAGAGGCCAAAAGCAGATTAAAGCATACTGTTCTTCGCTTTATTTCCTCCATGAACTTTCCGCTGGTGTGATATATATTTTCTTTTACAACAGGGCAAAAAAGGAAATGTGTATATAATAATATATCTACAGCTTACCTTCTTGGTATTACCTGCCTTCTTGGTGAGGGGAGAGGGGGAGAGAGGGAGAGAGCATGGACTGCAAAATTTTAGAAAATGAATATTAAAAATTGTATCAACATGTAATCTGGGGGAAAAGTCAAGGTCAAGAACTCCTAAATTAAAGCACTTACAAGTTGATTCTTTTTTCTTCATGTGGGGGACACAGGAGGGTCAACATCATATTTACAAGGAATCTAAGAGATTATCCAATGATTATATCTTATTTTACAGGAAACTGAGGCCTAAAAGAGTAATGTAATTTACCTATGGTAATAAGAGATCAAGCAGCCTAAAGCCTGAAATCTACTATTCAGGTCTTGACTCCAAATTCAAGCTTCTTCTTCTCCTATTCCACTCATTACCTTTCACAGGCAATAGTCTTTCTGAATCACTTAGCTGATAGCTTGATTTATTTATTTAAACATATGTGTACAGGCATATATGTCTACATAGTAACTAAATTCTATTGGGGATGAATTGTCACATAAAATATTAACTTTCAATGAATATTAAAGAACAAGTTTATTTATCAGTGTGGTTGTTTAAATATGGATACATCTTTCAGGGGCTTTGTGTTATTAACTTTTTTGCTACCCTATCAAACTATTTTTTTTTTTGGTCAAACATTTGGGTGGCATTGTTATAAAGTAAAGAGTGCTGAGGATCTGAGTTCAAAATCTAGCTCTGTCTTATGACCTGTGTAACTTCCAAAAAGTCATTCACTCTCCCAGAACCCCTCTGCATCTAAAATATGTGGGGCTTCAACTGGATGACAATCCCTAAAATCCTTTCCAGCTCTAAATCTCTGACTTTATAACACTAGGAGAGGGCTGATATTTGTGTGGGGGAAGATAAGGTAAGGGTGGGAGGTAAGAGATAAGGATGTCTGTATTGATGGAAATCGAGGTTCCTTTGCAATCAATAACATGACAATAAAAACATTCACAAAACATGGATCCAAATCCTGCCTCTGAGATAAACTGGGCTACTGATCCTTGGGTAATTCATTTATCATCTCAGTTGCTAAGTAACATGTTGTTCATTGATTTGCCTTGGCCAGAGGAATTTCTGATAACAACAAAACAAAACAAACATCCCAAATGATAATTTAATGATTTATATTCTAAAATATTGGGGTCTGTTGAGGCCAGACTCAAAGATGAAAGGGCCAAAGCAGGTGGAATGAAAAAGGCAGCAGAAGATTAAGAACTGACTGTGAGCCAGATACTGTGCTAATGGCCAGGGACAAAAAGAAAGGCAGAGGCTGTCCCTGCCTGGAAACCTCCTGGAGTCTAAGGGCAGACAATTCTGCTTAAGCCAGACAAGTAAAAGAAGTTGGAGGTAACCAGCAGGGGGAATGCCATTTTCTTCTCCACCTCATTTTCAGATGAGGAAATTGGGGCAAACAGGATGAAATGACTTGCCCAGGGTCACACAGCTAGTACTTGTCTGAGGCTAAATTTAGAACGAGGAAAAAAAGTATTTTTGTTTGTTTTTTGGCTGTAATAGAACAATTAACCATTGATTATTCATTGATGAGTTCTCTCTGACTTCTAAAGTCCCCTTTGACCTGACCTTCTTCTTACCTTTCATGGTGTTCCACTGCCCTCTCCTCCTCTCCCTCAATTCCTTGCCTTATTAAAAATCAAGGAATTTTGGGTTGGAATGTCTTGTTTAAAAACAAGAAGACCAATGCCTTTGGATCACAGAGGAGAGGAGGGCATGAGAACACTATGGAAAGATAGGAGAAGGTCAGGTCATAAGGAGCTTTAACAGATCAGAGAAAACTCACCAATGAACAAGACAGTTAGTTGTTCTGTTAGAACCAAAAAACAAAATACTTTTTCCTAATTATAAATCTAGCCCCGGACACTGTGTGACCCTGAGCATGTCACCTAACCCCTGCTGTCTACTGCTTTTCTTACTGCTCTTCTGCATTGAACCAATAGTTAGTATTGATTCTGAAATGGAAGGTAAAAATTTTAAAAATAAAAATAAAAAGGATAATATCTGCCAGGGGCAAAATACAGAGACAAAATGAAAAATGGTTCTTGCCCTCAAGGATCTTCACCAAGTAAGAATGTATGAAGCAAATATTTAGGACAGAAAAACAAAAGGTAATGGGATATGCAAAGCATAAAGTCAATATGCCTGACTACTGCTGGACTGTCTGACCCTGAACCCTGTGCTCTTCTCACTAACACCACAGTGTCTCTCAAATATAGTATTGGGGCTCCAATAAAGGCCTTTGAGATTAAGGAAATATGATTCCTCCTGCAGCCTTGGTTGAGGCTGGAAGTGAGACAGAGCAGAGTCAGGGTTGTCACCAGACCATAGGAAATAACTCAAAAGGTCTCCAGGAAAAGAAATGGTTCCAGAGGCACTGAGAGGATCCTTTTCCTTTCATCAATCAATAAACAATTTATTAAGGGTTGTTCCAAGCACTGTACAAATAGTTGGAAATAGAAAGATAAAAAATCTTGGTCCTTAAGGAACACATATTAAAAATTATTTTTGCCACAAAATCTGGGGTCTTTAGGTAGCTACGTGTTAAATAGAGAATTGGCCCTAGAGCGGCGATGGCAAACCTTTTAGAGATCAAGTGCCCAAACTGCAATCCCCATGCTACATATGCCCCCCCCCCAACCTTACCCCAGACAGGGGAGGGAGGAAGAGCTCCCACTGGGCTGCTGGACAGAGGAGCTGATGATGGGAGAAATGTCCTTAAGTGCATGGAGAGGGGGAAGGGAGCAGCCCCCTCTGGCACACTTGCCAACACTGACCTAGAGTCAAGGCATACTGAATTCAAATCCAAAATTAAATACTAGCCGGATGATACTGAGAAAGTTTTACTTAATGTCTGTCTGCCTCTGTTTTCCCATCTGTAATTTGGGGATGATATTTGTAATGTGCTTTATAAACTTTAGAATGTTATGTTTACATTCACACATAAATATAACCATATTTTATATACATATATACACACAATATATATACTCACATACATATCTATTAAATATACCTATGTACGCATATTTACATTTCACTATAGATACCTTTCTATAAACACACATACACTCAAGTGTGTGCACACACACACAAATGGTACAAACCCACTATTATTATTTCTCCAGTGTAAAATAAAGTGACATGAAGGATGCTTTTGGATGAATCAGAATAGGATTATAAGAATTAATGTGGTAGAGTAGAAAGAACACTCTCTGGGGAGCCAGAGGATCGTTCCATATTTCCTCAAAGTGTTAAATCAAGAGTTTATAATCTGAGATCTGTGACCTTTACAATATTTGATAAATGTATTATGATATAATTTCCTTTGTAATATGCATTTTATTTTATGCATTTAAAAATAACATTCTGAGAAAGGGGTCCACAAGACTTCAATCAACTGCCAAAGAGGCCCATGAAACAGAAGAACTTCAAGAAATCCTAGACTCAATGGCCTCTAATGTCTCTTTAGAGTTTTGCCTACATGACCTCAAGAAACTCATAAGTGTGAAGAATCTTGCTCCAGAGTTGTTAATTTTTTCCTTCTTAAAATGCTAATTATGCCATAAAACAACATTTTCTCTGAAATATTGAAGGTTTTTAGAATATAAGAAGCTACCAAAGTGCCAAGTTTCATTCACCTAAGTCCTATGTAATGAATGATGCTCCAGTCCCTCTGCTACCCTTCCTTTAATCTTCAGCTATTCTTCTTCATCTGAAACAAATGGGAGACCATAGGACCTATTTATTACCTTCTCCCTGCCTGCTTTGATCTAGCTAAGCAAAATTTGTTCAAGATCTTGACTGCAGATCTTTTAACTCCTGTGATCCAGGCAGCTGTGAACATTTATATCCATCGGGAGGCAGTTCCCAAATCCTGGGGGTCTCTGTGAGAATGTAAAGTTATAAAAATAATATTTCCTTTCTAGTCCCCAGGATGTATAAAACTCCCAATCAACCAGAAGTTACACAGTACACCCTACTGTGCTCATTCATCCAAAAGCACTGTTTTCCTAACTTGATATAGGTAGGAAAAGCTAGGGAAAGGTGACAGTGCAGCTACAGTTGGGGACCTCAGCCATCACATTTTCACTACCCAGCACAAGCAATAAAAGGAACATTCTTTGAAGTGGTACCAAAGTCATTTAAACCAAAATAAGTGCAAGGCTCACTTAAGGGGGGGGGGAGGGGGGGAGTTAGGGGAGAGCTTTATTCTTTTTCCAAAACTACTTCAAACAAATCTCTTATACATCCGTTTTTTGGCAGGGAAACACACAAGCACACACAACCTTTTATTTTTTATTTTTAAGTAGCTGTGATACTGGGCAGCTATTGCATGCATATCCTTAAAGGACTAAAGTTCAACAATCCACACCACTTTTTACTAGAATATTTTTAAATGATCAACAAAAAATGTAAATTTATTTTAAAACAACTAGCTCTGCCTCCTCTTTGAAACAACAAACAAACCTCTTGGTATCTTGAAAGAATTTTTAAAAATTATTAAAGTAAATGCAAACCAAAAATTTAATTCAATTTCACTCAAGAAAGGTCCAGAAAGTATTTGTAAAGCACTGGGCCAAATATAAGATATGTGGCAAAGAAATTAAAAAACAGTACCTGCCTTTAAGGGACTTACATCGTACCAGTAACCAAAAAAGAAATAGCAAATCTCTACTTAGCTACAACTTATATGAATAAATGGACAGAGCATTGAAATGCAAAAGAATAATAATGGGAGCTAAAAGTAAAAATTTCTCTTTAATAATTCTGTTTAGTGTCATGGAGTTTATGAGAACACTTGCAAGCTCTTGGCAAGGTTCTTTAACTTGACATGCATGGGCTTTTTTTCAAATATATTTTAATTACTTCCAATACAATTGATTTCCTTTGTAATCGTATGTATTTTATTTTGTCCACTAAAACATTCTGTGAGCAAGGGTTAAAACAGGCTTTGCCAGACTGAAAAATAGGTCCATGATGTAAAAAAAAAAGGTTAGGAGGTCTCCGTTCCCTATTATGCCATCAAAGCTCTGAGTTGAGACATGCTCAATGTACAGCAGAAGAGACAAAATGGCAGTGATCAAGATAGACTGATTAGATTGAAGGGTCCAAAATGTATCTCAATAAAGTACTAACCAATAGAAGGCCCTCCCACACTTGAAAATATTTCAGTAAAGTACTGCCCAGTAAAAAGGGCCTCCCACACTAGCAAGTATTCCAGTAAAGTACTAACAGATAGAAGGACCTCCCACACTTGAAAAGTGTGCCAATAAGGGACAATCCAACAAAAGGGTTCCCAAATTTGAAAATATTCCAGTAAAGTACTAGCCAGTAGAAGGGCCCCCAAACTAGAAGGGCCTCCACATTTGAAAGTATAAAGTACTTCCCAACAAAAGCTCTGCTATATGTTTGCCTTGTTTTTCTTATTTTCATTTCGATATCCACTTTGATTTTGACAACAGCATATCTAGTACTCATCTTTTTTTTTTTATCATACCAAGAATGTCTTCCAATTTCTGAGTTTGAGGGATCTGAGCTTTAGAATAAAACACATTAGAGATAATGTCATACAACCCCTACATTTTACAAATGGGAAGGATTAGGATAAGATAAGTAAGTGATTTGCTATAGGTAATAGCACTGATGCAGGGTTCTTTATTCCCCACCCATCATGTCTTGTTTGAATTCACTAATGTTTGCCCCTTTTTAAGCTCTTCCTTTTTATATAGTTGTTTACAAAGATTAACATCTCAGCTCTCTCTTTCTCTCAACTTTGTTCATTTCTAGGCCCCAACTCTACACTTTTATTGGCCATGCTTCAGTAATTTATGCATTGAAAGGACTGTCCATGCCTGGACCTCTCCCTCTGATCAAAAGGCTCCAGCACAAACTCCATTAAGGAAGCCAGTCAGGTCTTCATTCTCTTTAAGGCTACATTGTAGATTTGTTTCATTTCCCCTCTCCCTCAGTCCACATCTCCAATTTTCAGCTACCTTTTATAATTTATAATTTATCTTTTTATTAGAATTAAGCACCTTTAGGATAAGAATTGTATTTTTTCTTTATGCTTGTATTTGTATTCCTAGTATTTAGGCTAATGCCTGGCACATAGTAATTGTTTAATAAATGCTTCTTGGCTGACTGAATAACTCAGATCTTTCTTTCAGTGTGCCCAGTAAAAGTGAAGATTTTTTTTTTTACAAATATCTCCATCTTGCTTCTTAGATAAATATATGTTTCTCATTTTAAATCTTTCATAATCTGGCTCATGTACGTTTCCAAATTCATTTTGCATTACTATCCGTCATATACCCTATAAGCCAATCAAAATGACCTCCCTCTCATTCATCAAATCTTCCAGATGCTGTCCCTGTCCCTGGGAATTCCTCTTGCTTCATCTATCCCTCAGAATCCCAACTTGCTTCCCTATCTTGATGCTTTTCATTATGCCCCCCCCCCAATTACTTTCTATCTTCTTTGTCCTTGAGGGAGGGATTTCTTTCTCTTTTTTTCTTGTAGCCTTAACACAATATTGTGGCCAGATAAATATTGGTTGAATAAATAAATGGCCATGCTCTATAGATTTAAGCATGATTGGGATGTGTTGTGATTTTGAAACTATTAGTTTGTATCAGATGGTGAATTTAAGAGTCAAGATATGAATTCAAATCTTAGACCTTATACAAATCACTTAAGCTCTCTAAGTTTCAGTTCCTTTACCTATAAATAAAGGAGATAGACTAGTAATGGCTAAGGTACTTTCCTGCTCCTTGCTCCTGCTCCTGCACACCTATGATTTACCCCCAACAACATCTTTGTATTCCTTTTACCTGAATGACCTGTATCACTAAGTTAAAAGCCTACCCAAGAACCTATGCATGGCCTCATCAGCAATAAATTATTCAGCCACATTTTGGAGGCATTAAGGGACTCATACAGGGAGCATATCAAAGCATATCTCAGGTTACACTAATATCCAATATGGAGATTCTAATGAAGAGGCAATAGCAGGTATTTCAGGTAAACAGTGGCTCAATGATCTAAGAATAAAGAAAGTGAACTAAGGTCTAAGCATAGGGGAAGAAGAGGTGAATGATATTTAGAAGTCAGAAGGGAAGGTTGCAAATAGTCACTGCAGAACCAGGTAAAAAAATCAAGCTTCTTCAATTTTCAGGCAAAACCAGTTCGTTTCTAAGTCTTATTTTCAAATCTTCATTCTCCCTGCACAATGTTTCTGATTTCCTCTTTAACCAATAACAAAATCACCATCTTAGTTCAGGCCCTTACCATCCCTTGTCTAGATGACTTCAAAAGTCTTCTAATTGGTCTCTCTTCTTCTCTCCAATCCATCCATCTCATATCTATTTAAATTGTTATTCCTAAAACAGATCTCACTATGTCACTCCTCTGCTCAAGAGATATTAGTGGCTCTCCACTAACAATGTAATTGACATTCTGGGCCAGACTCAGTCGGCCCCAACCTAACTTGCCTGTCTCATTTCATAATCACTCTCATTTTATATAAGCCATATTTTGGCTATTAGGTTTAGTTGTTGTTTCCCAACTTGGGAGGATGATGCTGGAGCCATTTTAAACTGGCTCACAGAGCTGTTGTTAAATTTTTAGCATAAGTATTTACACCTGGAAAAATCACAAGCACAAATCAGGGCTTGGTTTATGGTTGTATTGGTTATCTAGACTTAAGAAGGTAAAAAAGAAAACATTAGAGCAGATTAAATTAACAGTATGTGGCAAGTCCTTTTCTGGCTTTTCCCCAACCAGAATACTTTTTATAGAATCAGTTTGCTTTTAGACCTGATTTATGTTTAAATGTCTTCTTTCTGAATGATACAATCAGGTAATATTAATAGAAATTACTAAAGAAAAATGTTCTTTTAGTCATTTGAAAATACTAGGAAAGTCGATTTCAGTAGCAGGAAAATCTTATTATGAGTAATAAGTCCCTGTGCCATAGGAAGCAATGAGCAGATTTATTTTTTTAATTTAGAAAAATTACATTAGATAATTAAGAATAAAACAAGCAGAACCAAGAGAGCATTTTATATAGCTACAGATTTACTATCTGAAAAATAACTTGTGAATGTTCACCTCCAGAGAATGAACTGAGGAGTAGAAGCATGATAGATGGAATAACACATATGTTTGCCAGATTATGCTTTCTATGGTGTGGGGAAGAAGGGGGAGGAGCTGAATAAAAATAAAGGAAAAAATAAAAAAGAAAGTCTATGGGAACAGCAAAATAAATAGCAAAGCTCTGGTGTAACATACTTTCTGACCTAGCCATGAAAAGCCTAGAATAAGGAATATACTTACCTTGAATAAAAATTTTAAGTATAACAAGTTAAATATTTTAATTATAGCATGTTTGTACTATTCTTTTTAACAACTTCAAAAACAGTGGTTTCTTCCTAATATCTCTGTGGGGGAAAAGCTGCTAGGCTTGGCATGAAACAAAATAACTAGGTATGAATTGTGCTAGATAAATGTATCTTCTTCATTAATATTAATCTCAAAACATTATAGAAATACAAATTGCATGTGCCAGAAGAATAGATTTGTAGAAAAAAAGAGGAACCAGAACCTGTTTGAAAAGTCTACCTTTCCTCCTAAGAGGAAAACGCCAGGGAATAAGAATACTGAAGGCAAGGCCAGCCCAACCCACATGCCACTACTAGAGGTAACGAATGATTTTGCGACTTATCTTCCTTTGAAAATTCCCAACTCCCTCTCTACTGGTGGCCAAAAGACAGCACCAACCTTTTCATCTTACAAGGAATCCTTTATAGCCTTCCTTTTCTGAAAGAAGGAATTCACAGGTATGCTATGGAAAGGCTTTCACAGTGGTAAAGTCAGGACCCTGTAGGAGAAATCTTTACCTTCTTCCACTAGAAATATATATTTAGTCCTCCTAGAAAACTAGACATCAATTAGATTGTAGCCTCTTCATTAGAATGTAGGTTGCCTGAAGGCAGTGTTTATATTGGGTTTTTGTCACATTTTGTTTTTGAATCTCTAGCACTTACCCTGGTGGCTGAGGCATAGTATGAGGAATGTAAAGTACTATATGAAATCTTATTGGGGAAGGGGGGAGTTAATGATTTACTTTTCTAAATGGTAGTAAGCCTCACACCTTTTATAATCAGAATTCATAATACCTTTAGAACTGGAAGAGATCTTATATCTTAGTCTATTTCAATGTCTCATTTTACAGGAGAGAAACAGAGCACTAAAGAACTTAAATGACTTATCTAAGATTATACCCATGTAGCATGATTTTGATTATCTGAATACCTAAAGGACGAATCATTCTGGATGGGAAAGGCTTCCAGATAACTGAGAATTTTAAATACTGGTTAAAGGGTTTTAAGAATTTAAACTTCTAAAAAAACCCATTATTTTCTATGGGTCACTGTTTTATTGAAGAGAATCAGTATATCTAATATAACATAACCTTTCCAATATGATGGAAGATCATCTTTGGTGATTTTTATACAATAGCATCTTCAAAGCCTGTTTGAATATGAAGGGATATTATGTCTCACAGTATATACTCTATAAGAGTTGTAGTTTCCCTCCCACAATGGGGGGAACTGCAGAATTATTGTAAAACATGAGAAACCAAATGTGAAATCAGATCTTTTAGTCAAAACTTTTATCAGTTCAACCAAATTAAGACTAAAAGTGGTGAAACAATACTGGCCATCTCATTAAATTACTTTGTCTAATTAAGAGAAACATAGTAAGTGTATACTGACTGATAGTCCATGAAAATACAGATTACTCTTATTCAAATGTTCCCCATGTTGTTAAAAAATATAAATTCATTTAAAACTTTTTTTAAACCCTTACCGTCCGTCTTGGAATCAATACTGTGTATTGGTTCCAAGGCAGAAGAGTGGTAAGGGCTAGGCAATGGGGGTCAAGTGACTTGCCCAGGGTCACACAGCTGGGAAGTGGCTGAGGCCAGATTTGAACTTGGGACCTCCCATCTCTAGGCCTGGTTCTCAATCCACTGAGCCACCCAGCTGCCCCCTAAAACTTCTACTGAATATAGGAGAGGCAAGATGGCATTGCGGACAGAAACCTGGCCTTGCAGTCAAGTCCCACCTCTGAACCACAACGGCCGTGTGACTCTGGCCAAGTCATTTTTCAATAGTACTATCATAGAGACACTGGTTTGAGAAATTTGGCTAGCATTACAGAAGCTTCTTTAACTAAAAAATGTTAGGAATCACTGTCCTGAAAAAATGTGCCCTCTTTTCCCTCCCAATAGTTTTAACAAACTTTCTCACCTTTCATCATTTGTTACTCTTCATTAATTCTCAGTAAACGGCTGAGAAGCTCCCATAAAGAAAGCATATGGCCTAAATAGTGCATTTATTTGGCAACATCCATTTAGGGAATTGAGAGACTTTATGTCCACAGCTTCTCAGCTAGATTCTAAAAACTCTTCAGGCAACATAACCTCTGAAAAAGCAAGTAGTCTAGTTAGCAGCAAGGGAAGCTCAGGAACCTAGGTCTCCTGAGACTTCCAGCTAGGTGGTGTTCTAAATACATGGGGCTCAAGAAATCACCATATGCACTCAAGTATACCCCAACAGGGCTGCCTTTATGAAAAGGTCTATGTCCTCCAATTTGAAAAAGAGCCAAAATGTGGCCCCCACATTTCGTTTTCCTGACAGTTGTACCACACACTGCTTCAAATTCCTATCATATTTACACTTTAATGCCATTAGAGTAAACACATCATGAATGCTTCTATCTAATAAGCTGCTTATCAGTCCTTATGTGTTACAGCAAGCTTTATTCAGATACTAGGGAATGGGAATTTTGATGAAGTAGAAGAATTTGGGGATACAAGTAGAGTAGAGATTCGACAGGCTGTTACAGTGTGTGTGTGGGGGGGTGGACTTGCAGAATAAAAGTATGGAGAAGAGGAGACATCCAAATTAGAGTGAGGAAAGGAGAAACAGCAAGGGCAGAGGCAAACTTCCTGATTTTGTGCAGGGCAAGCACTGAATTTATGAATTTCTGAGAAAGACCATGTTATTGAAAAGATAACACTTTGCTAACATCTGCCTGTTTTGTACTCTTAGTACAAGGGTTCATTACTAAAACCATTAATATATGGAAAAATAATTTCTCCTTTATGATTTGCTAACAAAAATGGTATTGTACCAATGCCACTATGTCAGCTTTGTTCTGCTTGATTTTCCTAATTAGTTATTCTTAGCATGGTTAAAATCTAAATACACAGCTGTGGCCTCAGTGAAGCCTCAGCTGGCAGTAACCAGTGGTGCCTAATACTGATTTTCCCCCCAGATAAACAAAAGTACACAAATACAAATATAACTGAGCTTAAAACTGTCAAGGTTTTCCCTGCTCAGCTGTCCAAAGTAAACTATCATCAATACATCTTTTCTGAATTTGGTTGTGGACAATCACATATACGAAAAGAGAGCTGAAAGTCAAAGAATGTTTGCGGTTCATTAAAACTGATGTTTCCTAGTTAAGGAATTTTGAAGAATATGAGAAAATCTTATTTATGATTTTCTATGACATCATTTTATATGGAAGAAAAAGTGTGAAAATCTTGGAACAAATCCAGAATTTACAAATTTCAAAGTTCAAGATAATTGTTATCTAAATTACCAAGGACTATTTAAACAATCCACTGTGAAACCTTAATTACTCCACTCAGTTTTCTATAAAGTACTTATCTACCTAGTAGGTAAAGTAGGCAATTCCAGTTGACCATAATATGATTCTTCCTCTTTTTTTCCCCCTTCTGTTAATTTTTGCTGAAATTGTAGATAAAGAGGGCTTTCAGAAATGAAACTGACCTGAATGATAACTGGATAATTTCTGTCTTACAAAGATGTTGCAATTGAAATTTATTTGGCACTTTCATTTATTCTGTTCTATCAAATTACTTGGCTTTCCTTGTCTGCCCATGTTTTAGGATATAAAAACACAAGTACTAAATTCTTTGGATAAAAGGCAAATTTAACAAATAATATTTCCTTGAATCTCCTGGTTATATGAAATTACCCTTTTCAGGCACCTGATATGATAGCACCTGAGCATGTCAGACTTTGGGGACAGTATTCCCCTTCTCAATATTAGAATCATAAACTTCAGTGTGAAATAAAATGGTGCAAAACTACCTAGGACTCTGAAGGATGAGCTGTCCACAATTTTATAAAAAAAAAAAAAACTCAAAAACTTCTTGCAGTCTTTTCATTTTCAAGAATGAATGTTTCCCTGAAAGAGACTAAACATTTTCATGTAATCTATTCAACCTAGGTTTCCCAAAAAACCCTCTACTAGATTCCCAAGCCAAGCGGAAGAATGTCCTGTGTAGATCCAAAGAGCATCTTTCAGAAGCTGGCATTTAATGTCCTTTGGAGTAACTACCCATGCTGCTCTTACTGCTTAATAAATACCAGCTGATGTGGACTTCATGTTTGCTATTGGTAATTTTGTTATGCAATCACAGGCTAATAATGTTGATGCTAGTCCTAAGATTTTAAAGTTTTATAAGTTTTTGTAATAATCCTCAATAAGAGACTAATAATAGTGTCACTAATCATATCGTCTATAATTATCCAGGCTATTATCCAATTACCAATTACAGTCCTCTGGGACCAGCCACCAGCACTAGAACTGGTTAATATAGTAACCATATAGAAGTAATGTGTTAATTAATATTTTATTAATATTTTAATCCCAGTAAGGCATCCCTGATCAGAAGAGAACCTTATAAGTGAACCCACTTGAGGAATTTTTTTTTGGAGGGTGATGGAGTCTGAGGTCTATTCTCCAGTGGAGAAATATCCACCAAAAGGTGAACCCAAAAAATCTACTGCAACATATTCTTAAGGAATATTGCCGGGGGTATTCCCAGGCCAAGGAACTCAGACAGGGTCACATAATCATTCTGCGTCAAAGACAAGACTTGAATTTAGGTCTTTTTGACCCCAAGACTGGCTTTCTCTATCCATGACCCCACTGCTATGAATAACTTAAAATCAAGGTAATAACATACCTTTTGGTAGCTTTGAGGACACCAAGAGCTTATTATCAGGGCAGGAAATTCTGGAGAATTTCCATTCATATAGAGGGAGACAGATATTATATACATACAATAGTACTTTAAATAAAGACAAGAAATTGTAATTAATAATGTTTCTACTTTGACTATTTTGTATGTGTGTGTGTGTATTTATATTTTAACCTCCTTGCCTTTTTATTTTATCCCAGCAAAGCTGAATTGGCATTTTGTAATAATATAATCAAGTTTAAGGATCTCCTTGGAAGAGATTTCTAGGTTTTGCCTATTCTGATTGCTGTTCTCCATGAACATATTATTACATCATACCAAAGTGGCTATTAGCAAGATTAACTAGAGAAGAGGAAGGAGTACAAAGGGATAATGCATTAGTCTGATGGGCAGAGCAATAGCAGAACATGCAAACAAGGTTTCACAGCCTCACAATGGCTGCTATCTACAGTTGTTTCCATCACCTTGAAAAAAATATCTTCTTTCCCTTCCTTTCTGTTACAGAGGAATGGAGAACCTGAACAGAAGAGACAGGTGGCTTGCACAGATTGCTTCTTCCTCTGTGAACTCATAAAATTGCAATAAATGGGCAAATCACAGATTCAGTTCACTTGGGGCAGTCGCAAGCCTTAATGTAACACCACATCCACCTCCAGTGTTTAGCATTAGGTAAAAGCATCTACCATTGCTCCTTTCACCATATCATTTCCAAGGAGGATAGACAAAGAGAAATATCTCTGCTGTCTTATCCCTTATTAATATAACTATGAGCAGACTTGAGGAATAGTACAGTTCTACCAACTGATTCATCACATGCTTCAAAATGGCCAACATCTGCCCACCAAAATCATGAGGAAAGTCAAGTTTGTCTTCAGGGCCCAGTCCTATCCCTTCTGCTGCCTCTCTCCGGACCTGCAGAGCTGGCCTCAGGTGCCTAGTGCTTCCATGCTCTTATAAAGTGGTAACTGCCAACTTCCTCCAGACTTCAATATGGAAAAACAAACAAACTTAAAACAAACTCTATCATTAGTATAAAACCTGACTAGTTCATTCATACCAGACTTTATTAGCAAAAGGTATAGATTTGCATTACCAATAAAGTGATTTCAGGAAGATCCAATAAGAGGAAGAAAAGAAAGGAAACAAATATTTATAAATCACTGACTACAGACCAGGTATAAAAATGATCTCATATGACAAATTTCTACTACTTCATGATTAAATCCAAAGACTAACTTAAAACCTACAATCCTGATTTCTGTTCAGGCAAAATAAATGCCAGTCTTTTTCAACCAGAGAGAACTTTCTGAGGTTATCATAATAATGTGCTCCCATGGACTATACAGCATTTATGTTTAATTATTAATAGAAAGACAAGGAGGTATGTGTAGATGAGGACATTTAGCAAATACTATTTAATAATATTGCAAAGGAGGAAGGTGCAGCTCTGTGTTACTAATAAAATGATATCAGGAGACTCAAAATGAGGGAAGGGAAGGGAAGGGAATAAGTATTAGAAAAGATGGTGGTGAAAAAGTTAAAAAGAAAAGTGAGGCTCCAAAATGAGTGGCTTGGATAAAATGTGTTGCATTCATGTCCTTAACTTTAAATTCTATTAAATCATAAAAGTTACCTTCATTTCTGCAAGATAATTTAGAAATGAAGCAGCTTTAATTGGTCCTTGCACTTTCTGTGCTGCTGGCAAAGTACAAATTTCCCTCACATCTGGGGAGAGCAATCAAGGGGAGCAACAGTCCCCTGCCCACATCAAGCAGAGTTCCCTGACATTTCTACCCATAAGGGAGAGGGGAAGGAAGGTTAGTGTTCCAAACCTCTTCACTTTACTTCAAAACCAGTACATACTAGACTAGCGCCACCTACAGACAGGAAGTGGATTTGCAACCAACTTAATAAGGAGAATAGCAAGCATGGCCTACTCTATGAAAAAGCAGTGCATTATCAAAGTTTTAGGATGTTTTTTCTTCCTACCATTCCCGGGTGCACTTGTCCTTGTTGTTAGCTTGAGTAATCTCAAGATTCAGAGGGGAGATTCATCTCCCTACACTCCCATGCTATTTTGGCCTGCCCAGTCTCTGCAAGACATCCAATATGGTATTCATCCACACTATGCCCAGTGCAGGTATGGGGAATCCCAGAAGTATGACTAAAGGAATCTAAATGGATGATGATACTGGGAGGAGAAGGAATCTTAAAGAGTCAGGAGGTGAATTTTGGACTCCATTGCCTTATCAATGTTGTAGTAGGATATTTGTTAATTAAGAATTAATTAAGAGTTCATTAGGAAATAGAGTAAGTAGCATAAGTTATTAATAATTGCATAAGTTACTTATGAGATAGGTCTCTTTAAAAAATCTGAATAGTATTTCAGGTGGCCTTATGGGTAAGAGAATTTTCCCAGAGTGCTTTGGGAGACGGTTACCCAACTAACACTGCACTCTGTGGGCTATAACCCTGTCCCAAAAGGACAGGAGCCCAAGAGTCGCTCTGTGAGATATGAAAAATCTCAGTGTTTTCACATCAAATATTTATCTATAAGATCTGACTAGGGAAGGACATTGTTGGTGAACACCAATGCAAACCCAACAGATTTGCTGGGTGAGTGGAGAAGGCTATGGAGATTCACGCTGTTTGTCATCTATATAGCAAAAGAGAGAGACCTAATATTTCTCTTGTATATAATTTAGATAGGATAGATAGATTAAGGTTTTGGGGGGATTTAGATAGAATAAAAAGAGTAGTCTCAATTCTGTTGGGAAAAAAGATGATCCGTGTGGATCAGATTTGGTTGGTTAGAGTAAGAAATTATAGTGTAGGGACTTATAAATCATGAGAATTTTACTTCCTAATAGTTTCCTTTTACTATCCCCTTTCCTTAGATTTGTTTGTTTGTTTTTTTAACCATAATAAAAAATATTTTTATACAACTGGCTGAGCTGCAATTCTTAGGCTGATCTGAAAAGCCATTTTCTCAAACAGTCAGATCTGATAGCCTGTCCACACAGGATATAATTATTGGTATTATCATTTTATACCAATAATCAGTAAGAGTTAAGAAACCCTTATAACATTTGGCGAGCTACCTAGGAATTGAACCTAGAATCAATCTTAACTGTTTCAGTTTGTTCCCCTCCAAATAGTGAAGAAGTCTCTGTAATGCAGCTATCAAAATTGGAGAACAGGACTCTTAGATTCATTGCTCTCATATAAAGAGAGTACCTTCTAGTGACACTGAGTGACTGTATCCTGTCACACTTGTTGTATTTGCCGATTGTTTTAAGATTAATTGTATTTTTTAAGTTCTCATATTGATCTAATCCATACTATTCTGTTACACTATGTCATTTTCAGCTACTGTGTTTTGGCCATTAGCTATATGTTCTGTTACATTGTCTTCACTTGTACCCTCCCCATATTACTGGACTGGAGAAAATACCATTGTAAAAACCAATAGTCTAGTTAGGCAAACCCTTTTCAGTGGCAAAACTATAGGTCCTTATATATGCTGAGTTTGTCACCAGATCCATTTGAGGTCACATGTTGACTAGATGGCCTTTTGTTCATTTTTGCCTTTGTTAATTGTCATATAGATGATGATGCATGGACTCCATCAAACTGGTTACAACCTGTATCAGCAAGCTTTGGTTTTAACGGGCCTTCATAAGTGATTTTCAGATATCTAGTAACACCACTACCTCTCACTGATCATTTGCCTACCTTCAAGTTATGTGTAAAAAGAATTAAGGGTACATTTAGTACCTGAAGTGAAGTGCAATAACACTATTGCATTCCCCACTTCCACATTTATAAAAATATAATGGATGAGACATCAAAAATTATTTTCACTATTGTATTCCTCATCTCCACATTACAATGGATGGGACATATAAAGACATACCTTTTATGGCTGTTACAGTCCCATACCAGAGGAGGGAGGTTTCCCAAGGGGCTTGATTAACCTGTGATCAGTTATAATCTCATCTGGGAGATGGGAAGGATTTCCCATGGGGCTTATTAACTCCTGGATGGCTCCTGAGAGGGATAATTTTCCCATGGAGCTTAGTGGCTCCTGTTTAGTTTCTATATTTGTAACTCTTCAGCTTACTCTACCCTTCCAGCAGGATGATCTAAATTCTTGGTGACATTTTAGACCCAAAAGATTTTCGTCAGCAGTACAGAGGTTTTCCTGGGCTCTCCTGCCAAATTTTGGAATGATGGCAGCAATAAACTTTCTTAAAAATATCTCAGCCAAAGTTGAAAGATTGGCTAGATCTGGAGAACTTGTGACAAGTATCCATGAGCTTCAGTGGCTATAGAGGCTCATTTTGAATCCTACTGATAGCAGATTTGTTTGCTATTGTCATTAATTGGGCTCTTATGATTTAGGGAATTTTCGTA
The DNA here is from genome assembly GCF_027887165.1 of Monodelphis domestica. Taxonomy (NCBI): domain Eukaryota; kingdom Metazoa; phylum Chordata; class Mammalia; order Didelphimorphia; family Didelphidae; genus Monodelphis; species Monodelphis domestica. Next base: position 244,321,533 of record NC_077232.1, read on the forward strand.
CTTCTTTCAATGTGAATTAGCTGCTGTACTACTGTTTTAAAAAGCTGTTCTCTTAGTGAAAATCATGTATACTCCCACTGTGGATCATGGCCAAGTTAAAAAGGAAACGAATCTCATTTGTGGGTGATAAACCTTTGTATTCTATCTTTACTTGTCTGACACTTTTTTATGGAATGTGAACTATATATATATTTTTTATTTTTAAATTTTTATTATTGTTTTTCCTTGTATGTGCAATGGAGTATTTGAGTTTTCTTTTTTTCTCTCATTTTATCTACTTGAAGCACATGTTACCAGTATTAATTTTTTTTATTTTTATTTTGCACTAGGATAAGTTTAAAATGTCCATTAGCCCTAATATCAATGCATACCCAAATGCTTTAGACTATGGAAACCTGCCATTGATTGTTAAATATTATGGAACTTTTGATTAATGATTGTGTCTGAGCCCAGAAGAAGGGATCACAAAAGAGCCACTGCACAGTGCCAAGGAGTACAAAGTTAACCTACACAGTACCTATGAGCACAAGGTCAGGGAGACCAACCAATCCCAGTGAGATTGATGAGATTCTATGCCAAGGCAGGGGACTTGAACTTATTTTGGGGGTTTGAGGAAGCAGCTGTTTGCAAAGTCAGACACAGGATTCCCACATGCCAGATCCACACTTCTACCAAGTACCTCACTTTGGCTGCCATTTTGGCTCCCCTATCCCTAGGTCAATGGTAAAATCAGACCAGGGAATGATATTTCCCTTTCTGCTTCAAAATCTAGTCCTTTTTCTTTCATAGTGTGGTAATTTTCTGTTGTCCTGGCTATCTATTGGTAAGTGAAAAATTGCTACTAAAGGCTTGTGGCACATAAATCACTTTAATTGGACCTTGATTCAAAGACCTGTTATAGGCTTATATATGTTATAGGCTCTTCCTTAATTAAAATTTTTACACATAAGAATTTGATTTTGTGTTTCATCCAGAAGTTTTTTTTTCTTTTTTCTTTGGGTTTTTGAATGATTTTTAGTTCCTCTTCACAACTGATTCATATACCTCATAACTCTGCCATGTATCCTGGAGTGATCCATGTGTTAGTCAACAAACTCCTCAGGGGGATTGTATTATTGTCATAAAATTCTAGATTTATAAAATTTTTTTCTTGTTTGAGAGTAATTTTAGGATAAGAAACTTGCTACCTACCCAAATCCAGAGAACAACCTGTTTGGAGAAGGCACCATAAAGAAGCCTACAGAAATCACACACTGCACCAAAAGATCCAGAATGAACTTTGGGGATATAGTGAAACTGAATTATTGGTAGTTGAACACATTTATTTTGAATATACACTCTTATGCCAAAGGGGACTGCCTCCAATTGGCTTTTTGTCAATGTGCCCACCTAACACTGCTTTTGTTCTCTTTCTCTTTTGTTTTCCTCTTATCCCCAAATTATTTTAATTTCCCTTTAGAAAGTACAATATTTTGTGTACCTCTAATTAAAGATCTTTAGAGATATAAGTTGGTTATGTGTATTGATTCATTGGGGAAATTAGGCATGTAAATCTGGAAGATTTCGACATGCTTGTTTCCCATGGGACTCGGGGGGTGGGGGGGGGATTGTGTAATTAGGATTTGCTCCCCAGAACTCTAAATCTCAGAACTCACAAACCACTTAGTGAATTCACATCCTACTTAGTGCTAGGTGAGAAGCCAGCAAGATACTTGGAGAGCTCCACCCTTTTTTCTTACTCAAATAGCCAGAAACTTGTGAATTCTTTTAAGAGTTCACAACTTCAAAAATTGTGAACCCTTTCAGTGAGTATTCACTCTCCAGAAGGTACAAACTTGTTCCCACAACACTACCCCCTGGGCAGTGCTGGACTATTTGAAAGCTGTGATTGACCCCTATGAAGAGGGGAAGAGACAGGAAACCACTATAAAAGTCATGAAATCCTTTGGCTTGAGAAGTGTTGTGAAGCTGAATCTTGTGGAGAGTGTCTCCTGGAGATAGTCTTCAAGGGAACTTCACTGGAAACTGTGGCTGGGATAGTGGCTTCAATTTAGACTGAATTTTGGCCTACTTCACTGGGTGAGTAAGAAGGCTGACTCCCTTCCTAGTTTCCTAAGAAATTATCTTCCATCTTGGAGGAGGCCATGTGGTTTACTCACTACCAGCCCTACTGACTGAGGACTAGTATGGGTATTTTCTCTAACTTCTTTCACATTTCTCTACTGTCTCCATTGTTTTCCCTCTATTGTAAATATTTGGTAAAAAAAAAAATAATTTAAATCCAACCATTATTTTTAACCTTTACAGTAGGAAGGATATATGTTTTGTGTAGCTCCACCCTCTCACTCTCTTTTCTCCTGAATTCAGCTGCGAAATTGGGCTTTATGCCAGCCAGGGGAATCTACACATATGGGTTTACTTTTTGTCAGAGAATTAGGTTTGAACTTCCATTTCTTTTAGTTTATTTTCTTTCTACTTGATTATTAATAAACTTTATAAAATACTTGGAGTTATTGGATATTAATTTAAATCTTAAACTACCCTTCATGTGGCAATTCATGAATAGTTGTGGTACCAAGAAGACCACAGTACAACAAAAACACAATACAACTAATCTTCAATTTCCCAAGTTAACAAAATCAAATCAAAACTGAAGCTGCATTTCAGTTACTGGCAGATGGCTGACTATCTGCCCAGCCATGTCTCTTCAAGATCCTCTGGCCCTTGTCATCTGCCTTTCTACTGCGCCAAGGTACTCCCTGGCCTTTGCTAACATAAATCTGACCTCTAGATGAGGGGTTCTTAGCCCAGAGAACTGAGTACAAATTAAAAAATATATTCTGATAATTGTATTTCAAGATATTAGTTCCCCTTTGTAATCCTATGTATTTTGTTTTATGCATTTAAAAACATTATTCTGAAAAGGATGTCCAAAGTATTCACCAAAAAGAAAAGGTTAAGATTTCTGTCTAGGCTAAATCTCAGAGAAGCCTTGCCTTCCCCAGACACATTTATTATGGTTGTTATTGGCGATCAAACATGAAACCCCCAGGCCCCTGCAACTGCCCTAGCATAGGATCCATGATAAAACTTTTCAAACTCTGCACTTTAACCATAAGGGTCTTTGATTTTACTGATAAAGGGATTTTCCCAAAGAGGGCACTCACACTGACATTTGCCCTTATAAAGAGAGTCTTGGATGTGAGACAGGAACAGGGCAGACTGAAATCCAATAATTAATTATGAATGTTTAAAGGTTAATTAATTTTCTGCCTTATAATTATTTTACCTCCAATACCTGGTAGTTTCCTCATTCTAGAACCCATCCAAGTATCATGGAATTATAGATTGAGGTCTAGAAAACACCTTAGAGAACATTTAAATCAACCATCTCATTTGAAAGCAAGAAAAAGGCAGTCCCAGTAATTGAAACCTCTGACTCAGAGCCCAGTGCTCTTGTGTCTACCACACCAGAGGTGTCCAACTCCAGTGGAAACTGATCCCTGCTGCCTCTAATTAAACTAGAAAACCATAAATTAACATTATGAATGCTACATTCTATTTTTATTCATTTTGTGAACTATTTTCTAATTACATTTTAATTTGGTTCAAGGTACCCTAGGCAATGAATTTAAAACCTCAGCCTACTCTCCTGGGTCTCCTCTTCCTATGTACTGGTTCCTTTTCCACTGCTTTTGGATATGTTCAGGTCTAGCCCATGCATTAACAAATGAAACAAACAAAGAAGTCTTCCTTGATCCCATTGTCTTCTCAAGATAAAGAATACCACTCTCCCATTTCACTGGGAAATTCCTAAAGAAAGGAGTCTACATTCATCATTCCCACATCTTTATCCTTCATTTACTCATCAATCCTTTGTACCTTGATGCCTAACTCTATTACTTTGATAAAAATTATTTTCTCAAAGCCACCAAAGACCACTTATTTGCTCAATCCTGGGGTCTCATTTTTAACTTGATCTTTCCATAATTCCCAATATAAAAATACCCCTTCTTCTTAGAAGCCTTCTCCTCACTGACAACTTCTGTTGCAAAGTGCATGCCATGGAACACAGTCAGGAAGATCTGAGTCTATAAACCCAGCCTTATAGACACCTACTAGCTTTTGATATCACTATGTTTGCCTCACTTGAAAAATGGGGATAATAATAGCATCTGTCTCCAAAGGTGGTTGTGAGGATCAAATGAGATAACAATAATGTGCTTATTAGTTTAGCATAGCCCCTCATGCATAGTAAGCACTATGTAACTGTTACTGATTATTGTTGTTGTGATTATTATTCTCCCAATTTTTTTTTCCATCTTTAACCACTATTTTGTGGTTTCCCTTGCAAATAATATCCTCTAACACTCTTTGAGTTTTTCCCAAAGCTCCATCAGGATCCAAGAGCTAGAGCTGGAAGGAACCTTCAGAGGCCAGCTACTCCAAACTCCTCATTTTACAGATGAGGAAACTGAGGCCTAGAGAAGTTGAATGACTTGCCCTGAGAGGTCATGAATGTCAGAGGTGAGATTTGAACTCTAGTCCTTTGTCCTAGGGCCTCTTTTCTATTCTCTCTATACTCTACTCCCAAGGCTCAATTATCTGTCTACAACCTCCTACCAAATCTACATATTCATTATTAATCTCTCTACTTCAGACAGAGATCTCCAAACCTACATTTCCCAATTACATTTTAATGTGGCCCATGCTTAGGCTCAGAATTTCAACCAGGATATCCCACTGACACCTCAAAATCAACGTTATCTACTTCCTCACTGCCAGCAACTCCCCATCCCCATCTAGTCCTCTCTTGATGTCTTAAAATCAGTATTCACGTGTATCCCAGGCAGAAAAGCCGTTATCTTTGAACCTCCCACTTTCCTACCTACAATCAACTGCTAAATCCTGATTCAATTCTGAATCCAATAGAGCTCCTGGTTCTGGTTTCCTTGCATTCTGTCTCTCGCTACAAAACACACAGATTTATACACACACCCCTCTCATTCTCACTATACATATACATCATGTTGATTTTCACTATATATACAACATCTCATTTTCTATATCTGTGTGTGCAGTGTGTGTGTGCATGTGTGCTTACAGGCATATGTGTACATGTGGAAGACAGACGGCAGGTGGAGTTGTCCCCATCCCCTTCCCATCCACCCCTTACCTAGCTAACAACATCATCTCAGGACCACATCATGACTCCCCTGGTCAAAGGTGGCTCCCTTTCTTCTTCCTGCCTCCTTAACTTGGCCCTTCACTCTGGCACCGGCCACACCTCAGGCACCTCATTCTGGTCACCCTGGGCCCCTCGGCTTCCCTGCCTGGGTGCTGCCTTCCCCTTGGCCATCCCAACCTATCCTGGCTCCACAGGAAAGTGGACTGTGGTCCTAGAACTCCCCAGGCTCTGAGAGGCCAGTGCTTTCCTGGCCTGGCCCCCACGAATGTGACCATGCGTGCTCCCCCCTCAGTGCCAAAGCTCCATGCTCTATACTGTCTACCCCATATTAACATAACATTTATCTCTTATTTATTCAGAGCAGCCATTCCCGAGATTCACTTCTCACTAAACTTAATCTTTCAAAATCCTTTTTCCTCCAAGGCACAATTCAAGTGCCACCTTCTTCAGGAAATGTCTGATCCCTGGCTGGCTATATTGAAGCCCCTCAAATCCTCCAACAATAATCCAGAGAGTTCCCTTCCACACATCTCCCACACCCTGCCTTATGTTATTTTCCCATGAGTATGCTTCATAGTCAAATCCCACTGCTAATAAAATATAGGCTCCATCAAACCAAGGATGATCTTTTAATTATCAGTTAATTTCATTCACATGCTGGAGCCAGCTCAAACCTGCTCAAGAAAGATAACTTACATTTTCCATAAGCATTTCCACTTCAGAAATCATCAAATTCTACAAATTAGGCCCTGATTTATTGTTTTGATGAACATTCACAATTAAGAAAGGAAGAGAGAAAATGGAAATCATATAAATCAAACTTCAAAAGCAAAGGTTGTGTACATCTTTTCAAAGTCTTGTATATAAATTATTTTTAAAAGGTTTTAAACTTGTGGTTTAGATGTTCCCCAGAACACACCTGTTGTAACTATCATAGATGACTAAACAAGTTTTTTACAAATTTTGGATGGACCTATGATTCCATGGGTGAAGGTAATAAAAAAACCTCTCTGATTTCCAAAGGAGAAAAGAAAACATTGAGCAATGTTCAACTGTAAAGGGTGTCTAAGAGACACTGAGAGCTTAAAATGACTTGCTTAGAATTCACAGTGTCAATAGGTGCCAGATTTTCCTGCCTGTGAGGCTCATTTCTCTATTTTATCCACTACACCAAACTGCCTCTTACCTTGAACAAGAACAGGTTCTTCACATTTAGTAGTTTAAACAAATTGTCTGGGGGCTATTTTAGCTTAACTGTGTAATGGGGTGTCTTAAGAAAGAATGACAATTGGGAGAACGTGTGAGGCCTTATTGCCGAATCTTATACTATTCTAGGGTCTCACACATTTACTTGAAATAAGTTTATTGCCACAAATATTTGTTTGCTGTATGTGCTTCCAAAAACATCAAAAGTCAGCTGTCAATACTCTAGATAGCCAAGGGGCAACATATATCTCACTTGTATTTTTATTTATTTTTTTATCTTATTTTCTCAATTGCATGTAAATAAAATTATCATTCATTAAAAAAATCAAATTCCATATTGTCTCCCTCCTTCTCCTTGGTCTTCCTTGAGAAAGCAAGCAATTTGGAGATCGCTAGGTAGGCTCAGGGGATTGAGAGCCAGGCCTAAATATGGTAGGTCTTGAGTTAAAATCTGACCTCAGAGACTTCCTAGCTGTATGACTCTGGGGGAGTCATTGTCTACCCCCATACCATTCTTCTGCTTTGTATTGATTCTAAGATGAAAGGTAAGGATTTAAAAAAAGAAAGCAATTTGATGTATCTTATTAATATCTTGACTACTTCATATACCCCAATCCCCCAGTAAAGGTGGTATCAAGATAATCCCAGGCATCTGCTCTGAAAAGACAAAACATCATCTGTGAAGCTTCCTTCCTTCTCACCTCCCACTTATCAACTGTCAGGTCCTAATGATGCAATTCTGGAGTCAGACAGCTCTAAGGCAGGCCCCCAGGACCTCTCACTTTCACTCTCCCTTTAATTTCGGCTCCTTTCACATAGTTGCCAGTGTTATGCCAGCAGCATGTTATTCTCAACTTTTAAGTTGGAGACAGTATTACTTGGGGCCAATAACCAGAAAGACCAATTGGGGTTTGACTCTGCCCAGGATGTGAAATGGGTGGGCACCCCCCAGTCTATCCATCCCAGGATGACCACATGGCCCCTTCTTTCACTCCATGAGTTGTCCCTTGGCCAGAACTTCTCTTTCCGAGTCAGGGCAGAAGCTGGGGCTTACACAAACACCTCATGCAGAACAGTAGCCTGTTCCAGCACTCTGAATCAAGGCACTCATGTGGACTCTGAGAAGCTCCATGCCATCTACACCTGTTTCTGCGGTTGCTATAGATTACTATCACAATTACTCCTTTCCCATCTCAGCACTCTAGAAAACATTATTAAGATATCCACACCATAAATCCTCAAAATTGGCCTTTATATTTCAAAAAAATTACCGTAGGATTCAGCAAACCTTACTTCTGGTAGCGGTCTGGCCGGTTTGGTTAAGATTCCTCCCACATACACAACATTAGGCAGAGTGGGTCTGGGGAACTCCAGGGCCACATCAGTACACAGCATCCACAAGCTGGTCGCCTGCACCAAGTCATACATAGATCTCTGGGGAAGCAGGTTGTACTTCTGCATTATCCTCTCATATTTCGGAAGGACTAGAAAGCTGATCCCTAATCTGGAAATGAGGTAAACGCCGGTGTTCTTCATCCTTTCCAGAAAGTTCATATCATCTGTGAGGAGGGAGTTAAATTCTGGAACATAGGCCAATGGCACAGGGGCCCCTACTTCGGCAGGATACCAAAGGCCTGTGGAAAAGACTGCATACTTCACCCCTAAAACATGGGCTATAACAAAACCACACATCTCATTGGGGTCCACCAGCAACAAATCAAACTTTTCTTTTTTCAGGCCCCTCATCAAGGCACTGTTGCCAACCATCATCTCACAGTTCTTAGAATAGTGGTCCAGGATGTCAAACAGTTCTATCACCGTAAGTCTCCCAGAGAAAATATTCCGCATTTTGGACTGTAGGAAAGCATCTGAGGTGGTGCTGTTGAAGATCCCTGGGTAGCGCTGGAGTCTGTAATGATTAGACGGCACGATGTCTCTGCCTTCGGACAGGAGAAACACTGTCTGGTGGCCTCTCTCATGCAAGGCTGAGGCTAGGGTCTTGAAAATGTACATATGGCTTTCAAACATAATTGGCGGCACAACGACGATTTTGGCAGCCTTTGCCAGTCCGACAGCACTCCACAGGAGTACGAAAAATGGAGTGTAAGACTTCATAGCTGAAATGACAACCAAAAAGTTATTGAAAAATAGATTATAATTCTTCAGACTGTTAAGAACTTTCAAAAAGAAAATACACAATCATTATTTTCGATATTCTCAGGGAGAGAATTTCAGATCAACTGACTTTTGTGATAAATGTTTTATTAACTTAAAAATATGAACTTGTGAATTACTATCATCATAAATTCAAACAGCATTCATGAGGGACAAAGCTGTGATAAATGAAAACACACCAGCAGTTTATAAGTGTTTCTATCAGGTTTGTGTCTTGAAACTTCATTGTCTGTCCCTAAATACTCTCCAAAGATATGGAAAATCAAGACAAAAACATGTTGACCTTGAAAGTTATGTAATAAATATCACAATATCCCTCCTCCAAAGATAAAACAATTTTAATAATAAATAATTTTGCCCACTGTCCTAGAGAACATCAATGTTAATAGGAAAAGGAAAATCCCAAACTTGTGATCTTTCAAATTGTTATTTGAAATTATTTCAAATGATTATTTTCACATTATCTTTGTAATGTCATTAGGCAGATCATCTTTTCCCCCATATGATCACTATGTAATATTTAATTAACAGTTATATTCCTATTCTGAGATGATAGGAACGAATCACCAAATAGGGACGGCACCGATCATAGCTGAGGGAACAAATTCACCTGCTGTAATGGTGGTGGTTTTTCTGTCACAATAGCTTTGCATTTAGAAGGTTTTCTACACAGAAGTAGGGTCAAATTTTGTGATTTCATGGACTCTAAAGGACATTTCTTCTACCAATACAGATTGATCTTAAAGTCTTAGGAGATTTTGTTCAGTGAACTATGAAGATTAAGTGACTTGATCAGGGTCACAAGGCAGTCTATGACACAACCTCAACTAGAATCCAAATATTTGGCTTTGGAGACCAACTCTATCCAATATTCCATGCTGTCTTTTTTTTTCCTCAAAAACACTGTAATCACTATATATATATATATATATATATATATATATATATATATATATATATATATATATATATATATATATATATATATATATATATATATATATATTCCCCCCCAATTGCTCTTAGTACCCCTGCATCTTCCATCAATAAGTGCATAACTGGAGATCAATCCAGCTCTGAAGCTGAATAGCCCTGCTACTAATCACAGTTTCTCCCAACATGCCCCAGGCTACATTCCATTGGACAGCCTATGTGTGACCAAGGTGCAAACAAAAGCCAGCAGGAATTCTCCATGTGAAAGGTCCTATATTTCCCCACTATCACCTGACTAGGTTAGATAAAAATGCTGAACATACCTTTGGCTACCTAGTCAACAAATACTGTGTAATCCTTTCAATTTCATTCCAATTAAATTATCAAAAGATATTTTATTGAAATAGAAAAAAATAATAAAATTCATTTAGAAGAATAAAAGATCAAGAATATCAAGGGAATGAATGAAAAAATGTAAAGAAAGGCAACTTGGCAGTATAAGATTTTTGAAAAAAAATTTTAATTAAATTTTGTTTTATTTTTAGATTCACATTCTCTTCCTCCTCTCCCCTAAATTGAAAAAGCAGCAGGACCAGATTTTAAATTGTATTATAACTATATGGTACTGTCTAAGAAAAAGAAAAGTAGATCAGTGGAACAGAGCAGACATAACAACAAACATGTTTAACAAAAATGAAGACCTAAGCTTTTGTGATAACAAGTCACTATATTTGGTAAAAACTATTGGGAAAACTGGAAAGCAATCTGGCTAAAATTAGATATAGATCAAATATCTTACACCACTTACCTAAGTAAGATTAAAATGGATACATGACTAAAAACAAAGGGAGAGAGTGAGCAAATGAGAACAGAGAATATATTACCTATCAGATTTATGGAAAGGAGAAGAATTTATCAACAAGGGACTGAAAACATTATGAGATATAACATGGATAATTTTGAATTCAATTAAAAGGTTTTTTGTATAAATAAAACAAATGGAGACAAGATTAGAGTGAAAGCAGTATAACAGGGAGGGGTGAGAATATATAAATTGGTTTCTTGAATAGAAATCTCATATCTAAAATAGAGAGCTTTGTCAAATTTATAAGAACATGAGTCTTTTCCAACTGATAAATGGTCAAAAAAATGACCAGTTTTTGAAGGGAGAAATCAAAGTTGTATGTAAGTATATTAAAAAAAAAAAAGCTCTAAATCAATGATTAGAGAAATGCACAGCAAAAAAAATCTGAGATACCATACCTCCCACCTATCAGATTAACTAAAATAATAAAAGGACAAAATGACAAATGTTGGAAGGGATGTGGAAAAATAAGGGCACTAAGACACTATTGGTAGAACTGTGAACTGGTCCAATCATTTGGGAGATCAATTTGAAAATATGCTCAAAGAATTATAAAACTGTGTATGTATATCCTTGGGCCCAGAAATACCACTCATGGGTTCATTTCCTAATGTGATCAGGAAAAAAAAAGAAAAGAACCTGTATGTTCTAAATTATTTATAGCAGCTCTCTTTGTGGTGGCAAAGACCTGGAAACTGAGGGGATGTCCATCAATTGAGGGATGGCTAAACAAACTATGGCATATGATTATGATGGGATATTAGTGTGCAGGAAATTATTATAAGTGAAAAGAGTAGACCATTATATAAAGCAACAGAATATTGTTTGAAAAATAACTTGTACTTGTACAAGAATATTCATAGACGTGCTCTTTGTGGTGGTAAAAAATTGGAAAATGAGAGGATGCCCTTCAATTGGGGAATGAATGAACAAATTGTGGTATATGTTGGTGATGGAATACTATTGTTCTCAAAGGAATAATAAAGTGGAGGAATTCCATGGGAACTGGAACAACCTCCAGGAATTGATGCAGAGTGAGAGGAGCAGAACCAGGAGAACATTTTACACAGAGACTGATACACTGTGGTACAATCAAATATAATGAACTTCTCCATTAGTGGCAATGCAGTGATCCTGAACAATTTGGAGGGTTCTATGAGAAAAACCACTATCCACATCCAGAGGAAAAACCGTAGGAGTAGAAACACAGAAGAAAAACAACTGCTTGAATACATAGATTGGGGGATATGGTTGGGGATATAGACTCTAAATGAACATCCTAATGCAAACACCAACAACATGGAAATAGGTTTTGATCAAGGACACAAGTAATACCCAGTGAAATTGCACATCAGTTACAGGAAGGGTGGGGGGTAGCAGAGGAAGGGAAATAATATGATCCTTGTAACCAAGGAATAATATTATAATTTGAATAAATAAATTAATTTAAATTTAAAAAAAGAAAAATAACTTGTTTTTCTCCCTCCAGAATAACTGATAAATAGGAACAAGTAAGACATAGTTTTATATATCCATATATACATTTTTGTCAAATAATGCCTTCTCTATTGTGGAAATGGGAGGGAGGGAATTACCTAGGAATTTTAATATAACAAATAAATTTGAAATGTAAAAAAAAAGAATTTAAATAGAGGGCACATACAAAGGCTTGGAAATAGGAAGACAAGTTCAAATTGGCCACAAAGCATAAATATGAGGTCCTTAATTTAATTTCTGTATGCCTCCGTTTCTCCATCTATAAAGTGGGGATAATAAAGCAGCCAACTCCCAGGATTATTGTGAGGATCAAATGAAATATTAATTGTTGAGCTCAGCACAGTGCCTGATATAAAGTAAGCACTAGGTAAATGTTAGCTATTAGGTCAACAAATTGTTTAAATATGAAGCATGTGAAGACTGCTTTGGCTGAACAGACATAAGAAACCAATAAGAAGGTTCAACGGCTGAGAGGGCGACGCACGCAGCAAAGCACTGTGGAGTGCTTAGGGCGTGTTGGAGCACAAAAGACAACACGGCCATCCAATGCAGCGGAGGAAGTCTCCAGGTGTAACGACTTTTCGTGCCACTGGACCCAGGCTTCCAACGCCGTGAGAGTGGGACTGTCTCTGTGCATCGACTTTTCCACTTAAATCTCCTTCACGCCCAAGTGTCTTTGTGCACACTCATCTACATCACAGATGAAATCGCACAGGGACAATCATCATCCTCGGTTACCGAGAGACTACTACTACTACTGTTTAAATATATATTTTTTGTAGAAGGCTTCTAAGAATGGTAACTAGCTGATTGAACAGAAATGCATTTAGTTCATTAAAAACTACAAAGGCAAGAAAGTAGGACAGTGAGACAAATAAGGCAGAGGGGAAAAGGTGGGAAAACTTTTCCTTACTCTCTTCTCTTCTTTCACTGATCATTCCCCCTGCACCCATTCTCTTCTCTCCCCTTCTCATGTCACTGGGGGTCCAAACAGCTTTAACACTAATCTCAATAACAATGGCAATAATAGCTTCATCAAAGGCTTCTGTCACCATCAATATTATGTATAGCTGCCATGTCTGGCCCAGGAAAAATCATCATTTGGTAATGGTACACACCGTCTACCATCACTGGGCTTTGCAAAGGTCAGCCTGCACACACACTGAGCAAACCTTATTCCACTTATCTCAGTACCATGGCACAGGGAACCTAAGCTCTCATAATTAAAGCTAAAAAGAGATTTAACCGTTGTACCATTTTGCTATATCTATAATTATATGTAACTATGATATAAATTATGTAAGTAATAGCAATAGCTAGCATTTTTAATAGTGCTCTAAGATTTAAAAAGTACTTTACAGATATTATCTCATTTTATCCTCACAATAACCATGGGGAGTAGGTGCTAATATTATTTCTATTTTACAGATGAAGAAACTAAGACAAACATTAAGTCATGTAGCAAGTAAATGTATGAGGATGAATTTGAACTCCTGTCTTCCTGATTCCAGGACTGGTGTTTTTTCCACAGTATCTAAAAACCTATAATCTTTCTTCCCAAAATGAAAATTTTTCTTAAATATTATCTTTTTAGAAATTGGTAACACAGCAAAATAAATCATTAATTGGTTAATTTTAATCAAAATAAATAATCTTACTTAGACTCAAGGAAAGCAAAGTTTCTGTGGTTAGGGCACCAAGCCTGCTGAAATCTAGCCTTAGACATGTATTATCTAGGTGACCTTGTGCAAGTCACTTAAGCCTGTTTGCCTCAGTTTCCTCATCTGTAAATCGAGCTGAAGAAAGAAATGGCAAACTACTTCAAACTAGCCAAAATGGGGACACAACTGAAATGACTAAACAACAAATTATTAGATAACTTAATAATAATGGTTAACATCTTAATATCACTTATTATGTTCAAGGCATTGTGCTAAGTGTAATGAGGAAAAAGAAAGAAAAGCTTTGCAAATGAAGTGCAGATTGTAAAAGTTTGCAAAAGGATTTGCCCCAAGCCAGGAACTATAAGGACCTTATTCTAGAGTATGAGGAAGATGAGACACACTGAGACAGTTGAGGGCCTTTGGTTCCTGTCCTTGGGAGAACCTGGAGAGAGAACTTCCTGTGGCTTGTTCCTGTGAGCCACGTGGGGGTTTTGCTGACATGTTCTCAGTGGAGCCAAAGCTACTATTCCTGCTGTCCTTGTATCCTGGTGTATCCTACCAACTGTGTCTCCCAATTCTATCATCCAACCTGTGGTTCTAAGTCCTGAGCATGTTTCCCGATGTCTGTAGAGAGAACTGCCAGCAAGCCAGTAAACCTGTCTGTGGGAAAGGCCTGAAGACATCTTGGGCCCAGGCCGAAGAGGGTGAACTCACCAAGAGTTCAAAACTGCTACTCTGATAAACTATAAACTTATCCAAACATTATTTGTGAGGACTAGGTAGATCAGGCAGTTATATAGTGTGTTTTCTAGACAGAGACTGTAGATATAGACAGCCAGAAGACTTTGAAGACACAAAGAATCAGTAGAAAAGGGGGTGGGGGTGGAATAGCCAGAATTCATGGTTAGGGATTCCTTTGTTCCTAGTCCACCTGTCCTCCTTCATTTTAAAAATAATAAACCCTATCTGATGTTTCTAAACTTTAGTCTAAGAATCAGATAGCATTCTGGGCCAAGAAGGGCCTGATGGTCTTATTCCCTATTTGGTGCATCAGATAACCAACTAACCTTGATATACTAAGTCTACAAACTTAACATTAATATTATCCACATATTTCATAAGTGCTTTATAATTGTTATCTCATTTGAGCCACACAACAACCTTGGGATGTGGGGCTGTTATCCCCATTTTAGAGTCCTCATCATGTCTCTGTATGTCTCTGTCTCTCTCCCTGTCACAAAGACACAGACATACCCACACCCCTCAAACTCATTTACCTCAATGATTTTCCACAATACTACTATGAAAGCAACTCCCAAATCTTTGCCTTCAAATCTAATCTTTCTTCTGAGCTCCATCCTTCTACCAGATTCTTATTAGCATATCAAACTGAACTTGTCCAAAACTAAATCTGGTATCTCCTTCCTACTCCCTCAAACATTCTCTTCAGCTTTTATCTTTGATTGTCACCTCCCCTATCTCCCATGCTTGCAATTCTGAGGTTATCTTTGTTTCTTCCCTCCTCACAGGCCTCTCCTATTTAATTATTTAATTGCCTAACAAGTCCTCTAGTCTCTGAAATATCTCTTGCATCCTTCTCCTCTACATCAAGATTCTCACCATCCTAGTAGATTTCTTACCAGACTACCACCACAACACTCCTCCTTCAGTTCCTCAGGCCTACCTACACTCTTTCCTCACTCTGACTCATCCTTTCCTACAGTTGTCAGAATAAACTGTCCCACTGGGGCAATTAGCAATTCCTTTTTTGGTCCTACTATATATCCACTAGCTTTTAAAACCAATCTTAAGTTTAGTCTTTTACTCTCCCTTCTACTCTCATTCATTCCCCTTTTGGGAAAGGCTGAACAAATTATGGTACAGGAATGTAATGGAATACTATTGGGCTGTTAAGAAATGAAGGAATGTTTTCAGAGAAACCTGGAAGACTTGTATGGACTAATACAGAAAAAAATGCACAGAAGCAGGAATACAAATGCAGTCTGGAATAAAAAATTTTAAAGGAAATTTTGAAAGAATTAAGAATGTTCAACAATGCATCAATAAATCATGATTCCAGAGAACTAATGAAAAATTTTGATGAGACATTAAGTGATTTGCCCAGGATGACATAGCTAGTAAGTACATGAAGGAAGATTTGAACTCAGGTCTACATGATTTCAAGTCTAGAATTCTTTATCCACTGTACCATCCAGCTATCTTCTAAATGATGTTACCCAGGAAGCTAGAGATATGTCTTTAGTTCCTATTTGCTCCAAAATGTATAAGATGGCTTTCACAACAAACAACTTGTGAGACTATCTATACACAAGCTCTTTCTTCAGTCTAGAAAATGAATCAGAAAGGAGGTGTGCTATCCTTCCCAGAACCCTTGATAGAACACACCTGTTCACTGCAGTGTACCTGGTTTATTATTGACTTCAGTTAACCTGACACTAAGAGAGCAGTAAAGGTTGAGTGTGTTTTAATGACTAGTCAGATAGCTAAACAAAAATTATTTTTAAACGTTTTGAATTCCTGAAACATGCCTTTGGGAAACAGTCCTGAAACCTGATGAGGCTTAAAGGATGGATTGTTTCAGATATATGAATCTGAAACCAATTATTACTTCAGAATAGCTTAATGAAGATCCTTTAGGAAATGTACAGTATCCTGTAGCCAAGATGCCTTCTAAGTTCATACTATGCACTGGCCTGGGAGGGAAGGCCACCTAGATCAGAAAATAAACATGCTTGGAAAATTTTAAAAAAGGTCTACCTTCTGCTACACTAGAATATAAAGAATGAAAAGGCCATAGGACTTCAGAGAAAGGGATTGTGGAACAACATATCTAACCCAATTGCCTTTTTTACGCATAAAGAAGTTACAAGGTAGAGGAGTTTAATGACTCACTCAAGGTTACACAGGTAGTGAATTCAGGACTACAGATCAAAAAGAAGGTAGTTAAGTAGAAAAGACAAGATATGACTGGGCTGCTCTGACTTCAGAACCAGTTGAGAACCAGAACCTCTCCACTATACCACATTCATGGAAAGTTCAACTATTACCTCTGGGGGGATGGCACAGGGGAGGAGACAGGAAGTTCATGAACTCCCCCAGTTCTCCCACCTCTCTGACTGATTCTTCTGTTTCTTCTTATTCTTCTTCCCAGTACCTTGTGGGTTAGAAGCAGGGGGATATGCCCTTAAAACTTCTCTTTCCTATACATAATTCCTCTAATACCTCTATTTGTCACTATCAGAGAATACATCACTAGCCCTGTTGCTTGCTGTACACAATTATCAGAACTCCATTTCCAAACACATAGGGAATATGTCCATTTTGTAGATATCAAAAACATCTTAACCACTTGGGCAAAACAGTATCTTTTACCATAAAACTATACTTCTGAATTATTTCTTTCTATAGACAGATCTACTGTTTACACAGCCACAATCCAAAACTCTTCTCATTTCTTCATTATATCCCAAGTCCAGTTAATTCCACCTCCTCCACTCCCATCCCCAGCTTTCTCCCAACAACCATCCTAGGGCAGGTCCTCATTATCCATTGTCTGAACAATGACCACAGCATTCTAAATAGACTAGACTCTAAGTCTCCACTTTCTCTTCCAAAATTATCCTTCTAAAGATGATCTAAAATAATGTAAATGTGTCTAGATTTAAAAATGAAAAAAAGATGGGAATGGTTAGTGTTGTAGGGGTTATGGGAAAATATATTTTAGTGCACTGTTGATGAAACTGTTAATCAATATAACCATTCTGGGAAATGTTTTGGAATTATGTGAATAAAGTGGCTAAAATGTCCAAAACCTTTGAACCAGGGATTCCATTACTAGGCATATATTCTACAGGGACCACCAATAAGAAGAAAGTCTCACCAAAATATTTATAAACACCTTTTATAATAACAAAAAATTGGAAACAAAGTAGATTCCCATCAACTGGAGACTATCTAAAAGAGCTGACACATGAATGTAATGGAATATTACTGTGGTTTAAGAATTGATGCATATGATGAATACAGAGAAGCATGGAAATATCTATATGAATTGATACAGAACCATGTAAACAATACACATAGTAACTACATAAAAGGAAAAAATAAAAAATGAATGTCATAAAATTAGAAAGAACAAAAAGCATGGTTCAAACAAAGGGATATGATGATTATATAAAGATTGCTTGAACAAAACTGGTCTTAGCTATGTTTGAGGGAGGGAAAAAAAAACAAAAAGTACCTGGCATTTGATCCAGAGGGACTGTAACATTCTATACCCACTGCATAGTGGGAAAGTTCACAAGTGCTGAACATTACCCATATTTCTGTACTTTCGTTGTATAGGGAACCATTATGCAAATTTTTCCTTTTCTTTTATTTATCTTTCATTAAAAGTGTGACACTGGTAAGAGGAGAGAGATACTGGAGAAACTATGACAACATTTTTTTTAATTGACCAACAAAAAAGTATTCTGAAAAATAGCTCTGCCTAGAAAAAAAATTTAACAAATAACTGTCCAAACTATGATACGTATTTGTATAAGCAATCCATGAAGCAGGTTATTTTGGCATGATACATCCTGAAAAGTTTTACAAATAGCTAATAGTATTGGTTCAAAATTGAACAAGAAAATGGCAAGAATGCCTTGGGGAAATTCAACAGTAATTTTCAGGACCCTTGACTTCCTGCCTGAGACAAAGGTCCTTGTATGTCCAGTATGTCTATGAAGTCTGAAAAATTCCAACAATGAGTCAATCAAAAAAGAATGAAGACATGGCTGAGTGGTGAAGAGTCTGTAACACAGTCCCAACCAAAAACCATGCAAGAGAAATACAGTAAATGATGCCAGCCAACAGTAGATATAACCAGGAAAAGAGTTGGAAGCAACAACAGACAAGCCCCATGCTCTACTGCAGTGGCATCAAACTCAAAGAGGAAACAGATCCCTGGGACCTCATCTTGACTTAGAAATCCACAAATTAGCATTACCTATGTTGTACTGAATTTTTAAATTTTGTTTAACATTTCTCAATTCCATTTTAATCTGATTCAGGCCACTTAGGGCTCCCCAATAATGTCTACTGGTATCCATGAAATGTCAAGATCCCCTAAAGGATAGTTCCCGGAATGTTAGGTTAGACTCCCTAGGGGCTATATGTCAGCTGCTTTTTGGTTCCACCCCCTCTTCATCTACTAAGACCAGCTTGGTACAAGCTGTCCTTATGTTAAACCTTCATATGACAGTCAAATATTTAAAGAAAGAGAAAGAATTTATTCGTTTAGCTTCCAATGTCACCTTGTAACAAATAAGAAAATTTTAATAAATCATAAGAATGTAATCACAAAATAACATGTTCCAAATTCTACCAGGTATTATAACTAGAAAAACAAATTAAAATTCCAGTAGTTTAAGTGCTTTAATATTTATCTAGCAACAATCTTCTATTAATCCTCCTTCTCAATTCCTAATCAGTATATCATTATTTGAGAAGGCAGAAGTATTCTGCAAAAAAGAAAATCTGGTTAAAAACTTTCATTCTCCAACAATAACCAAATTACTCCACAAATCAAAAAGTATTCTGATCTTTACAAATTTTGATTTTTAATTCGTAGGTTCTTTTCTCTAAAACCACTCTGATGGTTAATAATTGTTTTAGTCCTTGATAGCTCTAGTTCTCACAAAGCTTGTTCTATCCTTTGTTAGTATTCTATTTGCCTTCTATTCTCTAATCTCAATAGCTTTTAGAGATTTCCTAAATTATTCCAATTAGCAATCTATTTCCTAAACAAACCAGAAAAATGGTCTCCCTTCATGTCACTATGCCCTAATAATACCTGGTTTGGACATATCACTTACTTGGCATTCTTCTAAGCCCAAAACAAAAACAAAGCAAACAAATAAACAAGAAACAATATTCCCCCAAATCAAGCAAGCAATGTACCATATTTTCTTTCATCATACTCCATGAAAATTCTCAGTGTTTTTTTCTTAATAAATGAACTATTTGTGAACATGCCCCAATTAACCTTCACTGGGGGTGGAAGGGTGATGCTATGGACCTGACAAACAAATCAGAAAAATTAGAGCATTCCTAAGGATTAGATTTTTATATATATCCAATAGCAAGAAAAAATAAATTCTAAATATTATTACTAATGACAGAAAAAGTGTTGTTTGAATTTATTCTTGAGACATCTGGGCTCCCTCTAGGCTTATAGCCCATAGGCTGAGGGGTTCATAGAGAGATTTCAGGTGGTCTGTAAGTTTGGATAAGAAACACTACCCTATGGCCTTCACTGCAATCTTACTTATTTGCATCTTTCATTCTATGTACTTTATGCATTTAAAAGCATTATTCTAATAAGACGTCCATAAGTCTGACCAGTCTGCCAAAAGGAGTCCATGGCACAAAAATGCTTAAGAAAACCCCACTCTCAACCTTTGTTGTCACAATGCGACAATGTGGTTCAAAGCAAAGTACAGTAGAGTAGATTTAGAGGAAGAATGCCTAATTCTATGTTCTGTCTATACCATTCTATGACTTTGGGTCACCAGTAAAGTCATTTTTCCTCTCGACCTTAATTTCCTCTTAGATGAGGACAATAGTACCACTTCAGAGGTTGTTGTGAGGAAAGTCCTGTCTCCTCATTTGAAAAAAATAGAGGTCCTTAGTTCAGTGATAGCAAACCTTTTAGAGACGGAGTGCTGGACCCCACCCCCAAGACAAAGTGCCATGCCCGCCATCCCCAGAGAGAGTGCCCCACCCCCCTCACCCCATACCAAAAGTTCCCCCATTGGGATGCTAGGCAGGCGGAGGGGTGAAGTGAGAAAAGTCCTCAGTTGGGGAAAGGGGAATGGCCCAAGCATCTGTGAGCCACCCACCTTAACCCTTATGTGCTCCTATTGGGCTGCTGGCATACGGTCAGGAATATGAAAAAATGTCATTAGTCATGATGAAGAAGGGGAGGGGAGCAGCTCCACCTGAGTCTATCTTTCTAGCAATGAACTTGGGTGGGATGGGGTGGTAAATGGCCATGTGCCCACAGAGAAAGGCCTCTAGTTCTTATATCACAGACTTGCAGTAAGGATCAAATAAAACAATGGGTTTTGAGTGCTTTGTATCCCTTCAGATACTTAATATATATTGGTTATTCATATTATGAAGAATGTATATATCAAATAATATAAACAAGTTATAGCCTCAGAAGATTTCTGAATTTTGTAACTTTACAAGTATATAAAAGAATACCAAATATTTGGATATATTCATTTTTGTTTGGGGAGGAGATGAACCTTACAAAACAATCTGGTTCAATTTCTACATCTTTGGGATATGGAACCTTAAGGTCTAATTAAAAAGAAAAGTTTACTCTGGGTCATATGGAAAGTCAAGGGTCCTAATGGAGCAAGAAGTCAGAACTCCTGAATCATAAGTCTCATTATTCTATATCATTTGCTTCTCCAAAAAAGCCATGAAAATATTTTAGATCATAAACTCAAAAAACTGATTAGTGATATCTTTGGGCACCTAAACTAAAACAATAATACCAGGACGAATTTAGACTTTGGTTCCTATAGCACTATAGAATTATTACTTGATGTTGGCTTTAGCCTAATTAAGAAAAAACATTTTACTATGTTAATTTTTTCTTGCAGTTTTAGTTTTTCAGCTGAAAAAGATAATGTATATAAACT
Organism: Monodelphis domestica; assembly: GCF_027887165.1. NCBI lineage: Eukaryota > Metazoa > Chordata > Mammalia > Didelphimorphia > Didelphidae > Monodelphis > Monodelphis domestica. Next base: position 244,342,779 of record NC_077232.1, read on the forward strand.
AAATATATAAGTGTAAAAAGTATGTCAATGATCATTTTTTTCAAAGTAGAATTTAGAAATTATGCCATGACTAAATGACTTTAATTTAGCATTGTTCTTGGCACAATATACTAAAATGCTTTTTCATTCATTTCAGTTTAATATAGTCAGCTAATCTTCAAAAATCAGACCATTTAATAGCAAGATAATATGCACTTGAACACACATATACACAGTAGAACTAAATGACCTCTGAAGTCCTATCAGTTTATGATTCTATGGCAGGCAAATATACCATATAGTATTTTCAGAGATAAAAGGAACTGAAGAATGTAAAAGCCTGGAGAATTATCTCTACAAAGAGAAAGATTGGGTAATCACTTACAAAGCATGATTTCAGGTGCATCTCAATGGCCCTATAGTTCCTCAGAAACACCTCCCCTACTGGCCTGACAATTTGGTGATCCCCATTAATATCATTCAATGATGATAGCTGCCCTATTTCTAGAAGGAATTGGACCTGTATATCCATTGATAAAGTACTATGTAAAATGATGATCTCATCAGCTCTCATGAGTTTAATTATCATCTCTTTTTTGATCATTGCTTTTAGGTAGTCCAATAATTCTTAAATTTTCTTTCCTGGATCTATTTTCCAGGTCAGTGTTTTTGTTGTTGTTGTTTTTCCCCCCAATGAGATATCTCACATTTCCTTCTATTTTTCTCATTCTTTTGATTTTGTTTTGTTTGTTGATGTCTTATGAAATCATTAGCTTCCACTCACCCAATTGTAATTTGTAAGGAATTGTTTCCTTTAGTGCCATTTTTACCTCCTTTTCTATTTGGCCAATTCTACTTCTTAAGAAGTCCCACCCCTCCTTCGGTGAATTTTGGTATCTCTTTTTTCATTTGGCCAATTCTACTTTTTAAGGAGTTCTTTTAAGTGGTTTTTTGTGCTTCCTTTACAAAAATTGTTGGCTCTTTTAATTATATTCTTGCATCACTCTCATTTCTTTTCTCAAAATTTCCTCTACTTTTCTATGATTTTTTTAAGAATCCTTTCTGAGCTCTTCCAGAAATTATTTTTGGGCTTGAAATCAATTCACTTCTTTTTTTTTTTCTTTTGAGGCTTTGGATATAGCTGTTCTGACTCTGTTGTCTTCTAAGTTTATGTATTGACTTTCCTTGTCACCATAGCAATAGACTTTAGACTGGGCCCAGGAGGCTTCAAGGCCTGCAACTTTGAAAGAAAATGCCAAGTAGTCACCTTTGAGGCTGGCATCCATGAGTGTGACAGTGCTGAATAGATAACTCCAGATGGGCTGATATACCACACAAGACTGTTCTACCGCCCAAGCTAGCTGGAAATTTTACCATCTTAAGGACTAGTCAGGCAGACTTTCCCATTGAGGGTCACTACCCTGGGTGGGGCAATGTACTTAAGTAGCAGAGCTCTCCAGCCTATGTGGGTACCCTACAGGTCAACTATAGCTTCTGAAGAGAAGCTCAGCTTTTCTTCCTGCCTGAAGAATGATGACTGGATTCCTCAAAGTATCTCAGCTGGGTTCCAGCTGGGTGACACAGCCTACCTCCAAAATGAAGTCCACACAGGTAGCAACGTGACCCTGTAACTCTTTGTTGACCGCTGTATGAACACCCTGAGCCCAGATAAGGACTCAGAGCCACATTATGGTATCTTTGATCACCATCAGTGCCTGGTAGATGGTCTTTCTGATACCTCTTCAGCCTTCAGAGACTCAGGCCTAAGCCAGACACTCCATGGTTCACACTGGATATGTTCCACTTTGTTGAATATGGATCTATATTACATGTTGCTTGAGGGTCCCTGTGACTGACTAGGCCCCAGACCAAACAAATAAGGCCTCTTCCTTCAACTGTCTGCCAAAAGCTGGTCTCCAGGAGAAGGCCTTCCTAATATTTGCAGATGGTAAAGAGGGCTTCCTCTGGCCAGCTCCCCTCCAGCAGCAGTGAGAGAGACAAGGATATGTCCCTGCTGGGCCTGCGTCTTAGGGAAGGAGGATCAGTTACCACCCCCCACAGGAGGCCCAAGCTGGTGTGTAAGAAGCGTATAGGCCCTCAGCCTGGGCCTGTCCCTCTTTGCTGTTCTGGTTTTTTCCTTAGTCACAGGGCCCTGCCTCTCTTCTATAGGAATCCAGCAGAGTCCCTTAGCCAATGAAAGAAAAAAAACCTGGCCCTCTGAGAGTGCCTGGCTAGGCTCACAGTAACTTGGTAGGCCCTGGTTCTTTCTATTGTTAGCTCATTTGCCAGCCTCTTTTTGGCCTTTTCACTTCCTGTTAATGTCAGGCAGAGCTGTGTAGGGGTGGGAAGGCACTACTACTAGCTTTAGGCAATCACTGTGCCACACTTTTTAGAGCTAGTTTTTGGAGCCTGTGAATCTTCAGTGCTTCAAGGTGATGTGATATTGACAGGGGTACAGTTGCTGCTCTCCGTGCCACTGTCCTCATCTGAGAACAGCATCCCTGTGGCCTGGCCAGAAAAGGGTCCCAGCACCTCCTGACCAGCTGTACGATCCCCTTCCTACACATGGACAGAGAGCTCCAGAAGCTACTGCTGACAACTGAGGCACTGACCCTCAAGGTCCACTGCTGGCTGCTGGGAGGATTGTGCTGGCCTGGTCTAGACCAGACAGCATTATACTTGCCCCACTGGGGCATGCTTTTCCTGCCCACTTCTAAGTTATCTGGGGCAGGGAAATTATTCTAATCCATCCTGTTGTTGTTTGTGCTGTGCCAGAATTCATTTTGAGGCATTGTTTGAAGGGAATTTGAGAGAATTCAGGTGAGTCCTTGCTTTTACTCTGCCATGTTGGCTCCACATCCCCAACTATCATCTCTACAGCTGATTTCCATGCAGCCACTTCCCTCCCTATCCCTAATTGCTTCAGTGTTCCATCAGCAACTGCCTTTTTAAGCATCTTGACTCAATATCCCACATGCATCTCCACATCAACATGTCAGTATTCTCTCTGGCATCCCTCCCTTCTACCCAACTGGGGACATGGCCAGCTTCCAGGGTCATCCTGGAATCCTCCTCCCACTCACCCCACACATCCTGAGTATTACCAATCACATTTCTACTTTCTCCACATCTGCAGCACTCCTCCCCCAAGTGGGAAAAAATGAAGTTGTCTTCTGGTTAGTCTTTCTGCCTTCTGGTCTCTCCCCAAACCCAATGGTCCCCACTTGGCTCTTCCCAGCAGGACTAAATCCAAATACCACTTTCTGCTGGTTTTCCACTTGCCCACCCCTCACTGTTGATCTTCTCCTTTGGAATGAGTCCTACATACACTACCTATGCTATGTATGATGAATGTATTTGCAGGCTGTATCTCCCTTTAGAATGTGAGCTCCCCAAAGACATTTGGTATCTGTAGTGCTGGCACAGAGTGCTACACTACACTTCATGGATGGGCATTCCTGGGAGAGGGCTATGAACTCCTTATGCATCCTTAACTACTGAAAGAAGGGGAGGAAATCAGAATAGCATGGATCAGTAGAAGCTGAGGCAATACATAAACAGAAAGGATGAGACACTGGAGAGATTAATAGCTAAAAGGAAAAATGGTGATGGCCTAAGCTCAGTCTCCAAGAACACAGGATCATAAATATAGAGCTAGAAGAGATTTGAAATTTAGTCTAATTCACTCATGAATATATACAGGATGCCCCTGGGACACAGTCATGGACTGGAAAAAATGGAAGTTCCCCATTATTACTATTGGAGGAAGGTGTATTGAAGGCAAGAATGGGCAACTAACAATTCAAGTCACCAAAGGAATGACATGGAACAAGAAAAAAATGGTTTTAACAGGGGAGGAAAGGATGATGGCATATAAGTTTCCTAGTGGCAAGTACTTTTGTCAATATATCTCTGACACATAGTACAAACTTAATAAATAGTGATAGAGACTCCACATATACAAATCTAGTTATGTCTATCCTCTGTCCAAAACTGATAATGGTTTTCAAATAAAGTCAAAGTTCATTTAAAAAACTAAATGAGAATAAATCTTGTCAGCTGACTTACAAATGGAAATTCTAGAAGAAGAAACTCCTTTTACCAATTCAGACTGCCAGCATTTTTTAAATTTAAAATCTTACTACGTTTCCTTGAACACTGAGATATATTAAACGACTGTCTGAGGGAAAGATGGTGGGTATGTGTGCCAGGCAGAAATGAAACCATGCTTTTCCTGACTCCAAGGCCAGTTTTCCAATCACTCTTCAATATTCACTCCTTAACATCTCTAGAAAATATCCTTCCCAGAGGGCATCTGGGTGACTCAGTGGATTGAGAGCCAGGCCTAAACACAGAAGGTCCTAGGTTCAAATCTGGCCTCAGACACTTCCTAGCTGAGCTGTATGACCCTGGGCAAGTCACTTCACCCCCACTGCCTAGCTCTTACCACTCTTCTGCCTCAGAACCAATACGCAGTATTAAGTCTAAGATGGAAGGCAAGAGACTTTAAAAAAATTTTTTTAATGTCTTTCTCACCACCACATACACATTCCTTACCTCTCTAGAATTCAGCAAACTCAAGAGAAAATATCAAAATGGAAGCTCCTTAAGGGCAGGAACTATTTCATTTTTGTCTTTGTAAACTAGCACCTAGAACAATATCTTGCACAAAACAGAACCAAGTCACAGAACTGGAAAGGACTTGGGAGACTAGCATTTGGTCTAACTCAAGTCTTCAGGGCTTAGTCCAACGCAGCTCAATAATAGTCCCACCTACCTCATACTGAATGAGGGGTCATCCAAGACTTGTTGGGAGACCTCCAATGAGAGGTAATGCAATATCTTTAGGCAGACCACCACCACCACCCCCCAGCCTTTTAGGACAACTCCAATAACTACAAAGCTTTCCTTTGCCTCATGCCTAAATTTGCCTATTGCCAGTTTGCATCATGCCTTTCCTAATGAATGAATGCTATTTGTTCCAACCAAAATCATAGAGAATGCAGCCACGATCCAAAAAGAAAGCAAAAAAGGCTTATGAGTCACAAAAACAAATGGAACAAAATGCATCCATGATTGTTCCTCGAGGTCTGTTTTCCCCAGGTCCTTACTCAGGGACAATTTTGTCTTATTTGTACATACTTCTTCCAATTGATTTGGTTATCTGCTTTTCAAAGCTATACTAGCTAGGAGAAGCAGTAAAATCGAGAGCTGGGAAAAGATTGCTAGAGGCAGCCCCATGAGCAAAAGCAGAATGTGTTCACTACCAACCAAAATGTGAGAATAATAATTTCTTAAACTGCAAAAAGCAGATACCACGAGGGAACAAAAGGCAGGGCACCTTGAGGTGATGAACTGGCAAGCAAAAGTTTAAACTGATTGATTGATTGAACAGCTGAGTTAAGAGTCAGAAAACTTGAATTTGAGCACCAGGTCAGAAACTCACAAACATGTGATTCTATCTCTGAGTCTCAGTTTTTTTTTACCTAAAAACCAGGAATAATATAAACATTCCCTAAGTTTCATTACTGTCGTGTTTTAGCTCCATGTAAATTTTCAACACATCCTTGCATAAGAATGAGTGAGCCATGACTGAGAGGAAGGCAGTGCGGTGTTGTGAAGACGGGTTAAATCTGAGAGTAGGAAATCTGTTTGCGAGTCCTGGAGGGAATTTCTGGCTTGGGTAGACACATAAGGGAGAGGGAAAAGAAGACGCATTTATTATGTACCTACTATGCACCAGACAGTGCTAAGCTAAGTGCTTTGCAATTATCTCATTTAGATCTTCCCAATAACCCTGGGAAGTAGGGACTGTTATTATTCCCATTTACAATTGGGGAAACTAAGCCAAATTAAGGTTAAGTGACTTGCACAGGGCCACACAGCTGACAAATGTGATTTGAATTAATTTTCCCGATTCCAGGCTCAGGGATCTCTCTAGCGACCATACCCCTCTAGACCTCAACTTACTCAAACAGAGATACTGTTCTCATAATGATATTACAAACACTTACCTATATAAGTCATTAAGTACTACAGAAATGTGAGTTATTTGATGGTATATTGTAATAGATCCCAGAGGTCCTAGCATGGAACAGGCTGTCCCTTCTGACAGAGGCTATAGGTTTAAGATACAGGGTGAGAAATTAATTTTGAGGTCATACATAACATGAAAATGTGTTTCACTTGACTACATCTATTTGTTATGAGGGTTTTGTTTCCCTTTCTTTTTTTTTTCCCCACCCTTTCTCAATGGAGGCAGAGAGGCTGACCATGAAGGAATAGAGAGAGGGGGAAATAAATGCTTGTTAATAAAAAAAAAGTACAGGAAAAAAAAGTTACAGATGCAAAACAATGCTAAAGGCCCTGGCTTTGAATTTCAGCTCTGCTTACCATGTGACCTTGAGGAAATCACTTATAATCTATATCTCTTCTTCCTCCTATGTAAAGTAGGGAGGAGATTGAATATGAAGTGGAAATATCACAAATCTTTATTTCTCTCCAAGCCCATAGTTGTTCTCAGATGAGACTTTATCTCAGACACTTCCTACAAGATAAATAATTTGTCTCTCCTATAGCCTGTGCTTTCTCTTCTTCATGCATTCAAAAGGATCATCTTTTCATTCATTCATCCTGAAATGAATTACTCTTCTTCCCACTATGAATCTAATGACCTATTTCCCTTCCTTCCTAGGCTCAATCCCTAGGTAACCCCTGCTTAGTCCTGGCTACTGTCTTCCCCACAAATCCTCCCTTGACATATGTTATTCAAACTAAAGAAACTTCAACATAACTAAAGTTATTTTTCTAAGAACTAAATTTTCCTGTAAAAAAAGAGAAGAAATAATTTTTAGAGACCTGAAGGTGTGTCTGGAAAAACCTACACTTCACCTTTATTACTCTTAACACACTTATTCTAGTCATATGTGTGTATGCCATCAGATTGCAAGCTTTCTGAGAGTAAAATCTGTATGACATAACCTTATACACTGAGCACCATATCATGATAAGCACTTAATAAATTTTTGTTGAAGGGCATTTCTTAGGACAACTTTTGAAAAAATACTCAATGGTATTGGAGATAAAAACATCCAAGCCAAGGAACTGCCTTGAAGAACTTTGCAATCTAGTTGGGGAAAATATTTACAATTGAAAAGGAATTAAGAATTCAACAACCTTTGTTGAAGGACAGTGCTTAAGGACAAGTTTAAATATATATATTCAGTAATATTGGGATACAAAAAAAAAACAGACAAGGGCCAGCCCTCAATTAGCATGCAATCTAATTAGGGAAAATAACAAAATTTAAAAGCAATTAAGTGCACAACAGTCTTGAAATTAAATTCTAAGTCAACAGAGTCTAAAATGCACTAGAAAAGTAAAAAGAAAGCTTTGATGGAGGAATTTGAGCTTAATTCTTTTGGATTGGTAGGTTTTAGTAAGGGGGATGAGAGAAGGAATAGTATTTCATGTGGTGGGAATAGCATAATGAATGATCAAAAAAGTGAGATTAGATATGTGAATAACATATAGCTATTAGGAAACCACTAGAGTGGAATACCAGAGGGAATATTTCATTTTTAAGGGATGAGTGGGGAATATTAGTTGTGAGGAATGGAAGAGGTAAAATATAGCCAGATTATAAAGGAATTTAAAAGCCAGTTTACAAAACTTAAAATTGATTTAGGAGGAAATCAAAAGCTATTATATATTCTCAAGCCCTTTAAAGAGTGGAATAAAGAAAATGATGTTTTAAGATATTCTGCTAGTACTAAGTATGATGGAGGGGGCAGAAAAAGACAACAAGGATATTATTTGGAAATTATTATATAATACAGAGATGACATCTTTAAAGACCTACAATAGAGTGTTGGCAGTGAGAATGGAAAGGGGGTAATGAATTTGTGAGAAAAAAAATTACAAGATTTAGTAACAGACTAGATATTAGGAATTAAGACCATAAGAATAGTGATAGTGCTGATAAGAAATGCAAAAAAACAGAGGACAAATTCAGGAAGGAAGGGGGAAAGAGTGATGATAGCCAACTGGAAAGATGGAAGAGGGGCATGTGTGAAACTTTAGGGTTGACTTCGTTGTAGTTTTCAGAATTATCTTCCAAGAAGCACCACAGAATTAATAGGAATGGAAGTGAATGTGGAAACAGAAGAGACTGCTAAGGACCAAGCTTTGAAGAGCTGAAAGATGAGCCACAAAAAGAGACAGAGAAGGAGTGGTTTGTATGCACCTTCTACTTAGTAGGGAACAACAAAATGACCTTTCAAGAAAACAAAAGGAAGAACTATGTAAATATACTAAGTGCTTATAGTAAGCACTAAAAGCTCCAGAACTTATTCAAGGTGTCAGGAGGGAAGATCCCTCAATCTAACACATTCTATTGGTGGGACAGAGAAAGTGAGAGTGGCCCATTCACAGAACAAGCATTTGCTCCTACTCTCATAGAAGCTCATGAACAATTCCATTCATGCTTGATGGCTTCATTTTTTTTTTTACACATAGCCTGGGGTAAAGATTTTATTTTAACTTTTAATGAACTAATTCTGAAAGGTTAAATTGCAAGGGTGTGCCTGGTTTTTCCTTATTTTCTTTTTAATGGGCAAATGAAAATATGTACTTACAAGACAGGTATGTTTGAGGACAATTATTCATTTTACAAAAGGACTAGGCTCCCTCAGTATATTTAGCAACTGGATTTAAAAAAAAACAATAAATAGATGAATGAAAATTAAAACAATACTAAGGTACTACCTCACACTCATCAGGTTGGCAAAAAAAGGGAAAAGGACGAGCTGTGGGAAAACAAGTGGTTTAATACACTGGTGACAGAACCATCAATTACTCAAAACAGTTCTAGAAGGCAATTTGGAACTATGCCCCAAAAGGTATTAAATTTGACCCAGAAATACCACTTCTAGGTTTATGTCTCAAAGAAGTCAAATAAAGAAGAAACGGATCCTTTTATATACAAAAATATATATATATATTTATAGTGGTTCTTTTTTTGTTGAGGAAAAGAATCAAGCTGAGAGGATGTCCATCAGTTAGGGAATGAATGATTAAGCTGTAATGGTGTATGAATGTGATGGGATACTACTTCGCTATAGGAAATGATGTGTTTAATTATCCTAAAAGTTCAAAGTCTAAGATCTTTTAAAAGCAATTTTAGTAAAAGATATGACCAATAACCTGAACCAGGAAAGCAAATCTCCTGGAGAAAATACTGTTAAGGACCATCATAATTTCAAATGGACTACAAAGATGACAGCAAGAGGATGTTTCCAGAAATCATACACTACATTATGAAACTCCATGTGAATCTTTTGATATAAGCCCTTCATCCACTTTTGTTTCTTCCCATGCACTGTTATTTTATCTCGATTCTAAAACTATTGTGCCAAAGAGAAATGCCTCCTAATTGCTCCTTGTCAATGTACCCTCAATCACTTTTTTCTTTTTTTCCCCCCTTTTTTTAATTACTTAAACTGTAGTTACTCTCTCCATGAAACGTAGAATATCTTTTGTGCCATTATGCACCTGGTAGGTAAATCCTAAATTGTATAGATACCATATATGGAATGATTTATTGGAGAATCTCACATGTTAGTCTCCTGGAATCAAAACTAGGGAGACAACATGTTGGCCTCCCAAAGAATCAAAGGGGTGATTGTGTGGAATTAATATAAAAATATAACCCATTATTTGGCATATGTGCACATTAAGAAAGAACACCAAGTCATGTGAGTGGGAGACCTCTTAGTATATTGAAGCCCCAACTTCCTCAATGGGCTGGCAGAAGCCCTTGACTGGTGGCAGAATACATGACCCAGTCTGCCTACTCAGAAAGTTAACAGTGTGGGATAAGAGCCCAGGCAATCGGGAGGGAACTTGCAGTCTTTTTTTGTTCAGATCCTTTCCTGAACACAAGTCCTCTCTTTCTGGACTTAATTTATCTGACCAGATCAGGTGACAGGGCCAACTAGGCATTCAGGCTCTGAAGAAGCAGCATGACCAGGAAACTATGGTAATTAGAAAGCCCTGGTAATATCTTTCTTTCTCTCTTTTACAAACAAATAATTATAAATTTAATATAAAGTCCCCATGATTAATTTTAACTTGTAACAGATGAAAAGGATGATTTCAGAAAAACTTGGGAAGAATTGTATGAACTGATGCAAAGTAAAGTAAGCAGAACTAAGAGAAAAACTCATATAACAATAATATTGTAAAGCTAATCAGTTTTGAAAAATTTAGGAACTTAGTGATCAACACAATGACTAACCACTCATATATGAACCATGCACATGAACCAAAGACTCATATATGAAAGCATGCTATCCATCTGCAGATAGTAGACCCAGAGTGCAGATTGAAGCATACTTTATTACTGTTCTTTGTTTTTCTCCTCTAGAATTGGCTAATGTGGAAATTTTTTGTTTTGTACGTCTACAAATTGGTAATGATTATTCTTTTTCTTACTCTTTCAATGGGCAAGGGAGGAGGAGAAGAAAGGAAAAGAATTCAAGTCTTAAAAATTAAAAAAAAAAAGGCTAATTGGATTTATCCAATCAAAAAGTGACTTCATTTCTGGCCAAGATGGCTGCCTTGACAGGGGTAGATCACTGAGCCCCCACATAATTTTATCATCAAAAACTTGAAAATTACACCAGATCCAATAATGATCAAGGGATCTAATGAGAAACTACAGTGAATTAATGCTTTTATCCTTAAATTACACAAAAATTCTGTCAGAAACTCTATTAACTGATGTAATAAAAAGAGCATCACAAAAAAAGTCAGGTTCAGAAGAGACAAATAAGTCTCTCCTGAAGGAGGACAAGAAACCAGAAACCTCCAGAGAAAAAAGCAGGAGAAATCCACAGGCAGGATCAAACTTCTATAGAAAGGTTTTTGTTTAAATGGCCTGTAAGTGAAATGGAAGAAAGTGTAGCAAAACAGCCAAAATTCAATGAAGAAAATCATAGTAATTAAGTAAAAAAAACAGCAAATAAGTTTAGCAATAAAGTTAAATATCATAAGTAGTGTGTAAGGTCAATTTTGCATTTAAATGTAGTTACATGTGTAGAGAGTAAGTTATATTAAATGATAGTGCACAAAATGAAAACCTTCTTTTCTACCTGACCTTGAAGGAAAATAACATTTCATAAACAAGTTTATTTCTTTACATTATTTGTTATTATCTATAAATACATTTATTTGTTATTTATAAAATACATTTTCATATTTAAAAGCATGTGTGGTTTTGGGGGGTTGGAATGGATTAATTTCATTTCCATTAATTAGGAAAATTTGATTTGACACATGAGCAAATTGAGTTATGAGCTTGGCCATGAAACGAATTAAACTCATGTGTCAAAGTACCACTGTAACTAGAATCAAAGCTGTCCATCAGTTGGGGAATGGCTGACTAAATTGGAACCTATCAATATAATATAATCTTACTCAATATTAAGAAATGACAAAAGAGATGAATTCAAAGAATTCTAGGTAGTATGAACTGATGCAAAGTGAAGCAAACATATTTAATAAATGTTTATTAATTGACTGACTGAAGTGGGCAGAACTAGCAAAACAGTTTATAAAACATCACCCTAAAGGAAGCAACCTAGAAAGACTTAGCTCTGATTCACACAATGACCAACCATGACTCCAGATGACAGACCTATGATGAAGCATGTTACCATCTGAAAGAAAAGTACAAGGTACAGAAGGAGTTACACATTTTTAAATGTGAAAACATATGGCTTCATTTGCGTCATTATGTTTATTAGTTAAAATGTTGTATATATGTGTATGTATAACTATATATACTATATACTACAAACATATTTTGCTTGGTTTTTAATTGGATGTGAAGATTGTCAGTAAAAGGTTAACAATAGAGAAGCCAAAAAAGGGGGAGATGGAGGGAAGTAAAAGAAATTTAATTTTTTAATACAGAAAGAACATCAGAAAGTTCAAATGGAAGCAAAGATAACCAGGATGGTTTTTTTAAATAACATGTAATTCATGTAAATGACAGGGAAAGTCATTTAGCCTCCATTGCCTAACACTTACTGCTCTTCTGCCATAGAGTCAATAGCAATACCCAGTATTGATTCTAAGATGGAAAATAAGGGTTTTCAAGGGGAAACATTTTTTAAAGGAAGCAAAATAAAATGGGTTCACAGTTTCACATATACAAATATCTTTTTTAAAATTTCTTCTAGATAAATGGAAATGTTCATTATTTTGTCTATAAGTTCAGAGCAATGAAGATAAAATGACTTTTTTTTAAATGAGGTTTAACATTAGTATTATACATGTATTCAAGAATTCATGTTAAATTGAAGTTAATTATGGAACAATATTTTACATGATTGCACGTGGTAAAATCTCTATCACATTGCTTGTGTCTCAGGAAAGGAGAAGAGGAAGGAGAAGAGAGGAAGAGAATTCAGAACTCGAAATTTAAATCAAGATTTTTTTTTTAATTGAGGTGAGTGGTGACTTTAGTTTCGTGAGTTCAGTGAACAATTTCTTTATTTGGTGGAGGGCAAGGTCAGAGTAGGGGTTTGGACCTCTCATTTCACTGGCTTACACAATTCCCCAGAAAACAAACCCCCCTCCACCTATGCAGCACACTCTGTTCTGCACTTTAGCTTCTGGGAAGTACTTAGGGCACTTCAAGATTCAATTACTTATCCAGGGTCTAACATTATTTGAAGGTCATCTCTCACTATGTCAGGTTGCAAATGTCTTTTAATATGACATGTTTATTTAATATAAATTAAATTAAATTAAAGTTAGTTCAATTAATATAACTTCAATTTAACATGATAAAATACACATATACCTCTATGTGCTAACAATAATCAGACCATTACACATCAAATCAAACTAAAAAGCTCATAACTGAAATGAGTATGTGTATTATGCATCTATATTGCTGATATTAAAAAAAAATCAAATTGACACAACCTTTGAGCAATTACAACAACAAAATCCTTTTCTAAGTCATTGTAGTGGAAATCAATCACATAATCACATAAAAATATAAAAAACAATATACTAACCATTTTAAAGAAGACCATTAGACACTGGAAAACCACACTGTGACTGTGGAATTTCCCTACTATACAGTGATTGGCTCTGATCCAAATATCACCATGCCTAAGTCTCAAAAAGGTACTGGCCCAGGTATGCAACCTAGTTTATGATTTCATCCAGACATCATAAATCCTAAAGACTTTTCTTCTTTTTTGACGCGGATATCCTGAATCCTAAATCATGTGCATCACTCTTATCTAAGTCAATAGCAATTTGACATGTTACCTGTTACAAAAGATTACTAAGCATGGGAGGGTAAAGAATTGCCCAAGAACAGACTGCTGTATGTAAAAGGTGCACGGTGAGTAAATCCATGGCAACTTTAAACTGAATGTAATCATCGTGACCTACTTCTGGCCCACTCAGACATCTGAAGCTGAGCTAGAAGGGAGATTACATATTGTTATTTCTTAAATTGGCTAATGCCCAAGTACAGTGATATACATATTATATATATATATATATATATATATGTGTGTGTGTGTGTGTGTGTGTGTATAAAATATGTATATCACTGCCATATACTAGGGAATTATTTCCATGACCTCCTTTGGAAAAGGAGGCTTCACATATGAACAATCCTAATCCTCTACCCATTTAATTCTTCCTCCAAAGTCTCAGCATCATGGTCCATCAGAGCCCAAGGGCTCTCAGGACAGCCCCTGTTCACCAATCCCTTTCACAGAAGATAAACCTGAGGCCTATAGAAGACTATCAGAGATCAAATCTTTTATACAGATAAAGCCAAGATTAGTGCTCAGGTCTTCTGACTCTGAGGTCTTTCTGGGAGAATAGAATAAAAATAAAATATAAAAAAAATAAAAGCAAGAGACTTCCGGTCAAGATGGCGGCGTAGAAGCAGCGAAAGTTCAGACCTCAGAAACCCTTCCTTACCAATCGCAAACAGAGTGCTCCTAGGCCACCGAAATTCAAGCTGAACAACAGGATAGACCTGGGGAAACCTCCTCCTGGACCTGGATCAAAAGGTACCACACCCCAAAATCCAGAACCCTAGATCACTCGGATCTAAGGGGTAGACAGAAAGAAGATCCCAGAACCCATCCCCACCAACCCAGAGTGCTGAGCCCATGGCAGCAGCGGGAACCTCAGGGCTCTGAGGACTCACCTTGAAAGCAACCCCAGCCAGTCTCCGGAGCGACCAACACAGACAGCAGGGAAGCATAGAGAGAAGGGGGAAGCCTGTGGCCCCCTGGCTGGGTTCTTCCATCTGGGTCTTGGGGGAGGTCCCAGCATTGGGGCACCAGCTGAGCCCAATCCCATTGGGAGCCCTCAGAGCTACTGAAAGGACAGAGAGCTCAGGGCTGGCAAAGGGGTGGCTCCAAAGAGCCTACCTTGAAAGTAACCCGGGCCAGTTTCTGGGCACTCAACACAGACTGTGGAAGAGGAGGTTGCTGCTTTTCTTTTTCTTCCTTTTTTTGGCTCCGGGATCATTCAGCCCACACCACCTGAACCTAATCCCATCAGGAGCCATCAGAGTCCAGGCAAGCCACAACCCCTCGCCCCTTAGAGAGCAGGGTCTTCTGAAAGAACCAGCTGAACCTAATCCCATCAGGAGCCCTCAGAGCTACTGAAATGACAGAAAACTCAGGGCTGGCAAAGGGGTTGCTCCAAAGAGCTTTCCTTGAAAGTAACCTGGGCCAGTTTCCAGGCATTCAACACAGACTGTGAAAGAGGAGGTTGCTGTTTTTCTCTTTCTTCTTATTTGGCTCCGGGATCATTCAGCCCACACCACCTGAACCTAATCCCATCAGGAGCCATCAGAGTCCAGGCAAGCCACTACCCCTCCCCCCTTAGAGAGCAGGGTCTTCTGAAAGAACCAGCTGAACCTAATCCCATCAGGAGCCCTCAGAGCTACTGAAATGACAGAAAACTCAGGGCTGGCAAAGGGGTTGCTCCAAAGAGCTTACCTTGAAAGTAACCCCGGGCCAGTTTCTGGGCACTCAACACAGACTGTGGAAGAGGAGGTGGCTGCTTTTTTTTCCTTCCTTTTATTGGTGCTGGGATCTTTTGACCCACACCACCTGAACCTAATCCTATCAGGAGCCCTCAGAGTCCAGGCAAGCCACAACCCCTCCCCCCTTAGAGAGCTGGGTCTTCTGAAAAAACAGAAACCTAGAAGCGAAGTCAAGATGGCAGCCTAGAAGGAGCATAGACCTGGCAGCCTGGCCAGAGCTTTAGAGATCCTCCATATCTGCTGCAGCCGTCCAGGAAGTTTAAAACTCAGAATAAATCCAGCCCAACTAAGCTGAACTCAATCCCATCAAAAGTCTCCAGAACACAGGGAAGCCCAGGCTCCCCATCCATCCTCACTGACTGCTGTACTTTAAGCCAATCAAAAGCCTCCAGAGGACAGGAAAGCTCAAACCCCCAACAACCCTCCCTCAGAGATTACACCAAGAGATCCTCTGTTAAAGCTCCAAGAGGGGAGACTGATAGAAGTCCCTAAAAAAACAAAAAAATGAGAGGAACAAGAGCACAGACAAATACGGGGAGGAAAGAAGGGGTGAATTTGAACAAACAACAGAAACAGAAGAAAGAAACTACAATAGACAGCTACTACTCACCAAATGGAACAGAGGGGTAGAGATCAGCAAACGATAAACCAGAAATCCCAGCAAATTGGATACAGGCTGTGGAAGAACTCAAAACACAACTAAGAGAGGCTGAAGACAATTGGGGAAAGAACTTAAAAATTAAGATAAGTCATCTGGAAACAGAGGCACTTGAACTAAAACAAGAAAATGAATGTCCTCAAAGCCAAAATCATCCAGCTGGAAAATGAGGCAAAGGAGATGAAAGATGAGGCAAAGGAGATGAAAGACAAGGCAAAGGAGATGAAAGACAATCTTAAAAGAAACTCAGACCAGAAGGAAAAAGACGACCAAAAAGCCAAAGATGAAATCCAATCTTTAAGAACCAGAGTAAAACAACTAGAATCAAGTGACCTCACAAGGCAGCAGGACACTATAAAACAAAACAAAAAGAATGAAAAAATTGAGGAAAATGTGAAGCATCTCATTCACAAAACAGACAATTTAGAAAATCGTTCAAGAAGAGACAATTTAAGAATAATTGGACTACCAGAAGACCATGACAAAAGAAAAAGCCTGGACATAATACTAGAGGAAATTATCCAGGAAAACTGTCCAGGAAAACAAGAGGGGAAAGTGGAGATTGAAAGAATCCACAGATCACCCCCTGTTTTTAATCCCCAACTGACAACACCAAGAAATGTTATAGCCAAATTCAAAAACAATCAGATAAAAGAACAGGTATTACAAGCTGCCAAGAAGAAACCATTCAGATACCATGGAAACATGGTGAGGATAACACAGGATCTGTCTGCATCCACACTGAAGGACCGAAAGGCATGGAATATGATATTCCAGAAAGCAAGGGAATTAGGCCTACAGCCAAGAATAAAATACCCATCAAAACTGACTATATTCTTACAGGGGAAAGTATGGTCATTTAACACAACAGAAGAGTTCCAAGCATTCATAAATAAAAGACCAGACCTGAACAGAAAATTCGAAGTCCAACCACAGAACTCAAGAGAATCATCAAAAGGTAATTAAAAAAGAGGGGAAAAACAACAACAACAACAAAGGTTTTTTTTAAGAGACTCAATAAGTTAAAATGATATGTATCCCTATAAGAAAAGAGGTCATTGGCAACTCTTAAAAACTGTTGCTATCACCTAAGCAGCTAGAAGAACTACACTCAGAGGGAACAGTGACAAACTGTATAGGATGAAAGGAAAAGACATAAATAGGTATATAGAGATATGCATGCATAAATACATATACATGTGTATGTATATATATATATATATACATGACTAAAGCTAAAAAAGAAAAGAGGTTATGACTAAAAGAAATGGGAAAAGAAACAAATGGGGGTAAATTTATATGTCACAAAGAAGCTCATGGTGGGAGGGGGGAGAACATCGATACACTGGAAGGGTAAAGAGGTTGGAGATAGGAAATATTCAACTCTTACCTACTTTGAAACTGACCCAAAGAGGGAAGAACAATCCAATCCATTGGGAAAGAGAATAGATTTGCGCCCTATAGGGGAGTAGAAGGGTAAAAAACAGACTGGTGGGGAGGGAAGCAGTACAAGGGAGGGAGAGGATGGGGGGGGGGGATTTTTAAAAAGACTACAGGGGAAAATAAGGGAGGGAATAAGAAGGGAGGGGGGTAGAAAGGGAAATACAAGGGGGACTGATTTAAAGTAAATCACTGGACTAAAAGGTAGAGCTGAAGAAGAAAGGTTAGAATTAGGGAAGGATATCAAAATGCCAGGGAGTCCACAAGTGACAGTCATAACATTGAACGTGAAAGGGATGAACTCACCCATAAAACGTAGACGAATAGAAGAATGGATTAGAATCCAAAACCCTACCATATGTTGTCTCCAAGAAACACACATGAGGTGGGTAGACACCCACAAGGTCAGAATTAAAGGATGGAGTAAGACCTTCTGGGCCTCAACTGACAGAAAGAAGGCAGGAGTGGCAATCATGATATCTGATAAAGCCAAAGCAAAAATAGACCTGATCAAAAGGGATAGGGAAGGTAATTATATTTTGTTAAAAGGGACTTTAGATAATGAGGAAATATCACTAATCAACATATATGCACCAAATAATATAGCACCCAAATTTCTAATGGAGAAACTAGGAGAATTTAAGGAACAAATAGACAGTAAAACCATATTAGTGGGAGACTTGAACCAACCATTATCAAATTTTGATAAATCAAATCAAAAAATAAATAAGAGGTAAAAAAAGTGGATGAAATCTTAGAAAAATTAGAATTATTAGACATATGGAGAAAAATAAATAGGGATAAAAAGGAATACACCTTCTTCTCAGCACCACATGGCACATTCACAAAGATTAACCATACATTAGGTCACAGAAACATGGCACACAAATGCAGAAAAGCAGAAATAATAAATGCAGCCTTTTCAGACCACAAGGCAATAAAAATAATGATCAGTAATGGTACATGGAAAACCAAATCAAAAACTAATTGGAAACTAAACAATATGATACTCCAAAATCGTTTAGTTAGAGAAGAAATCATAGAAACAATTAATAATTTCATCGAGGAAAATGACAATGGCGAGACATCCTTTCAAACCTTTTGGGATGCAGCCAAAGCGGTAATTAGAGGTAAATTCATATCCCTGAGTGCATATATTAACAAACTAGGGAGAGCAGAGATCAATCAATTGGAAATGCAAATGAAAAAACTCGAAAGTGACCAAATTAAAAACCCCCAGCAGAAAACCAAACTAGAAATTCTAAAAATTAAGGGAGAAATTAATAAAATTGAAAGTGATAGAACTATTGATTTAATAAATAAGACAAGAAGCTGGTACTTTGAAAAAACAAACAAAATAGACAAAGTACTGGTCAATCTAATTAAAAAAAGGAAGGAAGAAAAGCAAATTAACAGCATCAAAGATGATAAGGGGGACATCACCTCTGAGGAAGAGGAAATTAAGGCAATCATTAAAAATTACTTTGCTCAATTATATGGCAATAAATATACCAATTTAAGTGATATGGATGAATATATACAAAAATACAAACTGCCTAGACTAACAGAAGAGGAAATAGAATTCTTAAATAATCCCATATCAGAAATTGAAATCCATCAAGCCATCAAAGAACTTCCTAAGAAAAAATCCCCAGGGCCTGATGGATTCACCAGTGAATTCTATCAATCATTCAGAGAACAGTTAATCCCAATACTATACAAACTATTTGACATAATAAGCAAAGAGGGAGTTCTACCAAACTCCTTTTATGACACAAACATGGTACTGATTCCAAAACCAGGCAGGTCAAAAACAGAGAAAGAAAACTATAGACCAATCTCCCTAATGAATATAGATGCAAAAATCTTAAATAGGATACTAGCAAAAAGACTTCAGCAAGTGATCAGAAGGGTCATTCACCATGATCAAGTAGGATTTATACCAGGGATGCAGGGCTGGTTCAACATTAGGAAAATCGTCCACATAATTGACCACATCAACAAGCAAACCAACAAGAACCACATGATTATCTCAATAGATGCAGAAAAAGCCTTTGATAAAATACAACACCCATTCCTATTAAAAACACTAGAAAGCATAGGAATAGAAGGGTCATTCCTAAAAATAATAAGCAGTATAAATCTAAAACCATCAGCTAATATCATTTGCAATGGGGATAAACTAGATGCATTCCCAATAAGATCAGGAGTGAAACAAGGATGCCCATTATCACCTCTATTATTTGACATTGTACTAGAAACACTAGCAGTAGCAATTAGAGAAGAAAAAGAAATTGAAGGCATCAAAATAGGCAAGGAGGAGACCAAGTTATCACTCTTTGCAGATGACATGATGGTCTACATAAAAAATCCTAGAGATTCAACCAAAAAGCTAATTGAAATAATCAACAACTTTAGCAAAGTTGCAGGATACAAAATAAACCAACATAAATCATCAGCTTTTCTATATATCTCCAACACAGCTCAGCAGCAAAAACTAGAAAGAGAAATCCCATTCAAAATCACCTTAGACAAACACAGGAACTATATGAACACAACTACAAAACACTCGCCACACAACTAAAACTAGACTTGAGCAATTGGAAAAACATTAACTGCTCATGGGTAGGACGAGCCAATATAATAAAAATGACCATCCTACCCAAACTCATCTATCTATTTAGTGCCATACCCATGGAACTCCCAAAAAATTTCTTTACTGATTTGGAAAAAACCATAACAAAGTTCATTTGGAATAACAAAAGATCAAGGATATCCAGGGAAATAATGAAAAAAAAACACAAATGAGGGGGCCTAGCAGTCCCAGACCTCAAACTATATTACAAAGCAGCAGTCATCAAAACAATTTGGTACTGGCTAAGAGACAGAAAGGAGGATCAGTGGAATAGACTGGGGGCAAGTGACCTCAGCCAGATAGTATACGATAAACCCAAAGATCCCAGGTCTTGGGACAAAAATCCACTATTCGATAAGAACTGCTGGGAAAATTGGAAGACAGTGTGGGAGAGATTAGGAATTGATCAACACCTGACACCCTACACCAAGATAAATTCAAAATGGGTGAAAGACTTAAACATAAAGAAGGAAACCATAAGTAAATTGGGTAAACACAGAATAGTATACATGTCAGACCTTTGGGAGGGGAAAGACTTTAAAACCAAGCAAGACATAGAAAGAATTACATAATGTAAAATAAATAATTTCGACTACATCAAATTAAAAGGCTTTTGTACAAACAAAACCAATGTAACTAAAATCAGAAGGAAAACAACAAATTAGGAAAAAATCTTCATAAAAACCTCTGACAAAGGTTTAATTACTCAAATTTATAAAGAGCTAAATCAATTGTACAAAAAATCAAGCCATTCCCCAATTGATAAATGGGCAAGGGACATGGATAAGCAGTTTTCAATAAAGAAATCAAAACTATTAATAAGCACATGAAGACGTGTTCTAAATCTTTTATAATCAGAGAGATGCAAATCAAAACAACTCTGAGGTATCACCTCACACCTAGCAGATTGGCTAACATGACAGTTATGGAAAGTAATGAATGCTGGAGGGGATGTGGCAAAGTAGGGACATTAATTCATTGCTGGTGTTGTTGTGAACTGATCCAGCCATTCTGGAGGGCAATTTGGAACTATGCCCAAAGGGCGATAAAAGAATGTCTACCCTTTGATCCAGCCATAGCACTGCTGGGTCTGTACCCCAAAGAGATAATGGACAAAAAGACTTGTACAAAAATATTCATAGCTGCGCTCTTTGTGGTGGCCAAAAATTGGAAAACGCGAGGATGCCCATCAATTGGGGAATGGCTGAACAAATTGTGGTATATGTTGGTGATGGAAAATTACTGTGCAAAAAGGAATAATAAAGTTGAGGAGTTCCATGGAGACTGGAAGGACCTCCAGGAAGTGATGCAGAGCGAGAGGAGCAGAACCAGGAGAACATTGTACACAGAAACAAACACACTGTGGTATAATCGAACGTAATGGACTTCTCCATTAGTGGCAGTGTAATGTCCCTGCACAATCTGCAGGGATCAAGGAGAAAAAACACTATCCATAAGCAGAGGACAAACTGAGGGAGTAGAAACACCGAGGAAAAGCAACTGCCTGACTACAATGGCTGAGGGGACATGACAGAGGAGAGACTCTAAAGGAACACTCTAATGCAAATACTAACAACATGGCAATGGGTTCGAATCAAGAACACATGTGATACCAGTGGAATCACACGTCAGCCACAGGGGGTGGGAGGGAGGAAAAGAAAATGATCTTTGTCTTTAATGAAAAATGCATGGAAATGATCAAATAAAATACTATAAAATTAAAATAAATAAAAAATAAGTGCTTACACACACCTCAACATGGAAGAGGAAGGAGCATTATGTTTAATCAATTGATTAAGCAAACAATTTCTAACCAGTTAGAAAGCAATGATAACTTTTAGAAATCACCTATTGTTTGTCTAAATTTTGTTCTTTGTTCTGTTACAATTAAAAATAAGGTAAATAATAAATAGTAAAAAATAGTAAATTTAATAGTAAAACATAAATTTACCAATAATAGTGACCTTAGCAAAGTGAAGTCCTAAGTGATGGGGGACAGTTCTTTTCTTATAATTTGGGGAAATTCAGAACAAATAATACACCAAAGGTGAGGACAGGTAATGAAAGGTGAAATCAATAGGATTGGTGATAGGGCTGAAGCAGAGGTGACAATGTGATTGGCTGGAAATTGGGAATAAAGAGCTAGCAACTACCTGCCTCTTCCCAACTATCACAAAGAAGTGCTCCCTGTTTGAGTCCCCCCAGAGAGGTTTCAAACATCGCTGAGTGGTGTATAGATACTGGACCAGATTCCCTGGCATCCACCTGCTTCTCTCAAGAACAGACTTCTTGGAGGCCAGAATAGAACAGTGATTAGCAGAAGTAGCTTTCTGAATGAAGTTCAGAGGCAAAGAACCATGATTTAGAACAAAATCAGTTGACTATAAACTTCAAAGTGTGTGTGTGGACATTTGAGTCATGAACATTTTAAGCCATGTAGATATTAAAATAGATATTCAATGGGTTTCATGTTCCTTAGCGATCTCTCTCTCTGCCTATCTTTCTGTCTCTCTCTGACACACAAAATTAAATAAATAATAAAAAATTAACCTATTGAAGAAAACAAAAGTCAATCAAAAGAAAACTATGGATAATCTATAAGTATAAGAAGTATAAGGGAGGAGAGCAGTCAAGTGGCTCAGAGGACAGTCAATCCTAGAGATGGGAGGTCCTGGGTTCAAAACTGACCTCAGACACTTTCTGGCTATGAAACCCCAGGCATCCCCCATTGCCTAGCCCTGACCACTCTTCTGTCTTGGAACCAATACATGGTATTGATTCTAAATGAGAAGGTGAGAATTATAAAAACAACCACAGAAGTATATTAAATATTTTTCTCAGGTATTCTATTCAATCAGAATTCCCCGTTAATCAGCACTTTTTTTTCTAGATAGTTCAATAAATGATTTCATGATGATGATTTACTGAGTACCCTTATCAGTTTTCAGCGGAGGTCGCCAAGCTACTAAGAGGCTTTTTTTTAGGCACCTTTAGCATTATGAAGCAGAAGGTGCAGCAAGGTGGTAACCAAAGTTCAAATCCAGTCTCAGAAACCTACTAGCTGTTACCCTGAGCAAGTCATTCGTTTTCCTCAATTTCTTCATCTGTAAGAAAGAAATAGTAAACCAGTATCTTTGCCTAGAAAACCTCAAACAGGGTCATGAAGGATCAGACAAGACTAAAAATTATGGAACGACAATAAACAACTGGCATTATAAATACCCATTGAGTTCTTTCATGTAATAAATTTTGTTGTAATATTTTATGGGTTCAAAGAATCTAGAGTTAAAAGAAACTTGAAGAGGTCACTGAACTAAGACCATCTCAACCACTTCTTTTAACAGGTGAGGAAACTGAAGGCCCCAGAGTTTAAAGGATGTGTCTAAGGTTCTATGTATGTGTACATACACATATGTATGTGTGTATGTATGTAATCTTACTTGACACCATTTGAAGTTAGGTCCAGTGACTTAAAAATCCAATGTTTTTGACTAAATAATAATATTTCTCAAAGGACATGGAAAAGACCTGCTTGTCTTTACCTGCAAATGAGGTGACAAGATAGCTTTAAGTGTCAACAATATAATTTTAATTTTAGTTATTTGTCCTAAAACCATATCAAACCCTCCCAAATTTACTGGATGGGGCAGGAGGATGACTTCAAATAACAATTTAATTTTAAAAAAGTTTTAGACCAGAGCCTCAAGTTTCCTACTGCAAAATGAGAGGTCTTGGTCAGGTGACTTTTAAGTTAGTTCCAAACTCTAAATCTATGATCATGATATTACTGATATAGGAAACTCTCAAGGAAAAGATTCCTTTTGATTGCTCTGAAATCTCTAGTCTTATAGAACATTCTAGGGTACAGGAGAACAAGAAACCATATTTACATAAATCTAAGAGTAAATCTTCATGTCACATTGCTTCATTAGTTCAATAATAACTCATTTAATTTTAACCAATTTTTTCAACAGTCAACTTTGTGAATTCATTTCACCCAAATTTTTTACCTGAAGCCATGTTTATGTTAAAAACTAAGATTCTGTAACTGCCAAGAGAAAAATATACTTTCATATCCCAGTTTTCAATGACACTAGTGTCCTAAAACATACTGGCCTTCCCAATACTGCAGTATATTTTGCATGATAATACATCCATAACCCAGATCAACTTGCTTACCATCTGCCTCTGGGAGGCAGGAGTGAAAGCAGGGAGGGATCCATTTGGATCTTACAGTTTGGGAAAATATGTTGAAAATTATTACTATATATAATTGGGAAAATAGAATATTTTTTAAAAGTCTAAGAAAAATAAATACCAGCCTTCCCTGAATATAGATAACATCGGCTGTACCAAGGGAATGGCATGTATGGGCTGAATATGATCAAATATCTCATCCAAATGCCCTACCAGGACAGTGTGGTTCAATATTTAACACATGACCGTGTCAATCAATAGATACAGCTATGAAGAAACATTGAAGCTGGTGGCCCTCAAACCCCCTTCCCCAAATCTTTCATTCTCCCAAAGACCAGCTTCTCCACACTGGCTGGGCAATGGCTCCGCTGTATAGAGCAAACCTTCTGCTTTACTGCCCAGGGTTCTAGCTAAGGATCTGACATTCCACAACCACATATTCCTCTCACTTTCAGAGACATACCAAGTAGGCTTTCATTACACTTTAGAGTAAAGACATACATAATGAAGACATTCCATATTCAACTTTCTAAATGTTTTGCAAAGATCAGAGTCCTTTTATCAGTTTGCCTTAAAATGATCATTCCTTTCCCTTTAGATTTTGAACTGAATGTTGTTCAGCTGTTTCAGTCGCGTCTGTCTCTTTGTGACCCCCTCTGGGGTTTTCCTGGCAAATATATGAGAGAGCCATTTGTCATTTCCTTCTCCAATTTATTTTACAAGATGAACAAAGTGAGGCAAACAGGGTTAAGAGATTTTCCCAGTTCCCACAGTTAATAAGGATCAGAGGCTTAATTGGAATTCAGGTCTTTCTGACTCCAGGCCCAGCACTACACCACTAAAAGTTGCCTCAGGAAGGAACCCTGGAGAGCATCTAATCCAACTATCTCATCCATCATTTAACAAATGAGGAAACAACCTAGCAAGGCATGACCAAGGTCACAGAGAGAGGCAAGTGGCAGAGGTGGAATCTGAACCCAAGTCCTTCAACTCTAGAATGGTCTATCCACTGAACCCCACTGCTTTTCTTTTTCTTTCTTAAAAAAAAAATTTTTTTTAAACCCTGACCTTGCATCTTAGAATCAATACTGTGTATCGGTTCTAAGGCAGAAGAGTGGTAAGGGCTAGGCAATGGGGGTTAAGTGACTTGCCCAGGGTCACATAGCTGGGAAGTGTCTGAGGCCACATTTGAAACCAAGACCTCTCATCTCTAGGCCTGGCTCTCAATCCACTGAGCTACCAGCTGCTCTCCTCAACCCTCCTCTGCTTTTCTAAATTGCTTACTGATCATTAGGACTGTCAAAATCAAGAAAGATTTCCCCAAAAAGCTATATTCTGAAGAATGGTAAAGATGATTATTTTACATCTCTCCTAGGTCAAGAAAACAAGTATTTATTAAATGCCTACTATGCCCCAGGTGCTGTGCTAACTGCTTTACAGATATCTAATTTGGTGAGATGGGAGAATTAAATAAATAAATAAATGCGTATTATGGAGAAAACAAAAATAAAAAGAGGTTAAAAACCAAATGCATTGTAAACTGCTAGCTGTATATTTTTTTCTGTATTACTAATTGGCATTGTGATAATTGAGAGAAGTTAAGTTTCTTCTCAACTAGGGCTACTATTTTAAGCCCATGGTACTAGGGGTTACAGGGCAGCTAGGCAGTACGGTGGATAGAACACCAGGGCTGGAGTCAGGAAGACTCATCCTCCAGAGTTCAAATCTGGCCTCAGACACATGGTAGCTGAGTGACCCTAGGCAAGCCACTTAACCCTGTTTCCTCATCTGTAAAATGAGCTGGAGAGGGAAATGAGAAGCCTATGTGGAAAAAAAAAACAAAGGGAAACAGATAATGTCATCTGGTATACTCACACTGGCTATAGAAGAAAACAGAAAAACTATCAAGGCAGACTATTTCTAGTATGTCCAATTTCTAGTACAGAAAACTAGAGCTATTTAATTTGGAGCAAACAGTTAAAAAAAAAAACACACACAAGGCCAGGGTTATTTCGATGATATACTCCTCAATTCAATAAAGTATTGTTTAGAATAATAACTGAAAGTCATAAAAAAAAGTTTAAATTGTGTTATGTAAATTCAAGTTTCAGATTGGGTATACTATATTTTAGAGGAAATGTTTCAATTTTCCAAAGAAAAATCTGTGGGCTTTTCTTTATGAGGCTATTTCTATTATCTGGAAATTCTTCTCACATTTAGGTTTCACATCCAATAGAAATTGCTTTTTATGACAGTAAAAGGTAAAAGAAAATGTGCTGAAGAATCAAGCTAGGAAAGTACTTTGTAACAGCAAAAACGTAGTCAACTAAACTAGGAATAAGGTTTGTGTATTTAAGGATTTTTTTGTTTGTTTCTTCTAACTTTTCTCATAACTGATTACATTTGATAGGATTCATTTCTTTTCTCAAGATTGCAAAATATCTCAAATCTGGCCTTGCTACTTCCTAGCTGTGTGACCCTGGGCAAGTCACTTAACCCCCAATGCCTAACCTTTACCAATCCAGAATATCGATTCTAATATTGAAGATAAAACTTAATCTTCATACATTTAAAGCTAGAAAGAGTCAGAGATTTCTTCAATCTATCCCTTTGCTTTACAGATGTGGAAACTGAGGTCTGGGGTCAAAAAAGGTACTCTGAAGCATTTCTCCAGTCTAGTAACACAAATCCCTACGGAAATCACAGAGCATAGCAAATGGAGCTAAGAGAAGGAACTTCACCTGAGAGCTCCCTACACCACAGAAATCATTTTTTTAAAGTGGACCATTTAATTTTTTATTATATAAAGATTATATAAGATCTATAACAAATGTACAATAGTCTTGATTTTAGAGAAGAAATAAAACACAGTAACAAGTTTGCCTCTCCTTTTGGAAATAAGTGTAGAGAATTTCCAATTCACTTACATTGAAAAAAAAATTTGAAAAAGGACAAAAAACAGATTCCCAATATTGATATTGCAGTTGTGGTCTAGTCTAGACCCTAAGGTTTACAAAACAATTTTCTCACAATCACTATGGGAAAAGAATAAGACAAGTGTTTGTTTTGCAGATTGGGTCTTTAATTTCATTGGTGTATAGAACTCCCAGGGAGGAAATGATTTCTGCTCCTGTAGGAGAGAATTCAGTCTTAGAAAGTACAAATGTGACACTTTATGGAAAGACAAACTGAGGCTCAGACTTTATAAGTGGCTTACCCCATAGTTATACAGAAGATGTCTGGAACTTGAACCCAGATCTTCTGACTCCAATACTCAGATCACTAGATGAGACAGAAAGAAGGGTACACCTGCGCTTGTGTGTGTGTGTGTGTGTGTGTGTGTGTGAGAGAGAGATAGAGAGAGAGAGAGAGAGAGAGACAGAGACAGAGACAGAGACAGAGACAGAGAGACAGAGAGACAGAGAGACAGAGAGACAGAGAGACAGAGAGACAGAGACAGAGAGACAGAGAGACAGAGAGACAGAGAGACAGAGAGACAGAGAGACAGAGAGACAGAGAGACAGAGAGACAGAGAGACAGAGAGACAGAGAGATAGAGACAGAGAGACAGAGAGACAGAGAGACAGAGAGACAGAGAGACAGAGAGATAGAGAGAGAGAGAGAGAGAGAGACTCTTCTGATAGGAGATCCATAGATTTCACAAGACTATCAGTGTATTAAAAAAAAATGACAAATTCAGTCATATTGAGTTGAAAATAGCACGAATAGAAAATTCAAGAATTTGTTTAAAACCATTTTAGAAAAGATGAACTACTAAAATTACCTTCTACAAGAAGGCTATATCTTGGGGGCAGCTAGCTGGGTGGCTCAGTGGATTGAGAGCCAGGCCCAGAGATGGGAGGTCCCGGGTTTAAATACAACCTCAGACATTTCCTAGTGACCCTGAGCAAGTCACTTAAGCCCCATTGCCTAGCCCTTACCACTCTTCTGCCTTGGACCCAATCCACAGTATTTAGTCTAAGATGGAAGGTAAGGGTTTAAAAAAAAAAAAAGGCTATTTCTTGTCTTACAAACAAGTTTAGAAGCAATTATCAAGCATTTCCTGGGTGTCCTCTAGTGGGGCCATACTTTCATAGTAGTCCTTCCCAAGTGTGATGTCCCCAATAGAGAACCAGACTTCCAAGTTAGGAAGACCTAAATTTGAATGTTGCCTCACTTTACTGAGTGATCCTGGGCAAATCACTTCAGTTCAGACTCAGTTTTCCTCACCTGAAAAGCACAAACAACACCTACCTAGCAGGGTTGTTGTGAGAGTTCAATTTGCTGCTATAACAAAAATGTTCTAGAAATAGTAAAGCACTACAAGCTCTTACTATTTGTCTACCAGATGACAGCAATAACTCTCCTCACTCTTACGGATAACAAATAAAGCTCTTCCCACTGGAATTATCTCAACAGACTGTCACATGAAAAACACCAAAATGGCTAAGTAAAAGTCAACGCTTCTACAGCCCTGAGATGGAAGACTTAAACTGACATCTAAGTACATTAACAATAAACTATAGATGTCCACACTGCCCCAGTGGAGCATTTACATCTGAAGGGAATTGAAAAGCCACAAGGGCTCAGGCTCATACCACAAACATCCGTTCCACAGTGTTCTCGCCCTCTTCCCTCCACCTGTAAGCCCAACTCACCCACAAGTCTTCTCCTGGGGAGTAGCTCCCTTCGGTTCCCTCGAGTTGTAAAGACAGCACTGACCTACACCAAGGCACGGCTGAGGAGTCGAGGCCACCCGTGACGGGTCACCAAACAGCCACACCTGCTGAGCTTTTCCTTCAAAAGGAATGTGCCTAGATGAATCTAAAAAACCACCTCCCTCCTAACTTCCCCGCTAGGGAAAGAGCCGGGCCGCTGGGGCTCGAAGAAGAAACGCAGCCAACTCGAGCTTACTAACTGTGTATTTAACCAATAAGCACAGGTGCTCCCCTAAAATGATGAGGATCTCCGCAGGTGGAAATAGCGCCTCCTCTTCACGAAGGCTCAGAAAAAGAGCGGTGACAGCATCCCAAAGATAGAGCGCGGTAAGCCTTCTGCCTCTGGCCTCCAAGGGAACCCGCCTCATCCACTCCCCGGGCACTTCCTCTTAATACAGGTGTGGTCCAGCCCATCCCCGCCCGCCCCGCCTAGCCCCAGACCCTCTCTCAGCTCTCCTCTTCCCCGCCCTCCTCACTGATCTGCCCCCGAACCATAGGGTACATCTGACCGCATCTCCCTATTTCCCTGGATGCCAACTCTCCCGTTCCCTCCCCCCATCCATACTTTGCAACCTTTCCTGTCCACAGGAACCTTTACCAGCTCCACATCACCCCTAGAGACCCGGGTCCTTTCCTCTCACCCCTCATTGTAGAGACCCCTGGGGAGACCACGCGCGTGGATTTTTAATAGCCAAGGCTACCATCTCTATGAGTTCTTATCATTATATAAAGAACATTATTAATAACGATGATAACTCCCAGGATTTTGCTTTCGGTTGGGAAAGTTTGGAGCTAATTTTATTTTCTTGGGAGGTTTTTCTCTCCTTTAGCCTGCCCAAAGCCCCTGCCCATCCATCCCTCTACTTCTAGGTTCTCCAGTAGGGGGACACTGGAACTTCAGATGTCCCATCAATACTTTCTATTCCCGGGTTGGGGGTGGGGTCCCCTCCGAGCCTGGGCCCGGAGTTCCGTTCCAGCCGGCCTGAAGGGGGGAGCAAGTTCAAAAAGCTTCTGAATCTCTCCCCTACCGCGGTTTGCACTCGGGTACTTGACCGCCTCCAAGCATCCCTTTAAGTGACTCCCGGATCCATAAAGGAGGGAGGGCGATGGACAGCAGCCGCTAGGTGAGCTAGTTTATCCCACTTCTCCCCCAAACTCCCCTGAGCCTTATACCTACATCCCCATCTTCGGACGGAAGAGGTCAAGCGCCCCACCCCAGATTTGGCGGGGGAGTTTCCTCGCTCCCCCTCTCTCACCTCGTCTCACAGCTGCTGCTCCTTTGGAGTCACCCCTGACTTTGTAATCTTAGCCCGAGACAGAAGGGACCCGTTTTCCTGCTCGAATTTCAGGTGTCGCTGCCTGCCTCCAGTGGCTTGGGAGAGGACTGGATGGGTCTTTAATTGTTGCAGAGGGTCGTTGGCCCGCAGGTGACTGGCTCTGCCTTTTGCTCCGCCACTGCCAGATGCCTCCCCTGGCGTGGGTGCGCGGGCGCCACCCGGACCCCGTGCCCTGTGGCCCGGAGGTGCAGCCGAGGCTTTGGCCGGCCCCTGCCCCCCCCCACCCCCACCCCGAACTGGCCTGCGGCTCCGGCTTCGCTCTGGCGCAGCTGGGGGCTCGGCGGCGGGGCGCTGCGGGCGCGCTCAGCTCCGCATCCCACGGGCCGGGGCTGGCGCTTCACGCGGTGGCCGCAGCCTTCCCGCCCGCCAGGCGCATGGACAGCAGCTCGGCTCCAGTCGGCGTCCCGAAGCCTCCGCCGAACGCAGCACCGACGGACAGATGGACGGGCGGACGGACCGACGTACGGTGGGCTGCCGGGAGGAGGAGCAGGGGGAGGAGGAGGTCCGCGGGTACAAGTGGGCTGGCCCCTTGCGCCCCTTCGCGGCTGCTCTCCGACTCAATCCCCGGGCGCGTTCCCTGCGGCGAATCTTGGGACAGTCGCTTAGCCCCGCCCCCCCACCCCTTACACCTCAAGGCGTGTCCAGTGCCCTCCCGGTCACCTCTCGCCTTAGTCCCCACGCCCTCCTTTTTTAACTCACCTACCCACTCTCTCCTTTCCTTCAAATGATCCTCACCTTGAGTGGCGACCCTTACTCTCTGGGTCCATCTATCTGCCCATTCCTCTCCTGGCTTCCCCCAGACCCCTTTGCAAAGTTGCCTGAAGGGATGAGAAGGAAGAAACGGAGCCCCCTGGGGGCGGGGAGGGGCGAGTAAACCTCAGAACTTGACCCGTACTCTGACCCTGACCCCGCTTGGGAGCACTGGGAAAAGTCGAAGCCTGCTAAGGAAATAGTCCCCGGCCCCCGGCTGAGGGTACCTCTCCCCGCAGTTTTGGCTTCATCTGCTTGGTTACCACCCTCAATTAATGGAGGCTCCCCAGCGGCTTTCTCAGAAAGTTGCATTTTCAAGCTTCAGACCTTTTTTGTGTGTGTTTGCCAAGTGGTTTGCGGCGGCAGCGACAGCAGCACTCCTGGCCTGACCAGAGACGGACGCGTGGCACTTCTCCGACCCCAGCAGGCGCTCCACCCCCCACGCCCCCAGCAAGCCCTGAAGAACAGGGCGCTTCACTGTTAAGGCATTAATGGTGTTCTTCAGAGTTGAATGATTGGAAGGGGCGGGGAGGGTAGTTATTCTATGCAGCCTTTTCCTGAGGGTAGCAAAGAGAACTCAGAAGGAATTTGGGAGGTTCTTCCGAGCAAGTGGATCCAATAAATCTCTTTGCAGCCAGTAGTAAAAAAAAAAAAATTGCTGCATTATGATTGTTGCCCCTGAGTGTTTTAAACAAAGGAGACAATTGGATGGCAGAGTATATGGCCACAGACCTGTAGAAGGTATTTTAAAATGAGTTTGGGGAGAGACTATTGCAGTTTCCATCCAACTTTTGAATTCCCTACCTATGTGATGACCTTGGCAAAGTCTGCCTCAATTTCCTCATAGGTACAATGAGATTGCAAATAACAACACCTGCCTCTCGGGCAGGTTGTAGGGATAATGAGTTAATATTTGTAAGGCATTTTTTTTCCCCAAAACTTGCTAAGATCCAACTACCAAATAAATACAAGCTAAGTCTCAGAACAAATATAAAGACATTACAAGATATTAGCAGCAGTCCATAAGAATTCAGCCAGGTGGGAAATGAAAAGATAGGTGGTGTGAGGCCTTTTCTTAAATAAAAGTTTTAGAATCTTTGCCCCCAAATCTTAATTTTCTATATAAATATTAGTGTTGTTATTATACTTGTAGTTTTAGAGACATGTTTAAAAAGTCATTAAGTTCTAAATTTCCTAATTCTGTTCTGAGTCAGAGAATTACATTTCTAGGTTGTTGTTTTTTTTTATTTCATTATAAGAAATTAAAATAGTTTGTAACCAACATTAATGATACTCTAAATCACGGAGGTATTTTTAAAAATCATTAGAGGCTCTCATTTAAAAACTACAAGGAGTCACTCACCTAGAATTTCCAACACCCTAACTTTCTGGCATAGATTAATCAACACCCAAACTACTTACATTTGCCTGGGCTTTATTTCTAGGTCTCCCTACTATGGAACTCCTTCATGTGACCATGATTGTGGTCATTTGGGCCAAGTTACTAAGAAAAAAAGAAGAATGAAAAAGAAAAAATAATAAACTGTAACTTGATTATGCATTCATCAGTTTCTAGATAAAGCATTAATTTATAGCTTATCAAGCAAAATGCATTGGAAATGAATAATGTATAGATCTATCCAAGTGACTTTAGTGAGATTATGGAAGGTTCTAGAATATTCACTTATAAACCTTTTGAAACCTTTACCTACACTTCATAATTGTAAATAACCTCTAATATAAACTGTTCCTTATATAGGACTTTGTTCTCTTATGCAGAATACACTGAATATAATTTAACCTTTTTTTATTAGTAAGGATCATCACCATAAAGAGTAAGGATTATGCTTTTATGAACTGCACTGGTAAATGAATGAGATTGATTTGTAAACAAACTCACCGTGTACAGATTTAATAATAATAATAAAAAAGATAAGTTTTACAGCAAATATACAGTTGGACCTGGGATCAGGAAGACCTAACTTCAGATTTGACCTCATATGTTTATATTAGATGTGTGACCTTAAGCAAGTCAAATTTTTAAATTTACTTTTACTTATATTTTTTAATTATTTATTTTAACACCATATTTATTTGTTTGTTAAATTAAAGTTCTCAGATATCTCCCTCCCTTTCTGCCCTCCCCACACAAGAGAAAACATCATTTGACAAATATATTTGTGTATATGTACGTATAAAACTATGCTTGATTATTTCTGTTTATCAGTCCTTTATCTGAAGATGGTCATACACATTATTCTTCAAGTAATATTTCTGTTGTTTACAATGTTCTCTTGGTTCTGTTCATTTTTTTAAATGATGGTGATGCCTTCTCCCATTCCTGGCAACTTTCTTCACATCAGCCTGAAGCTGGAGTGACTCTTTTTCCAGTGACCAACACAATACCCACTTCTTTATGAAACTTTTACCCTCTTCCCTCAAGTGAAAATGATCCCCGCTCACAATTTTTTTTGTATGACTACTTTATAATTTACTTATTTAAATATTTTTCTACTTTTTAAATTAATTTATTTTTTCAGTTACATGTAGAAACAATATTTGACAATTGCTTTCTGATATTTTAGGATTCAAATTTTCTCCTCCCCCCCAAAGAATTTTACTTGTGCTTTAAATTTCCATATTGCTAATGCTATAACAGAAGACACTTACCATATATATAACATAAAACTCCTAAAGGAAATGAAGTGGAAGGTAATGTACTTTGTTGTGCAATCAGACTCTAACAGTTCCTTCTTTGTCTGTGAATAGCATTTTTCATCTTTTTTGGAATTTGCTTTGCTAATTATCATTTAGTCATTCACAGTTAAATCATTGTATAATATTTCTGTTACAGGTTCTGCTCATTTCAACTTTGCATCAATTTGTGTCTTTCCAGGTTTTTCTCAACTCATCCTGTTTGTCACTTCTTATGGCACAATAGTATTTCACTATTAACCATTTACCATAACTTATTCATCCATCCCCTCAAGTGATGGATGATTCAGTTTCCAATTTTGGGGGGAGGGGGGCATGACATTTAAACTCTTTCTACCTTAGTAAATAGAAATAATAATAGGACTTACCTCCCAAAGTAGCAACAAGGATGAGATGATTTTGATAACGTGATTTGAAAACCTTTAAGCATCATATAAGTACTATTGTTATAATTATTTAAAAGGGAACACTAAAACTTATATAATTAAGATGAGATTGGTCTATCAAAATAATTATCTTGGAATTCTATATATTTATTTTATTTGAGCTGTGATACAAATATTTTTGAAACCTCCCAGTTTTCCTTCAAAGCCATTGTTTTGTTATCCACAAAGAAAATATGTCATTGTTCTTTAAAATTGCCTAATAATGCTTTTTAACATAGGGGTATGCTGGGGCTTTGGAGATGCCTAGGGATATTTATCAGGCTACTAAAGGGCCCCAGACCATTATACTTTGGGTGGTTCTTCTTCCTGCTTTGAAAAAAAGTAAAAATTTTAATCTCTTTACTTATGTCTATGATGGTGTACCTATTTATGAGAACCTGGATCTACTAGGCCCAATACAATTTTTTAAAATTTGCTGTTTGTCATCTCTCTTAGCTAAGAAACTAGATTAGCCAAATTTTGAAAAAAAATTAATTTGTATATATAAAACTATGTCTTGCTTGTTTCTATTTATCAGTTCTTTTTCTGAAGGTAGATATACACAAGCCATTCCGCAAACAATATTTCTGTTACTATATATAATTATAAAACAAAAATAAATTGCCTGAGTTAAGAGCTGTTTAGATTAAACTATGAGTTAAGTACATGAATGTTTTAATATCTTGTTTACTCAAAAGTTTTTTTTTTCATTTATTTGTTATTCCCTTAGTTCTAGAGTATGGGCTATGCTTGAGATAGGTGAGATTATGTTACTATATGAGATGTCCTTAAATGTACAAGCCTCACTGTCTCTTCTAAATGTCAAGTCTCTTCAGGACAGGAACTCTATGTCTTCTCTTATTTCCTGCAGTTCCCATGTAGAATACTGTCTACTCCTTACTATAGCAGAAAGACTTAACACCTGGAAAAAAAGGTATTCATACATTTAAAATGTGAAACTATGAATAAATTTCTTTTCTGAAAGTGCTTAATAAACCTTAAAGTGAAGACGGGATATGAAGCCAGCCTCAATAAGAACTAAGTTCAATTCTCCTTCTGACTACTGAATCTGTGACCCTGGACAGATCATTTAATTTCTCAGTATCCCCCCCAAGCAAATCTGCATTTGTGGAGGAATTTCTTCACTACGAATTCTCTACACCAATGAAATCACAAGTCTAGATCAAGTAATAAAATATTATGTAAGTGCCTACTATTAAGGAAGATTTTACTTTATCTTTAAACCCATCTTCATAGTTTTATTTTATAATCCTTTAATTATCTTTAAGACTCATCTCCAAACTCATTAATTTTGTTTGTGATTCCCAGACTTGGATAATTTATGAGTGATGCCCAACTGGTGCTGAGTATGATGGAAAAATTACATTTCAACAATATTGTCAACAAATGACAAATAATAAGAGTCTACATGAGAGAGGCTCTGAGCTGGGTAGTGGGGAAAAAACCTTAAAGATGCTTATAAGCATCCCTTATAACTGAAAGGATTTATTATGAACACAAAGAAATATATGACAAAGAAGATGAAGTCAACTAAGGAGTTGGTAAAGAAAACATGTATACCAGGGTCCAAGATAACCCTTGGAATCTCACACCAAGAAAGATCTGACTGAGAACCCCAACAAAATAAGATTGAGGAGTAATTAGCAGGCTAGGAGGAGAACAAGGAGAAAAAGCCCAAAATCCAAAGAAAGAGAAGATATCCAATGGTTTCATGAGTTTCAAATCAAGGAAGATAGCATTAATAAAAAGCCATTGGATTTGTGAACTAAGAGATCATTATTAAGGATCCTCTTTCTCTTTGACCCTCTCCATTTTCCAATTTTGTCTTTCTTCATCTTCCTTCCTTACATCACACTATAAAAATAATTTATATTTTTATTAATCACCTCTACATTTATTACTATATTGGAGGAAGAAGTAGAACTTCTGTTTCCCCAGACTAGCTCTTCCCCCTGTGTCCTCAATTTCTTCCATACCGCTATCCTCCTTAAATTTACTCCACCAGGAGGTGGAGTCAAGATGGCAGTGTAGAGGCAGCAAAAGTTCAGACCTCTGAAAACCCTTCCTCACCAATTAAAACAAAATGCTCTAGGGTACTGAAAACCAAATCTAACAACAGGACAGAGCTAAGGAACCCTCCTGTTGGACTCAATTTAAAAGGTATGCCCCCCCCCCAAAAGCTGGAATTCCAGAACACTCAGGTGTAAGGGGAAGGAAGAAGGAAGGTCCCAGGATCCCTCCCCCACCCACAGTACTGAGCCTCCAGCAGTGGCTAGAATTTCTGGGCTGGCAAGGGTGCTAGTCTGGAGGGAGTACCTTGTGGGCAAAAGCTGTGCCAGGTTCAGGGCTCCAAACACGGGAGGCTGGGAGGCAGCTCAAAGAGAAGCACAGAGAATGCAGCCTAGTCACAGCAACTGAGACACTCTATATTTCCCCCCCACCTTTCCCAAGGTTTTGGCCTCAGGGCACATCCAGCTCTGCAAGTTCAACTCAGCTGGGCTTAATCTCATCAAACCTTCTGAGGGCAGGGAAACTCCAGCTCCAAAACCCCTCCCTCACAGACTGCTCTGAGAGCCTTGCTAAGCTCCAAGGGTAAAGGCTAACAAAAAAGCCCAAACCCACAGATCCAACACACAATGAGAAGAGCAAGACTACAGGCAACTACAGGGTGGAAAGAAGGGGCAAATATGAGCAAACAACCGAAAAATAAAAAAGAAATTACAAAAATTGACAGCTTCTATCCAGGCAATGAACAAAGAACAAATGGAACAGAGGAGGATCAAAGAATACCAAGCAAAAACATAGAAACTCCAGTGAATTGGACACAGACTTTGGAAGAACTCAAGATACAATTCAAAACCCAATTAAGAGAGACTGAAGGCAACTGGGAAAAGACCTTAAAAAGCAAGATAGTTCATCTGGAAACAGAGGCACTTGAACTAAAAAGAGAAAATAGTGTCTTGAAAGCCAAAATTAATCAGCTTGAAAATGAGGCAAAGGAAATGAAAGACCAGAAAATCAGACCAGAAGGAGAAGGATGACCAAAAAGCCAGGGATAAAATCCAGTCTTTAAGAACCAGAATACAGCAATTAGAAGCAAACGACTTCCCAAGGCAGTAGGAAACTTCAAAACAAAATCAAAAGAATGACAAAATTGAGGAAAATATGAAACATCTCATTCACAAAACAGAAGATTGAGAAAATCATTCCAGGAGAAACCAGAAATCAGGTCTACCAGAAGACCATGACAAAAGAAAAATCCTGGACATCATACCACAGGAAATTATCCAAGAGAACTGCCCCAACATTCTAGAACTGGAGGGAAAAGTGGAGATTGAGAGAAACCACAGATCACCTCCTGTACTTAATTCCCCAACTGCCCCATCAATGTTATAGCCAAATTCAAGAACTACCAGACCAAGGAAAAAATGTTACAAGCTGCTAAGAAGAAGTCATTCAGATACCATGGAACTACAGTGAGGATAACACAGGATCCGACTGCATCTACACTGAAGGACCGAAAGGCATGGAATATGATATTCTGCAAAGCAAGGGAACTAGGTCTACAACCAAGAATCAACTACCCAGCAAAACTGACTATATTCTTATAGGGGAATGTATGGTCATTTAATAAAATAGAATTCCAAGCATTTGTAAAGAAAAGACCAGACTTGAACAGAAAATGTGATACCCAAACACAGAACTCAAGAGAATAATCAAAGGGTAATTAAGATAGGGGGAAAACCAAAAACAAAACATAAAAACCCTTTTTTTTTAAAATATATTTTATTTGATCATTTCCAAGCATTATTCATTAAAGACATAGATCATTTTCTTTTCCTCCCCCCCACCCCCCATAGCCGACGCGTAAGTCCACTGGGCATTAGATGTTTTCTTGATTTGAACCCATTGCTTTGTTGATAGTATTTGCATTAGAGTGTTCATTTAGAGTCTCTCCTCTGTCATGTCCCCTCAACCTCTGTATTCAGGCAGTTGCTTTTCCTCGGTGTTTCCACTCCCATAGTTTATCCTTTGCTTATAAATAGTGTTTTTTTCTCCTGGATCCCTGCAAATTGTTCAGGGACATTACACCACCATTTATGGAGAAGTCCATTAAGTTCGATTATACCACAGTGTATTAGTCTCTGTGTACAATGTTCTCCTGGTTCTGCCCCTCTTGCTCTGCATCACTTCCTGGAGGTTCTTCCAATCTCCATGGAACTCCTCCACTTTATTATTCCTTTTAGCACAATAGTATTCCATCACCAACATATACCACAGTTTGTTCAGCCATTCCCCAATTGATGGGCATCCCCTCGAAAAAACCCTTTTTTTTTAAGGGACCCAATAAATTAAAATTATATGTATCTCTATAAGAAAAGAGGATATTGGTAACTCTTAAAAATTGTTATTATCACCTGGGTAGCTATAAGAATTAATAAGAGGGAACAGTGACAAACTGTATAGGATGAAATGCCAAGACAAAAATATGTATATAGATATAAGTATGCATAAATATGTGTGTATATGTATATATACACATATATGTACAACAAGAGCTTAAAAAGAGGTTAATATTAAGAGAAATGGGAAAAGAAACAAATTGGGGTAAATTTATTTGTCACAAAGAAGCTCATGGCAGGAGGGGGGAAAACATCAATATACTGGAAGGATAAAGAGGTTGGAGATAGGAAATACTTAATTCTTACATGCATTGAAACTGACTCAAAGAGTGAAGAACAATCAAGTACATTGGGGAAGAGAATTGATTTGCGCCCTATAGGGAAGTAGAAGGGTAACAAATGGACTGGTGGGGAGGGAAGCAATACAAGGGAGGGCGAGGGTGGGGCATAGTTTAAAAATACTGTAAAGAAAATAAGAGGGGAATAAGAAGGGAGGGGGCAGAAAGGGAAGTAAAATAAAGGTGGGAAATAGGGGAACTGATTAAAAAAAACACTGGTATAGAAGGAAATATTGAAAGAAGAAAGAACAGGACTAGAAGTGGAAATCAAAATGCTGGGCAATACACAGCAGGTGTCATAACTCTGAATGTGAATGGAATGAACTCATCCATAAAACAAGCAAATAGCAGAGTAAATTTAGAAACCAAACCCCTACCATATGCTGTCTACAAGAAACACATATGAGGAAGGTAGAAACACATAAGGTCAAAGAAAACAGATGGAGCCAAATCTATTGGGTATGAACTGAGAAAAATAAGGCAGGGGTCTCAATCATGATATCTGACAAAGCCAAAGTAAAAATAGATCTAGTCAAAAGAGATAGGGAAGGTAATTACATCCTGATAAAAGGCAGTATAGGCAATGAAAAAATATCAGTACTCAACATTTATGCACCAAATGGCATAGCATCCAAATTTCTAAAGGAGAAACTAGTGGAGCCCAAGGATGCAATAGATAGAAAAACTATATTAGTGGGAGAACTGGACCTCCCTTTATCAGAACTAGATAAATCAAACCCAAAAATAAATAAGAAAGAGGTAAGAAAAGTGAATAAAATCTTAGAAAAATTAGAGTTAGTAGATATGTGGAGAAAAATAAATAGGGACAAAAAAGGAATCTACCTTTTTTCAGGAGCACATGGTACATTCACAAAAATTGACCATGTACTAGGGCATAAAAACATTGCCAACAAGTGCAAAAGAGCAGAAATAATAAATGCAACCTTCTCAGACCACAATGCAATGAAAATAATAATTAGTAAGGGCACATGGAGAGGTAAATCAATAAAAAAATTAATTGGAAATTAAGTAATATGATTCTCCAAAATCAGTTAGTTAAAGAATAAATCATAGAAACAATAATTTCATTGAAGAAAATGATAATGATGAGACATCCTTTTAAAATCTATGGGATGCAGCCAAAGCAGTACTCAGGGGGAAATTTATATCTTTGAGGTCACATATTAACAAATTAGAGAGGGCAGAGTTCAGTGAATTGGGCATGCAAATTAAAAAACTAGAAGGTGAACAAATTAAAAATCCTCAGATGAAGACTAAATTAGAGATCCTAAAAATTAAAGGAGAAATTAATAAAATTGAAAGTCAAAGAACTATTGATTTATTAAATAAGACTAGAGCCTGGTACTTTGAAAAAACAAAGTAGACAAAGTACTGGTCAGTCTAATTTAAAAAATGAAAGAAGAAAACCAAATTCACAGTATCCAAGATTAAAAGGAAAACCTCACCTCTAATGAAGAGTATATTAAGGTAATGACCTCCAGGAATTGATGCAGAGTGAAAGGAGAACCAGGAGAACATTTTACCCAGAGACTGATACACTGTGGTACAATTGAATATAATGGACTTCTCCATTAGTGGCAATGCAGTGATCCTGAACAACCTGGAGAGATCTACGAGAAAGATCACTATCCACATTCAGAGGAAAACTGGGAGTAGAAACATAGAAGAAAAACAGCTGCTTGATTACGTAGGTTAAGGGAGATATGATTGGGGATATAGACTCTAAATAAACATCCTAGTGCAAACATCAACAACATAGAAATAGGTTCTGATCAAGGACACATGTAAAACCCAATGGAGTTGTGCATTGGCTACGGGAAGGGTGGGGATAGAGTAAGGAGGGAAAGAATGATATTCTAAATTGACTAAATAAAATTTAAAAAAAAATAAAAGGTTTACCATCAAAAAAATTTACTCCACCAATTGTTTCCCTTCTTAGCCTACCCTAGATTTAATCTCTCTAGATAATTTGTCCAAAATTACTGCCTGCAAATATGTTCACTTATCCTTATAAAACCTTCACTTCACCAACCATCCTCCCATCTCTTTTCTTCCACAGTCAGACTCCTAGAAATGAATATTGATGCTTCCATTTCCTTCCCCTTCTCAATTTTTGGCTCTTAATGTTTTGATCTTACTGTCATAGTCATTATGGCTTATCCTCTCAAGAACTCTTGCTGCTTTCACTGTATGTCCCAGTGATTCTTTGAGAGAAAAACCCCTATTGAGAAAAAAGTTAAAATTCTGAGAAGAATCAGTAACTACTACACTATAAGGTTTTTTAAACCAAGAACCATTTCATTTTTATCTTTCTACACCTAATTTCTAGTACAAAGCATGGCATATGATCCTATAGTGAATAAGTGAATCAGAGGAACTTTTTTCCCCCAATACATGATGCTTCCATTTTTGTACCAGTGATTACCATGCTTATTAAAAAAGGGTTGAAAAGTATATCTGTTCAGTCAACTCATTAGAGTTTCCTCATTTCTTGAGCAAGATACAATCAAATAATAAAGAGCCGTGCTAAAGGAAAGTCATTTTTAAAAGGGAGTAGATTCACCTGTGTTTTGATCCTTGGGGAGAAAAACATTATCTTCAAATTTTCATGAGCATTATATTTTTTCTTCTATCATGACAAACTATACAATCAAGTAAAAAGATCAATAGGCAAGGAGCCAGGTCTAGGTGAGCTTGGGCAACTGAATGACCTTGAGCAAATCACTAAGCCTCTCTCCATGGTTCCCAAAATTTATAAAATGAGTTTGAGTGGAATAATCTGTAAATCTTCTTCCTCTAAAGGTCTTTGATTCTTTTTCAGGCCAGATGTTAGGCCAACAGTTTTTTGAAAGCACTGAATGCCTTGACACATCATGGTCACCTGGTTTCTCAAAGATTTCATTCACAAAGTACCACTTGTGGTTAATCTTACTAAGACTGAAAGAAGGAATTCAAATTCAGTCCTGTTTGCCTGTCATCTGAGGAACCAATTTCATAAAGGCTCACCAGGTTGGCTATAGAGTGGATGAAATGTTCAACCCTGACAAGTGATGAAAAGGTGTTAACTCTGTCTCAAGGAAGAACTATTCAAGTCAATAAAAGCATTAAACATTCAATAGTCCTAGTTGGTGGCAATTCTTTCTTAATCATTTCTGGGTCATTGAGGACTTCCTCACTAACTCATAATTCTCAATAATTGTCTGAAGAGATATTAAGCTAAAATCCATAAACTTCCTTTGGATGAAAATATTTTGAGAACTTTATTCCCATATATTTTCCTTATATATGTTATTTTTATGCATTAAAGCAAAATTCTGAGGACTTTCTGAATTTCTTCTGACAAGGCATTCATTGACTTAAAGATTAACCAAGAGGTCCATGAAAAAACCCAAAAGCAAATGATTAAGAACTCCTGTGCCAGAGGGATTTTAGTTTTAGCTTTAAAATACAATTGAGAACAGTTAATGTGATAACAGCTACTTCCTAAATGTCACTTGAGAAAAGGAAAGCCTGTCTTATGCTTTCTTTAACTTGATTTCCTGTTTGTACTTTTACTGTCTTTCACTTTTAAAAAATTATTTTATTACATTAAATATTTCCCAATCACATGAAAAAAAATTAACATTAAAAAAGTATTTGAGACCGAATTTTCTTTTTTGCTGTTGTTGTCTTCTTGAGAATGCAAACATTTGGTATTAAATATACTTGTAAAGTTATGCAAAACATATTTCTTTATTAGTCATGTTGACAAATGAAAACACAAACAAAAAAAAGCAACAAAAACAGAATAAAAAAGGCATTTTTCATTATGCATTTAGAGCTCAAAAGTTCTCTTTCAGGAAGTGAACAGCATTTTTCATCATGGTGTTTTAGGAATTAACTTGGATCATTGTCTTGATCTGAGAGCTAAATCTTTCAGTTAATATCTTTACAGTACTGCTCTTACTATATACAATGTTCTGGATCTGATCGCCACACTGTGTAAGTTCATATAAGTCTTCCCAAGTTTTCCTGAAATCATCATTTCTTATAGCACAACAGTATGCCTTCAAAATCATATTCCAAAACTTGTTTGTCCATTCTCCAATTGATGGATATCTTCTTGATTTCCAATTCTTTGCCACTACAAAAAGAACCACCAGAAATATTTTTGATTGCTTTGAGATACAAACCCAGTAGTGCTCTCACATAATCAATGTGTAGGTAGTTTTCTAACCCTTTGAGAGTAGTTCTAAATTATTCTCCATAATGGTCAGACTGGTTCAAGACTCTCAACTGGAAGAATGCAATATGTTAACATTTAAATACTATGTATACAAAATAAATACTAAAATAGTTGCTAACAAGTGGGAAATTAAGGAAACACTTCTTTAAGAGTATAGCCCTTGACCTAAACTTTATAACATAGAGTTTTCAAGAGGTAGAGATGGAGAAGGAAAGTTTTCCAGGCAAAAGCATGGTGTCAGGAGATGGAGCGATATAGATGGGCAATAAGCCAATATAGGCAAGTTTGCCTGAAATTTAGAGTGTAGGAAGAGGGAAAAAAATCTGTAATCAATCTGAGAAGCAGGCTAGTGACAAGATGTCAAGGACTTTCTATATTCAATAGAAGACTTTGTTCTTTTTCGTAGGGGCAAGAAGGAGTCACTGGAATTTCTTTTTTTTTTTTTAAATATATTTTATTTGATCATTTCCAAGCATTATTCGTTAAAGACATAGATCGTTTTCTTTTCCTCCCCCCCCACCCCCCATAGCCGACGCATAAGTCCACTGGGCATTAGATGTTTTCTTGATTTGAACCCATTGCTTTGTTGATAGTATTTGCATTAGAGTGTTCATTTAGAGTCTATCCTCTGTCATGTCCCCTCAACCTCTGTATTCAGGCAGTTGCTTTTTCTCGGTGTTTCCACTCCCATAGTTTATCCTTTGCTTATGAATGGTGTTTTTTCTCCTGGGTCCCTGCAAGTTGTTCAGGGACATTACACCACCACCAATGGAGAAGTCCATTATGTTCGATGATACCACAGTGTGTTTGTCTCTGTGTACAATGTTCTCCTGGTTCTGCTCCTCTCGCTCTGCATCACTTCCTGGAGGTTGTTCCAGTCTCCATGGAACTTCTCCACTTTATTATTCCGTTTAGCACAATAGTACTCCATCACCAACATATACCACAGTTTGTTCAGCCATTCCCCAATTGATGGGCATCCCCTCGTTTTCCAGTTTTGGGCCACCACAAAGAGCGCGGCTATGAATATTTTTGTACAAGTCTTTGTGTCCATTATCTCTTTGGGGTACAGACCCAGCAGTGCTATGGCTGGGTCAAAGGGTAGATATTCTTTTAGCACCCTTTGGGCATAGTTCCAAATTGCCCTCCAGAATGGTTGGATCAGTTCACAGCTCCACCAGCAATGAATTAATGTCCCTATTTTGCCACATCCCCTCCAGCATTCATTACTTTCCTTTGCTGTTATGTTAGCCAATCTGCTAGGTGTGAGCTCATACCTCAGAGTTGTTTTGATTTGCATCTCTCTGATTATAAGAGATGTAGAACACTTCTTCATGTGCTTGTTAATAGTTTTGATTTCTTTATCTGAGAACTGCCTATCCATTTCCCTTGCCCATTTATCAATTGGAGAATGGCTTGATTTTTTGTACAATTGATTTAGCTCTTTATAAATATGAGTAATTAAACCTTTGTCAGAGGTTTCTATGAAGATTTTTTCCCAATTTGTTGTTTCCCTTCTGATTTTAGTTATATTGGTTTTGTTTGTACAGAAGCTTTTTAGTTTGATGTAGTCAAAATTATTTATTTTACATTTTGTGATTCTTTCTATATCTTGCTTGGTTTTAAAGCCTTTCCCCTCCCAAAGGTCTGACATGTATACTATTCTGTGTTT
The DNA here is from genome assembly GCF_027887165.1 of Monodelphis domestica. Taxonomy (NCBI): domain Eukaryota; kingdom Metazoa; phylum Chordata; class Mammalia; order Didelphimorphia; family Didelphidae; genus Monodelphis; species Monodelphis domestica. The sequence goes on from NC_077232.1 coordinate 244,387,412, forward strand.
ACCCAATTTACTTATGGTTTCCTTCTTTATGTTTAAGTCACTCACCCATTTTGAATTTATCTTGGTGTAGGGTGTGAGGTGTTGATCTATTCCTAGTCTCTCCCACACTGTCTTCCAATTTTCCCAGCAGTTTTTATCGAATAGTGGATTTTTGTCCCAAAAGCTGGGATCTTTGGGTTTATCGTATACTGTCTTGCTGAGGTCGCTTTCCCCCAGTCTATTCCACTGATCTTCCTTTCTGTTTCTTAGCCAGTACCAAATTGTTTTGATGACTGCTGCTTTGTAATATAGTTTTAGGTCAGGGACTGCAAGGCCCCCATCATATGTGTTTTTTTTTTCATTATTTCCCTGGATATCCTTGATCTTTTGTTCTTCCAAATGAACTTTGTTATGTTTTTTTCTAAATCAGTGAAGAAGTATTTTGGTAGTTCAATGGGTATGGCACTAAATAGATAAATAAGTTTGGGTAGGATGGTCATTTTTATTATATTGGCTCGTCCTATCCATGAGCAGTTAATGTTTTTCCATTTGTTCAAGTCTAGTTTTAGTTGTGTGGCGAGTGTTTTGTAGTTGTGTTCATATAGTTCCTGTGTTTGTCTTGGGAGGTAGATTCCTAGGTATTTTATTTTGTCTAAGGTGATTTTGAATGGGATTTCTCTTTCTAGTTCTTGCTGCTGAGCTGTGTTGGAGATATATAGAAAAGCTGATGATTTATGTGGGTTTATTTTGTATCCTGCAACTTTGCTAAAGTTGTTGATTATTTCAATTAGCTTTTTGGTTGAATCTCTAGGATTCTTTAAGTAGACCATCATGTCATCCGCAAAGAGTGATAACTTGGTCTCCTCCTTGCCTATTCTGATACCTTCAATTTCTTTATCTTCTCTAATTGCTACTGCTAGTGTTTCTAGTACAATGTCAAATAGTAGAGGTGATAATGGGCATCCTTGTTTCACTCCTGATCTTATTGGGAATGCATCTAGTTTATCCCCATTGCAGATGATATTAGCTGTTGGTTTTAGATAAATACTGTTTATTATTTTTAGGAATGACCCTTCTATTCCTATGCTTTCTAGTGTTTTTAATAGGAATGGGTGTTGTATTTTATCAAAGGCTTTTTCTGCATCTATTGAAATAATCATGTGATTCTTGCTAGTTTGCTTGTTGATGTGGTCAATTATGTGGATGGTTTTCCTAATGTTGAACCAGCCCTGCATCCCTGGTATGAATCCTACTTGATCATGGTGAATGATCCTTCTGATCACTTGCTGGAGTCTTTTTGCTAGTATCCTATTTAAGATTTTTGCATCTATATTCATTAGGGAGATTGGCCTATAGTTTTCTTTCTCTGTTTTTGACCTGCCTGGTTTTGGAATCAGTACCATGTTTGTGTCGTAAAAGGAGTTTGGTAGAACTCCCTCTTTGCTTATTATGTCAAATAGTTTGTATAGTATTGGGATTAACTGTTCTCTGAATGTTTGATAGAATTCACAGGTGAATCCATCAGGCCCTGGGGACTTTTTCTTAGGAAGTTCTTTGATGGCTTGTTGGAATTCAATTTCTGATATGGGATTATTTAGGAATTCTATTTCCTCTTCTGTTAGTCTAGGCAGTTTGTATTTTTGTATATATTCATCCATTTCTCCTAAATTGGTGTATTTATTGCCATATAATTGGGCAAAGTAATTTCTAATGATTGCCTTAATTTCCTCCTCATTGGAGGTGCTGTCCCCCTTTTCATCTTTAATGCTGTGAATTTGCTTTTCTTCCTTCCTTTTTTTAACTAGATTGACCAGTACCTTGTCTATTTTGTTTGTTTTTTCAAAGTACCAGCTTCTTGTCTCATTTATTAAATCAATAGTTCTATCACTTTCGATTTTATTAATTTCTCCCTTAATTTTTAGGATTTCTAATTTGGTTTTCTGCTGGGGGTTTTTAATTTGATCGCTTTCCAGTTTTTTCATTTGCATTTCCAATTGATTGATCTCTGCTCTCCCTTGTTTGTTAATATAAGCATTCAGGGATATGAATTTACCTCTGATTACCGCTTTGGCTGCATCCCAAAAGGTTTGAAAGGATGTTTCGCCATTGTCATTTTCCTCGATGAAATTATTAATTGTTTCTATGATTTCTTCTTTAACTAAACGGTTTTGGAGTATCATATTGTTTAATTTCCAATTGGTTTTAGATTTGGTTTTCCATGTACCATTACTAATCATTATTTTTATTGCCTTGTGATCTGAGAAGGCTGCATTCATTATTTCTGCTTTTCTGCATTTGTGTGCTATGTTTCTGTGACCTAATGTATGGTCAATTTTTGTGAATGTGCCATGTGGTGCTGAGAAGAAGGTGTATTCCTTTTTATCCCTATTTATTTTTCTCCATATGTCTATTAATTCTAATTTTTCTAAGATTTCATTCACTTCTTTTACCTCTTTCTTATTTATTTTTTGATTTGATTTATCTAAATTTGATAATGGTTGGTTTAAGTCTCCCACTAGTATGGTTTTATTGTCTATTTCTTCCTTCAATTCTCCTAGTTTCTCCATTAGAAATTTGGGTGCTATATTATTTGGTGCATACATATTGATTAATGATATTTCCTCATTGTCTATAGTCCCTTTTAACAAAATATAATTACCTTCCCTATCCCTTTTGATCAGGTCTATTTTTGCATTGGCTTTATCAGATATCATGATTACCACTCCTGCCTTCTTTCTATCAGTTGAAGCCCAGAAGGTCTTACTCCATCCTTTAATTCTGACCTTGTGGGTGTCAACCCGCCTCATGTGTGTTTCTTGAAGACAACATATGGTAGGGTTTTGGATTCTAATCCATTCTGCTATTCGTCTACGTTTTATGGGTGAGTTCATCCCATTCACGTTCAAAGTTATGATTGTCATTTGTGGACTCCCTGGCATTTTGATTGCCTTCCCTAATTCTAACCTTTTCTTCTTCGGCTCTACCTTTTAGTCCAGTGATTTACTTTGAAACAGTCCCCCTTGTCCCCTCCCTTGATGTTTCCCTTTTTAGTCCCTCCCTTTTTGTTCCCTCCCCCTCCCCCCTCTCTTTCCCTCCCTTTTTGTTCTCCCTCTCCCCCTCCCCCCCTTGGTTTTCCCTTCTCCTTACCCTTGTTGGGTAAGATAGAATTCAAGATCCCAATGGATCTGGGTGTTTTTCCCTCTCAGAGCCTATTTCCCTGAGATTGAGGTTTAAGTAACCCCCCCCCCTCTCTTCCTCTCCTTCTTATAGGAGTTTTCTTCCCCTCCCCTTCCCATGTGAATCTTTGTGTGAGAATGATTATTCTATTTGGTCTTTCTTTACCCCCTATTTATACATTACATTTTCCCCACATGTTAGTATACATAGGTTGATATAAATGTAGTCCTTATAGAAGAGAGTTTGAGTAATAGAAGAAGGTAACATTTTCCCCTTTCCTTAATATTTACCTTTTCAGGTATTCCTTGCTCTTTGATTTTCGGTATCAAACTTTCCACAGAGCTCTGGTCTTTTCTTTGCAAAAAGTTGGAAGTCTTCTATTTTGTTGAATGCCCATACTTTCCCTTGGAAGTATATAGTCAGTTTTGCTGGGTAGCTGATTCTTGGTTGGAGACCCAGCTCTCTTGCCTTTCTGAAGATCATGTTCCATGCCTTACGATCATTCAGAGTAGAACTTGCAAGGTCTTGGGTGACCCTGATTGGCATTCCTTTATATCTAAATTGTCTTTTTCTGGCTTTCTGTAGGATTTTTTCTTTTGTTTGATAGCTTTGGAATTTGGCAATTACATTCCTGGGAGTTGTCTTTTGGGGGTTTAGTGTAGAAGGTGTTCTGTGAGCTCTGTCAGTGGCTGTATTGCCCCCTTGTTCTAGAATCTCTGGGCAATTTTCTTTGATTATATCTTGTATCACCATGTCCAGTTTGGTGTTTATTTCTGGCTTTTCTGGGAGTCCAATTATTCTTAAATTATCCCTTCTCCCCCTATTTTCCAGATCTATCACCTTGTCGGTGAGATATTTTATGTTCTCTTCTAATTTCTTGGTATTTTGGCTTTGCTTTATTGATTCTTGCTCTTTTACACGATCGTTGTCTTCCAGCTGCCTGATTCTGGCCTTTAAAGCCTGGTTTTCTTTTACAGTTTGGTCAAACTGGTTTTGTAGATGCGTGAATTTCTTTTGCATTATTTCCAACTTTTCCTCCCAGAAGGCTTCCATCTTTTTGGTCATTTCTGATTCAAATTCTTCATAGGTTTGTGGAGAGTTTCCATTTCCTTTGGAAGGTTTTGGAGCATTTTCTTTTATATTATCTTCTGTCTGCTCTGTATTTTGTATTTTGGCTCCATAGAATGTGTCCAAAGTCGCCCCTTTCTTCTTATTTTTCTTGGTATTTTGGGGCTTCTGTGGTTCTGTAGAGTTTGCCATTTCTGAATGTGGAAGATTAGCTTTTCTTATCTCTGGTGATCCGAGGCTTTAGTCCTGGGCAGATGTTGGTTCTATGAGCTTTCCCTGGGTTAAACTGAATATGCCTCACTGGAACTGGAATGGAACGGTCAGACCAAGAGGCCACACTCTCCCCCTAGCTCGCTTTCAGGAAGTTGCCTTCAGAATCGCTGGCCGTGAGGCTGTTTCGTAGGCCTGCGGGGGGATGGGCTGCAGCTTTCCCAAGCTCTAGGGCAAGGACTTTCACTGCGACTTGGATAGCAGGATCCAGCCTGTGAGGCTGTCTTGCCCACCCTGAGGGTTGCTGTTGTTTCGACCAGCTCTCTGCATCAGAAGCCCCAGGCAGTAACTTTCACCGGGACTGTAGAAGGCCCTGAGGGTTCTGCTCTCTGAGCCCGGCCGGGCTGCGGCTTCCGGGAGCCTTGGACTCTGCGCTCCTACCCCTGAGGTCCGAGTGATCTCGGGTTCTGGCTTTTAAGGGGAGCCATACCTTTTGAACCGGGTCCAGGTCCAGGAGGAGGGTTCCCAGGGTCTGTGCTGTTGATCGTTTTGAATTTCGGCGCCTTAGGAGCTTATCGTTTGAGATCGGTCGGGAAGGGTTTTCAGGAGATCTGAGCTTTAGCTTTCTCTAAGCCGCCATCTTAACCGGAAGTCTTCACTGGAATTTCTTGAGAAGAAGAGTGACATGGTCAGATTGATGCTTTAGTAATATCACTTTTGAAGTATTGTGGATGTTGGATTGGAGAGATGAGAAATGGATACCACAAGAGTTTGTTCTCTGTGATATAAGCAAGATAATGCAAGCTTTCCAAAAGTTACTAGGACAGCTTATCTATTATATTTATGATAAAAAAAATTGAGGCAACATTATTCAGTTGCCTTTATCAATGGAAAAATGTGAGGAAAAACAGAGAGACATGGAACCATCAACACTTTAGGTTCTTTGGTTCTGTTTGAGCAGCTAATCACTCAGAAAGACTCATTATGAGCCACAGAGAATCACAGACAGGATCAGATATATACAGATGGGAAAATGTTCAATGGGAAACCAAGTCAAGAAAATCCTACCTTCATTTTTGCAAGGTTGTTCCCTCAATATAGACAAATGTCTACCTACAGCATTCCTCAGACGGAAGGAGCACATAATATTCTCTTAAATGTTGCTCTAGTGACCTTATGAGATGTCAAACACCTATACCTGAAATAAAAACTTAGAACAGCAGCAGATTAAAGTCCCCAAAGACTCTGCCTCAAACAGCAAAATTGCACCCATTACAGCTTAGGAATATTGCTATTTTTCTCATGTCTTAGTAAGTATAAGAACATTTTATTGGATATTTCATGTAAGAATAATTATAATCTGAATGCCTACTCATATACACTAAATACAAGTTCACTCATACAGTGAATAGTTGGTTCAAAAATATAGCTTCATTACATACTAATTGTTAATAATTTCTTGATTTTCCAAATGATATTAACTGAAACTCACTCATCCTTTAAATTTAACTTGTATTTTTTTTTTTTAATTTTGGTTGGGAGAGGTCCTAGTTCTTTAAACTGCAGTACCACAAAGTAGTACAACATGATGTCAGAAGGAATGGTAAAATGATCCAGTGTGATTAGGATATCCCAAGAAACCTCACAAATAAGGATCTCTGTAAGAACTTTTTTTTTTCTCTCCTAGCACAGAATCACTGTTAATATCTACTGATTTAAAACATATTATTCTTCCAACATTTTACCATATTCCTCTAAGAGTTCTCCCAACAGCAGCCAGATTTTAAAAAAAGGAAATCACTCTTCCAATGGTACCTCTGATGCAATGATTTTGCAAATTTCACAATACAAGAGAGATTTTAGCATTATTTATCAGGTGATATTAATTCATCCAAATGCATAGAAAGTCATAGAGACTAGTATAAAAGAAAAAATATCAAGAATAAGATAAATATAGTTTTTTTGGCCATAAAAATTTGATAATATTTATTTAATTAATTATTTTGGATTACAAACAGAATTTTTTAACTTGAGTTGTTCAGTTAACCTGTTCAGTCATTTTGATCTTGATCCCAATCTTTTTTTCCTGTTGAAAGTTTTAATAAATAAATATTTAGATAATTATTTTGATTAATAATTAGATATTTACCTTAGTTTTGGTATTTTTTTCCTTTTATACTAGTCACATCTTAGTAGTATACATAGTATTTACCACATGTCAGGTTGTATTATTGTTTTGTATTTTCTTCAAATGAATTCCTATAAGGTCTAAATATTAGGATGATCATCCTCTGAATGAGCCAGGCATCTAAATAACTATTTTGCAATTATGTGCTTCACCCAAAAGCCCTGGGGAGGTAGGTGTAAATGTACCATCTCACTGTAAATAAAACCACTTTGTATATTAGTATTAGAATATAAATTTCAATCAGATTAATTTTGATCATTAATGGCAATATTTAAATCTTAATTTTCCCAAGGGTCCACTGTTCTTAGTTAGCTCATACTAAAACTTGGTGACTGCCCTCATAAATAACTGTTTTTTTTTCTTTAAACCACCCAAAAGACCAAATCACCTCCTTTTATTTTTCTAATTTAATTTTCCTAATGTATTTCAAGAGGGCAGGTAAAATGTACACCTCTCCATACACCAGAGGGTTTTTTCCCTTCCTTTTTGGTTGGGGGTGGGGGTGGAGTTGTAGTCTGGGATGAAAAATTACTAATTTTTATAAAGGCCTCTAGCATAGCTATTTAATAAAAAAAATTATCAAACAGCTAGTTAATTTGCTTTTTCTAATGTTATTTTGAAAATATTTTTAAAACATTTTTTTATTTTTATTTACATGTAGAAGCAATTTTTGACAATTATTTTTTCACATTTTAAAATTCATATTTGCTCTTTCCCTCCCCTCCCCCTTACCCTCAGGTGGTGAATAGTCTGATATAGGCTATACTCATACTTTCATATAATACATATTTCCATATTGCTCATGTCACACATATCACAAATATAATATAAATCTCTTGAAGAATATATAGTGGAAGATTGCATATTTTGTTCTTCACTCAGATTCCAATAGCTCCTTCTTTGACTATGGATAACATTTTCTTCATGAGTCCCATGTGGTTACCTCAGAAACTTGCTTTAACTGATAATAGTTTAGTCCTTCACAGTTGATCATCATATAATATTTCTGTTACTTTATACATTGTTCCACTGGTTCTTTTCCCTTCTGAATTCATCCTGTTCATCGTTATGGCGCAATAATATTCCATTACAACCATATACTACAACTTGTTTATCCAATTTCCAAGTGATAGACAACCAACCCCTCAGGTCTCAATTCTTTGTCACTACAAAAAGAGCTGTTAAAAATATTTTGGTACAGCTAAGTCCTCTCTCTTATATCTCTGATCTATTTTGGAAAGAGGTTTATATATGCAAACACTTTTTAAATTTAATCAAAATTATCATTTTTTTTGATGTTCTCTGCGCTTTGTTCAGTTGTAAATTCTTCCCTTTTCCAGAAGTCTGAAAGATAAACTTTTCTATTTTCCTATACATTGTTTATGATATCATCCTTTGTTTCTAGATCAAGTATCCATTTTGAATTTATCTTGGTGTTTGGTGGAAGATGTTGATCTATGCTTAATCTCTGCCATCCTGCTTTCCAGTTTCCTCAGCAGTTTTCATTAAATAGTGAGATCTTTCCCCAAAAGCTTGGATTTTGGGGTATATTGGACATTTAGATGCTATACACGTTAACTGCCATGTGTTAATTTTCTAATTTATTCCATTGTTCCACCATTCCATTTCTTAGCCAGCACCAGATTATTTTGATGATTACCACTTTATAGTACAGTTTAATATCAGCTACAGCCAGGCTTCCTTTCTTCATATTTAAAAAAAAAATAATTCCCTTGATATTTTTGGCCTTTTGTTCTTCCGGGTGAACCTGGCTATTATTTTTTCTAGTTCTATAAAATAATTTTTGGGTAGTTTAAATTGTATGGCACCAGATAGGTAAAATAATTTAGGTAGATTGTCATTTTCAGTATACTGGCTCAGCAGTTAATGTTTTTCCCAATTGTTTAGGTCTGGCTTTGTGTGAAAAATGTTTTATAATTTTGTTCATATAGATGCTTGGTTTGTTTTGGTATGTATAACCTCACACATTTTATGTTGTCTAGAAATATTTTGAATAGAATTTCTTTTTTTTATCTCTTATTAGATTTTGTTGGTGGTAAATAGAAATGCTGATGATTTATGTGGGTTTATTTTGCATCCTGTCACTTTGTTAACATTGTTAATTATTTCTATTAATTTTTTGGTTGATTTTCTAGGATTCATTAGCATCTACAGAGTGACCATTGTTTCTTGACTGCCTATTCTAATTCCTTCAGTTTCTTTTTTTTTGTTCTTATTGCATTTCAAGTATAATATTAAATAATCTTAGTTTGTCCCAATTATAGATAATGCTTCCTGGAGGGTTTAGATAGATGGCATTTGTCACTTTAAGGAAAGTTCTCTCTATTTGAATACTTTCCAATATTTTTTATAAGGATTGGGTGTTGTATTTTGTCAAATGCCTTTCCTGAATATATTGAAATAATCATGTGATTTCTGTTGATATTTTTATTGATATGGCCAATTATGCTAATGGTTTTCCTAGTACTGAACCATCCCTGCATTCCTGGTATAAAACCTACCTGGTCATGGTGTATTATTTATGAGATAACATGTCAATCTCCTTGCTAATATTTTATTAAAAATTTTTGCACCAATGTTCATTAGGGAGATTGGTCTCTAGTTTTCTGTTTTGTCTTTTCCTGGTTTAGGTAACAATAACAAATTTGTTTCATAAAAAGAGTTTGGAAGAATTCCTTCTCCCTCTATTTTCCTAAATAGTTTATGTTGTATTGAAGTTGGTTATTTTTTGAATATTTGGCAAAATTTACTTGTGAATCCATATAGATCTGGGGCCTTTTTTTTAGTGAGATCTTTGATGATTAATTTAATTTCTTTTTTGTGATAGGATTAAGTATGCCATTTCTTTTTTTGTTAGTCTAGTTAGTTTATATTTTTATAGGTATTCATTTATTTCACTTAGAGACTCAGATTTATTGGCATATAACATTATATTGGCATGTAATTGGCCAAAATAACTTCCAATAATTGCTTTAATTTCTTTTATTATTTTGATTTTATCTTTTTCATTTTTGACACTGGAAATTTGGTTTTCTTCTTTTTAAAACAAAATAACCAATGTTTTATCAATTTTATTAATTTTTCAAAAAAAATTCTTGTGTTATTTATTAGTTTAATGGTTTTCTTACCTTCAATTTTATCCATCTCTCCCTTGATTTTCAGGATTTACAATTTGGTATTTAATTGAATATTTTTAATTTGTCCTTTTTTCTAGTTTTGTTTTTTCAGTTGTATGCCCAATTCATTGATCTATTCTTTCTCTAATTTATTATTGTAAGCATTAATAAGCCTGAATTTTCCTCAGTATCACTTTGACTGCATCCCATAGATTTGATATGTTGTCTCCTCATTGTTTTTTCTATTTGTTCTTTGACCATTCATTCATTAGGATAATATTGTTTACTTTATAATTAACTTTTAGTCTTTTTGCTGCCCTTTGTTGAGTGTAATATTTATTGAATTATGGTCTGAAAAGTATATACTTAATATTTCTGCTTTTCTACATTTGGATGTGAGATTTTTATGTCCAATTATGTGGTCAGTTTTTGTAAAGGTGCCATGTATTTCTGAGAAAAAGGTGTATTCTTTCTATTCCTTATTTTATTAGGTTTTCTCCAGAGGCCTATCATAGCCAGCTTTTTATAAAGTTCTATTTAACTCATTAACTTCTTTCTAATTTTTTTTTGGCTTGGATTTATCTGTCTCTGAGAGTGGAATGTTGAGGTCTCCTACTAGTAATTTTAAAAATCTATTATTATTCCTATGTGGATGCTATTCTATTTGGTACATATATGCTTAATACTGATATTGTCTCATTGTCTGTGATATCTATGTATCATGATATGCTTTCCTTATCTCTTTTTATTATATATTTTTTTACTTTTGTTCTGTCTGAAATCATGATTTCTACTTTGTTTTTTGTTGTTTTTTTTTTAGCTGAGGCACAGTAAATTCTGCTCCAGTCTCTATTTTTACCATGTATATATCTCCCTGTTTTAAGTGTATTTCTTGTAGACAGCACATTGCCTTTTGGAATAATATCATATTCTATGCCTACTAGTCCTTTAAAAATATATGCTGCTAGGCTCTGTGTAATCTTGCCTGTGCTTTCTTGATATTTGATTTTTTTTTTCCTTCTGGCAGTTTCTAGTACTTTTTCTTTGGACTGGGAGACCTGGAATTTGGCTACAATAGTCTTGAGGTATTTTATTTGGGGGTCTTTTTCAGAAGGTAATTGGTGAATTCTATTCTATTTTTCCTTCTTTTTTGAGGATATCATGGAAGTTTTCCATAATTTTTTATAAATATGATCTCCAGATTCTTTTTTTGGATTACAGCTTTCAGGTATCCCTCTGGTTCTTAGATTATCTTTTTGGGATCTATTTTCCAAGTCAGTCCTTTTTCTCAGTGAGATATTTTAGTTTTCTTCAATTTTTTTCATTTTTTTTTGTTTTTATTTTACTTTGTCTTTTCACACTGTATTTTTGGCAGTGTTGTTCTCTTCTGAATTCATATTTTGACCTTCCCTGTTAATAAAATAACTTTCTAAGGTTGGTGTTTTTCTGTTGTTATCTTTTGCTCATTTTTCTAGTACCCCCCCCCCCCACACACACACCCATTACCTTATCTGCCTGTTGATGTTCTTCTCTGTTCCTGGAGTAGAGGGCACACTACTCAAAGCTTGCAGATTACTCTTCTCTATTACTTGGGGGAGGATTGACTGCCTTTGTTCCTCATAGTTTGTTAATGAGGTGGGCCTGCTAGCTTGTTCTGGGGTGGGTTATAGCTGTTTTGTCCAGCTATGTGTATGTGTGTGTGTGTGTGTGTGTGTGTGTGTGTGTGTGTGTGTGTGTGTACATTGTGAAAGGAAATTCTTTGTTCTCTTTCTCTATTCTGAGTTTATACTTGTAAAATAGGAATCCTTTATTCTCTTTGGCTAGTTGGAGTTAACATTTTGGTTAACAACAACTTAAGTACCCCTACTTAGTACCTCACCAGATTGTGAAGACAGGATTAACTCTCCTTTGTCTACTTTTGAATTCAGTCAACAAAAGCTTGAACACCCTACTTAGCACTAGATAGAGGAGCTCAAAAGCCACTTAGAGAGCTCCACATTTTCAACTCAATCAGCCAGGAAATCAGAATTCATGCCCTCAGAAACTCAATCAGCCAGGTATCTGAACCCTTTTGATGAGAATTCATGTATCCAAAAGGTGAGAAGTGGATCCCACAGACACTTCCACCCTGAGCAGTGCTAGGCAATTTGGAAGCTACGATTGGTCCCAATGAAGAGAGGAAAGGACAAGAAGTCACTATAAAACACCCTCAATTTCTGGGGCAGAAGGCGCGACTTCAAGAAGGAAGTCAGTTTTAAGAAGAAAGTCATCTTAAGAAAGAAAATCGGCCTCAGAAGTCACCTTCTTAAAAGCATACAAATGTATAATTCATCCCAATTTCTTTTAAGCCTTTTTGGATAATTAGAATAGGTTACAATCTTGTTGTTTTTGTAAGTGACAGCCAAACCCAAATACAACTTATTTAGCTTGACTGCAAAATTTAAGGTATCTCCTAATTCCTCAGTGTAGGGTGTCACACATTTCAGTAAATAGAATAGTTTTAGAGAAGTCATCTATTTCCTCAGAGTTAACCTTTTTTATGATAGAGACACATTTATCTACTTATTTCATAGAGAAATTTACTTTACATTGACCAAGTAAATGATTAGCTAGATTAAAGTAATTTTCTTCTTGGTGTTAGTACTTAATTTGTAAAGAAATTTGTGAGCACTTTTTCCGTGACAGTGAAAAATCTTAGTATTTAATTGTCTTGTCCTTTTTCCATATATGTAATATTTTCCAATATTTTGATTATTGAATTATTGCATCTAATTAAGCAGTTAGGAGTTTGGGTTTGTCTCTTAACAAAAGAAAGGTAAATTTTTTGATGATTTTAAATGAACAAAAATACTTATTAAACCAATTTTGGGATTCAACTTAATCAAATATGGCTATCCATTCACTAATGTTATCAATTTAAAATCTCAGTTTTCACAATGACTATTAACTGCTTGGATGACAAAATTAAGGGTTCACTATTATTAATTGGAAAAGTGATAGTATGACTACAATTGTTAGGATATAGTTGTGAAAACCATATTGTTTCATATAAATGTAAATTAAACAATAGCCTTTTGATGTTTAAATTCTTTGACACTATAGAGGGGTTGACATAGGCTTGGACAGTCTTCCCTAAAGACCTTATAACATTTTCTCTAACTCTTTGATAGTAAAGCAAATTATTATCCCTTATTATCCAAAATAAAATTTGCCTCATTATACTCATGACTAACAATGACTTGCATTAGGAATATCCTTTGATTGTATCATTTCTATATCTAAAGTATCTGCTTTTATTTAAAAATAACACGAGCAATAGTACTAATTTGAGCTAAAAGTTATTTCACTTTTGAAAAAAAATTGTCTGATGGACATTAATTTTCTGAAGGGGTCTCTATTTCCTTTCAAATAACTCATAGACAAAGTCCATTTCTTCAATTTTCTTGTCCTGACTCATTACAAATAAACTTTACTTTTTACTTACTTTTCAATTGCTTGTTGACTTTAAAACAAGATTTTCTTTCTCTGTGAGCACTTTGGGATTCACTTTCAATCTAGGTGTTCCATTGAAGGGGCTGATAACAGTGCTTGGTAGGTATCTATTTTAGATTGCTTGTGTAAAAGCTGTAAGTTACCGACGGGTAAATTTATCCCAATTTAACTTACTTTATACTCTTCTGGAGAGAAAACAGAAGATAGTCCAAAATTTTCTTGTTCTAACCTTTAAAGAAATCACATTTCTGTCTCTCAATGAATTTGCAAACCAAAAAACTTTAAACTGAGACAAACTAACTGAAATGACTTTGGACTTATTCTACTAATCTAAAAGTGGGTCTTTCTGCTCTTACTGAAAGCTGACTGCTCTTGCTGAAGGGAAACTTGAAAAATCAGAGATCTAATCTCACTCTCCAATTCTCTGAGATATCATTTTAATGTTAAATCACAACTCATATTTGGGGAATTAAAGATTGAGATCATTTCCCTACATTTTTCTTAACCTTGCTATGGTTTTTTTAAAAATTGAATTTCTCAAACAGATTTCAGGATCAACAAAACAGTCCATAAAATTTTATAAAGTCACTGACTCCCCACTCCCACCCATCCCCCCAAAACTTATCAAATATGAAATCACAATTTAGAAAGCTTCAATAGAGAAATTACCCCCATTTCTTTTTTAAAACAAATTTAGTCTCTAATTAGTCTTTGTAGCTGTCTTTTAATTTGTTATTTCCAATGAAGCCAGTATTGGAATGCACAGAAAAGGAGAGATTTGTCTTCCATGAAGATCTCTTGAAAATTTAACTTTTTACATTATTTTTCTCTTGGTTGATCAGACCAGAAGAAAAATCAAGGGGGAGTTACCCAGACATAGAACACAATAGACATTTAGAAACACTTGTGGAGCATAGATGAAGATAAAGAACAGATAAGGCAGATAGTCATACCTCCTTACTTCCATGTTATAAATTTGTATTTGATCTCCTTAGTATCCTGTTTTATTCTTATCCTTTCTCTTTCTGCAATTTGTAAGATTCCATGGAGAGAAGAAACTGGAGTCCAAAAGGAGGAGCATAAAAATGAGCAGTGGCCAAGATTGTCTGTCTAACTTTATTCTTTCCTTGACCTCTTCCTTCATTCTGGGTGACTTCTGGAACAATATAGAATCTCAAGGGTAGCATAATTCTGGGCGAGGTGACAGCAGGTATGAATCTCCTTTGGGGAGAACCAGCTGTAGCTGGTCCCTGTTTTCAGAAAGAGGAGCCAAAGGGGAGGATGCCAATAGAATAGAACACTCAAAAGTGGACCCTTTAAGAAGCAATGGGAACATTCATCACTAAGAAATGCTCAGCAAGACCAATAACTAATTAGATATAGGTGAGAGTTTTCAAGAGTCAAATCTCAATTTTCCTAAGATATTCTGACCCAAAGATCCAGAACAGCTGTTGGCCAGAACAACTCATTAGCTCCATCCCTGGGGGAATACTGCTTTGTCCTGCCTTCACTTTTATCTTTAAAAGGGCTCAAATGAGCAGTCTACTATTGACTATCACAAGTAGCTCCAGTGAGGACAAATTAGGGTAGACAAGGATCCTACAATGGCTTTGTCATCATCAAAAGGACTTGATTTATGGGACATCCCCCAGTAGTTCAGCCAACATTCCTCATTGCTGAGACTTTTTGCTCCCTACCTTTATCCAATCACCTAAAATACATTTCTCAAGACGAACAAACCCTCCTTCTAAGAATTTATCCCAGAGGAGTTCTCTTCTGAGGAGCCACACAGTTTAGCTATATCCTTTGGCATTTGCTCTCTGCAGCAATTCAGTTTACCTGAACATACAGGAAAGACTTCTTTGGAAGCAATTAGTCTCAAGCCTGATGCTTGGCTCATGAACCTAAGAAAACCCAGCTACCCCTTATGGGATTGACAAGGAAGCCCCAAGGACCACTCCAAACATTTGAAAAACAGTCAAATAATCACCCAAAATTTATTTCTGTGTAGCTGAGGATAAATTTCTTAAGCAAACTTGACCCTTTGTACTATAAATTTCTTAACTGTTCCTTTTTAGTTTTAGATTTGGGGCTAAAATTAGGCACATTCTTGTTAATTAAAAGTTTTCTGCCATCAGTTCTGCTTTGTATAACCTGCCTAATTGCCTAATTTCTGACTAGAAAAGAAACCTCTCCCTCCTAACAATAAAAGGTACTTTTATCTCTTTTCACAGCAGAAAGTTTCTGGTCAGTAAAAAGCTTACCTCAGTTCAGTGATAGCTTGGTTCCATGTAGAACCCTGTGCAATCCTTCTTAGGGACATCTATGATAAAAAGTTACCCTAGGGCTCTTCAAAAATGCCCATATGAGGGTGATCTCAAGAGCTGGGTCTCCAACTCTAACTTCTGGCTATGCTCCCCAACTATCATAGGAAAATGAGAAACTGAGGCACAAAAGGAAGGTCATAACTTAATTCATTTATTGGCAAGGCCAGCATTTACCAATAATGGAGGTCAAAGGTCCCTTAGTAACCAAAGATCCCTAACAAAGAGTGATTCTTTTTTACAGTTTAGTGCTTATATAAGATCCAATGATGCCCCCCCCGCAAATGATTGTGATTGATTCCTATCTGATTATCATATCCTATTGGATTATACTATCTGATTATTTGACTATTGAAGTAGTCTTAATAAGGGAAGTAGGTTAGATAACAAAATTGAAGTAAAGCAGAAACTGACCCAGTCCCCCCAGGAGGTCAAGAAGTTTCAGGAAACAAAGGAACATCAGGAATATCAGAGGTCAGGATGGAATGCAAGGTAACACTTAGCTAACTAGGGATAAGTGATTTAAGTCCATGTGAAAGTTAACAACCCCTGAATAACCTGATTATTATCCGCTTATCACTGACCACACATACCTGTGTTTGTGATAAGGTTTGTTTGATTGTCAAATAAGAACCTGTATGTGAAAGGAAATAACTTTGTATCTTGTAACCTATATAAACTATCCTGTAATGTCAGTCTGATGCAGCTTCCACTAGGGAAGTTCCAACTGGTAGATTCTTCATTCTTTATTTTTTATCAATCAATAAATAACGGTTCCAAGAATTGAATTTCTGGGTGTCTGGACTTGCTTTTTGAAGTGTCCCACTTCACTATGAGTCTTTGTCCATCATAGTGACCAAAACCCCCAAATTAATCCAATGTCCTCTTGGGAAAACTAACCTCACTAACCTCACTCTGCCCTGTCAGACCAGGGACTTTCCAGAGTCCATGGGGTCATGAATGGAGTGGGGCAGACGTAGTAAGGTTCCTGTAACATTCTCCAGAAGGTTCCTTATCTACCACTCCTTGTACTGATGGAGCCTCATACTAGGAAAATATCCTGTGATTAAGTTAAATAATCCTTCATCTGTTTTTCTTATTTCTCTCAAATGGCACAATAATACTCTAAACCTTAAAGCTTGGTTACAATAGTTACCAGGTATGGTTAACAAAACTTCAAACTATAAACCAAAAATCAATAATTAGTAACAAATTTCAATTTTGCCCTCCTCAAACTCCTAATGTGCTGTGTTGCTCTTCGCCCTGCCATTTCCCTCTTAGCTCAGTGAGATAGATCTCTCCTGTTGTTCCTCCTGTTGTTCTTGAGCTGAAATTGTGTTTCACTCTGTCTTTTGTTGGTTCTGCTTCTCCAAATTTTGTTCTGAGGCTTTTTTTTTGGGGGGGGGGGTTGTTTAGAGGTAGATTTAGATGTTATTAGAACATTTCTAACACCACTATCTTGATTACCAGAAGCAGAAATCCTAAATAAAATTATGAAGAGCTAAACAAGCAGAACCAAGAGGACATTTTATATACAGCAACAGAAATATTGTTTGAAGAATAACTTATGTATGCCCACTTCCATAAGAAGAACTGATAAAGAAAAAAAACACGTAAGACATTGCTTTATTTATACATATATCTGTCACAAGATGCCTTCTCTAGTATGGGTAGGGCAGAGCAGGGAATTATATATATAACAAATGAATGAATAAATTTAAAAAAGAAATATAAGAAATATTTCTTAGGGAAAAAATTGACTGTTTATTGGAATCTAAGCCATTCTCCACTTGATAAATGCTCAGAGGATATGAAAAGTTTTTGGATGAAGAAATCAAAGCTATATGTAACTATATGTAAAAATGTTCTGAATCATTATTGATCAGAGAAATGCAAATCAGAACAACTATAAGATTTCTCAAAACTCAAATTGGCTAAAATGACAAAAGGAAAAAAAATGACAAGTGTTTGGAAGGATTGTGGAAAACCAGGGATATGAATACACTGTTGGTGGACTGTGAACTGATCCAAACATTGTGGAGAGCAATCTAGAATTATGCCCAAAGAATAACAAAACTATATATAGTCTTTGACCCAAGAATAAACCCTAGTAGTTTTGTTTCCTAAAGAAAAATAAAGAATCTATTGCTTCTAAAATATTTTTAGCAGCTCTCTTTGTAGTGGCAGGGGATTAGAAAATGGGGGGGGGATGCCTATAAATTGGGGAATGGCTAAACAGGTTGAGATATATGATTGTGAAGGAATACTACTCCATTATAAGAAATTAAGAGTAAGTCATTAAAAAATGGAAAGACCTCAATGAAAGTATCAAAAGCAAAATCAGAAAAATCAAGAGAACTTAATATTCAACTATAGAAATATTATTTTTAGGATAACTTATGTATGACCACCTCCAGAGAAAGAATTGATACATAGAAACCAGTAAGGCATAGTTTTATATTGTGAATCTTAAAATTTCTCAGATTGTGAATCTTAAAACTGCTCAAAGTCTACCTTAAAACATTTGGTTAAGGCTATTCACCATTTTAAACAATGGAGGTACTTAGTCAGGAATGTATGTGAGAACTTTACATTACTCTACCCACACTTAAGCATACTTTGTAAACTCCTTACTGAACAATGAAAAGTACTTAACCCATACTTAAAGTAAAGCTAAAACCCTTAAGCTGGGTCTATTTTCTAGATCTAATACAAAAAGGTGCTAAGTACCTATGCAGGTCAAATTAATCACTAAATGGTCAAGCAAGTTTAGCAAGAGGTGTGAGGTTTTAGTCTACTCAGGTGTGAATTAAGAATGGTCAGTCCTGTGAAAACATCTACTGTGATTGGTAGATGTGACAACTTAGGGGAGGTGACATAGGAGAAAATTCTCTTTAAAATGAGGTCAGAAGGCCTCTGAATTAAAAGGATTCAGCTATGGAGCTGAATTGGAGGCTGGTCTCTCAGTGGCTGAAAGAATTCAGCTTTGGTAGCTGAGTTGGAGCTTGGACTAGTTGGAGTAGCTGGGTCTCTCTGAACACTAGAATCTTGCTTGGCAAAAATCTTGTGGTGATCGGATTAAAGACTGACTGATCTCTCTCTTAAGGCTTAAGCCTAGGCTGGCCTAGGCAGGTCTAGCCCTTTTCTCATTATTTCCTCTTTCATTTCCTCTCTTTCATTAATTCCTTAATTTGTATTAATTAAAATCTCCATAAAACCCAGCTGACTTGGGTATATTTAATATTTGGGAATTTTCCCATGGCGACCACCTTATTTTTGATTTAACTCAAGACATTGTCTTGAAACCATATTATCACGGTAACAGTTTATGGCAACCACTCTTTTAATTGTAACAATATAAACATACATCTTTTTGGTCAAGTGATGCCTTCTCTAATTCAGGGAGGGGAGTTAGGAAGGGAAATACTTGAGAATTTTAACTCAACAAAATTTATGTAAACAAATTAATTAATTTTTATTAAGAGAATTAAGAAGTGTGTTCAATAGCTGAGCAGTGAATTCCACATTAAAGCACAAAAAAATAGTAAACCCAAGATCTCTTAGCCATGAATTTATCTATTTCTATTTCAAGAATCTCCTGATAAAGAAGTGATAGATATCCAAAAAAAAACTTTAGGATAGTAATGAGTCATTGTGGCCAAAAAGAAAATGCATCAATTAGCAGTAGGTGAATGTTGCCTACAGCACAATAAAATGATGGAAACTGAATGTTGCAATTCTAAAAAATAAATGAGAATAAATATAGAAAAGCTACAAGGAGATACTTTTTGCTCCAGGTCCTTTGGAAAGGTCAGAGTGGTGACCAGAGGTAAAGCATTCTCTACAGGCATTATCAAATTTCTTTTTCCAAGGTACTGAGTAATTTTGCTGATTTTCCCCCTCTTCTTTTGCTTTTTTTTCTTTAAAAAATGTTAAGGACAGGATGAGGCAGGAAATGTAGACAGTATCAAAACAAAAGACAGCAAGAAAAATTATTAAAACAAAAACTGTGAGGGATTCCTCTCTAATTACAAGCCCTTTATTAAGTACTCTGGGACTCAAACACACAGTCCATGATCAAGCTTCATTCTAACTAAGCCTTTCCACCTTGTAGGATGTACCAAAGCTTGAATTCCACTAATTCCACTGCGATAGCCTCCAGGAACCTGGTTGAGCCTTTCTATCATTAACTTTCCCCATTCCCCATCTCTCTTCCTCAGAAAAGGACTAATGGAAAGAACATTTCTTTATCCACTTAGAAGATGTGTATTATTTGTCTATACCCATACAGACATTATATATCTATCTCCCTAAATAATGGTTATATAGATGTGTATATATGATATTGTTAAAGTCCCAAATTAACAAAAATATTTCCTTAATGCCAAATTTTCACAAAATCCCACCATTCATAAATGTAGGAATTCTACATTATTCACCTTTTGCTTTCATTATCTACCTTGACATTCAAGAAGTTTGTTGTTAGGTTTTAATTTTGATTTGATTTAGTAAATCATCTCCGATGACTTTGTCTTTCACTGATTCCTACTTTTCATGATAAGGTGTTCCTATGAATTTGCATTTCTAAAGAACAATATAAGTCTGTCCATGTCCATCTATTTCCCCATGCAGTTTTAAGTCTGTACCCCCAACCAGTAGTCCCAACTTCCCTGATAGAGATTCCTGGATAAAAAAGGGATTAACCTTGTGTCCTCTATAACTTGGTGGCTGCCAGAGACCATACGAGTCACCAAACTCTTTGACTGACCAGCCAGGTTTCCCAATGGAGACAAGCCAAGTAGAAGGACCTTAACATACTAGAAGCTACATGGAATACTGTAATTATTGTTCTGGCTTTTCATTCTCTGAAGCCACCCAGCACTCCCACTGACCCATCTGTCCAGTCCCATACCTGGGATTATGTAAATCCTGGCTGTAGATTTAGCTTCATCTAGTCTCTATGGTCACTTTGAGGGGGAAATGTAAGGGATGCTTAAATTTGTAATTTAGACATTTACTCTAGTAACAAGGACTTCAGTTAATTCCTTGACATCAAGTGCTCTAAATTGAGACTGAGAGCTAAGATGGTGGAGTAAGGGATGCTCAGCATGCCCCCAAACTCCAAACATGTAAAAATAGAAAACAAAAGAAAACAAATTGCCTCAAAACAAAGGAAAGCAAGAGGGACCTGTCTCACTGTGGTGAGAAGGGATGGCAACCTAGTAAGTATTCTATAAGGGAAAGGAGGAACCTGAAGAAAGCATATCAGCCAAAAGAATTTTCATATGGTAGGAAGTAAGGATACAATAGAGCAGGGAGCAGTCGAATACCAACCCCATTTCCTCATGTTCTGAGGTAAGCAGAAGGCAGAGAGCGGAGCAGCTCTATTCTATTTTTCATAGTCTGAGGTAAAAAAGAAATAGCTGGAGGAACAGGTCACAAGGCTTGAGGAAATGAACTGGTAAAATGGGGGAACTGCCCTGCATAGGAGACAACAGGAGAATTGGCAGCAAGGAAAAGAGAATCCAGTTGGACAAAATAGCTACAAATCTCATTTATGAAATTCAAACAGTTTTATTTACTAATGATTATAAATGAGGTATAAATTTTTAATTATATTAAGTTATCCTGAACCACACCAAAGAAACAGGGGAATACAATTAATTTTATTATAATTTTTCTATAATGGTGAATATTAGTCCTATTAGTTATCTGTATAGTCATTTACACACACATACTTTCCTTGTTAATCTTATTCCCTGTGACACAAACACATCTCTACTTATCCATTCATACATAGAGAGCCCCAAAAAGTGTTAGGGCAATTATAAACTTTTGTTGCTTTTGGATAGAGTGCTAAGCCTGAGATCAAGAAGACTCATATCCCTGAGCTCAAATCTGGCCTCACACTAGCTCTGTGACCTGGGCAAGCCACCTGTAAAATGAGGAGAAGGAAATGGCAAATAATCACTCTAGTATCTTGCCATGAAAACTCCCAAAAAGATCACAAAGAAATGGACGCAACTGAAATGTCTGAATAACAGCATGACTAGGGAAAATCAAGAGATACTTTCAAGTAGATTGCCTTAACAATGGGCACAATGATCTTCATGTTATATCAGGAGAAGGAAGAGAGTCAGTGGTCCTGGGAGAGACTATTTTCCACTTCCTTGTCACTCCCAGGTCACACCAAGCTCTTAGTTAACTCGGAAGTTGGTATATAGATCTATTAATTGAAAGGCAGAATAAAGACCACTATCATTTCACTGTTTGAAGGAAAGGATTGGTCTGAGAACTTCAGAAATAAATTCTTGTCTCTTTTTCCAAAAGAGAGACATGCAGTTGTTGTCTTTTGGGGGGATTAACTCCAGTGAGGGGAAAGAAAAAGACTTACAGGAAAATATGGGAAAGGGTTGAGGATCTTATAAGAATAAATGGGTCTTTCTTCAGGCCTATATGATGGGTTTCCCACATCTCATATTACAGAAAAAAGGCTATTTTGAGGTCAGGAGATTCTTCCCATCTAAACCAACTGTCAATCATGGAATATAGTCCACATATATATAACATAAATATACATATATAAATTTATAATTTTATAAAAAATATTTATAAACATCTGTAGTGAGACCTTCCCCTTGGAAGAGTTCAGATTTAGAGAATTCCAAAAGAAGGTCAGTGAGGAGAAAGGATATGTTTAGAAAAGAGATAGCTTGTCACAACAAAAACTATGCCTAGGAAATCAAAGACTTTTTTTTGCCCACCAAACTTCTAAGAATGGTATCTCTAGCCTTGATGACTCCTGAATTTTAGACCCATAGCTTCAGCTGCTTTCAGATCACCTCCTGCCAGACCACAATGTGTTCAGAACCAACTTTCTTAACTTTATCCCTAAACAAGCTTCTCCTTCTAACTTAATTATTTCTGTTAATGATATCATTCACCCAGTTTTCCATGTTTGGAAAGGTATAATCTTTGACCACTCCATATAAACAGCTGTCAAAACATTTTAGTTCACTTCTGCAACATTTCTTGCATCACTTCCTTCATTTTTATTCTCCTTCTCACCACCTTAATTTCTTCCAGACTTTTGATCTCATCAAGATGATACCCAGTTAGATCTCTCCAAGAAAGGGAGCCTACAATGGGATGAAGAGATGGTGCATCTATAAACTACATAAACAAGAAGAGGGGTGTATGGAAAGATGGAAAAGACATGGTCACCTTGCTGACATCACAATTATTCCTAGAGCCTATCATGGTGGAGTGGAGAGAACAAATGAAGAGCAGCAAAAGATTTCTTCTAAGATCTCTCTGCCTCAGTTACAACTATTCCAAACCTAGTTGTTTCTGTCTTCTTTTAAGTGGGAAAGGCTGAGTGCCAGCTCTCCAAACTCCAACCTTCTCTTTCATCCAGACCACCTAGAAGGATCAAGAATGGTCCATTGACGTTAATGACAAGCCTGCTACATTCCTGTATTTCCTTCAGGTGGCTTTGGATCACAACCAAAGAAAAGTGACTGGTTCCTCCTCCTAGATGAGTAAATGGGAAATTGACCCTGAAGAAATTTGCTTATAATGTTAATGATTTAGCTTCTGAAATAAAACATTATCATTACTGTCTTATATTAAAAAACATTTTGACAATCTGAGTCAATAATCAGCTAACTTATGTCCCTGTCTCCTTAGGTATAACACCTACTGTAAAAAATAGACTCGAATACAGGACTACAATCCCCATGAGCCTTTGCTCCACTTCCCCAAAATGCCTTGTAATCTCACCTGGACCGAGATCAAGAAGGTATTTAAGCTAATTCAGAGGCTTTTGAAGGGCTTGGCTCTCGCTCTTTTGGACTTCCGTTTTGGAGCAGAGGCATCTCTTCCATGATGTGAGGTTATTTTGTCTAGGCCTCTGGCCTAGGCACATGTTTCTTACTTGTATATATTCTTTAATCCTTAATAAACCTCTAAAAAATATAATACTCCTTGCAGAGAGAAACTAATTTCTGCCTCAGATGCCTCAGTCTCCCCAGTCTCCCCTAAATTTTAATCTTTACAGTTTGGCGCAACCACTTCAGGAAAACAAAATATCTCAATCTTCTGATTTCTTTTCTGATCTTTAGTTTAACTTTTAATATCTAGTACCTAGAAAAAATTTTTTTGAGCCATATCTCTCTGGCCAAGGTTTTCTACCCTTGCAAAGCTGCTACAGGCTCCGGACCTGTTGCATTTGCTGCCCACCCCACCTGGCTCGGCCCCGCCGCTTCCTGCCTGCAGCCTGCAGCCCCCATCTTCCTCACCTGGTACCTGGTCCGGGCCTTGCCCACCCCCGTAGCCGCTCCTGCTCCTGGCCTCTCACCGCCCGCTGCCTGCTGCCTGCTGCCTGCTGCCTGCTGCCTGCTGCCTGCTGCCTGCTGCCTGCTGCCTGCTGCCTGCTGCCTGCTGCCTGCTGCCTGCCTATTTCTGCGCCCAGACCCAGGAGCACGACCCCAGTTGGCTCATCACCCAGATCCTTGGAGCAGATCGCTGAGGACTCATTGCGACCAGCTGGTAACAGTATTGGCCACGTGGGCGGAGGGGAGAGACTAGAGGGAAAGGAGACTGAGTAATTTTCCCTTAGGCTAAGCCTCCACATGGATGGAGGTATTGACCACAGGGGGATCAGAGAGGGGAAAAAGAGAAAAGACTAGAGAGAAGAAACAGATCTTTTCAAACAGAAACCTAAAAAGCAATGGGTTTAAAAAGATACCTTTTGACTGTTCTGGTAATAGCATTAACTTCACCTGCGTGTCAGGGAGAAGATTCAACTAACTTTGAAGGGGAAAATGGGTGGCCCAGCGAACTGGAAGCCAGGCCCAGAGACAGGAGGTCTCTAGTTAAAATCTGGCCTCAGATACTTCCCAGCTATGGGGCCCTGGACTGGTCCCTTGAAACCCATTGCCTAGCTCTTACTACTCTGCCTTCGGACAATAGACATTTAAATGGATAAGAACCCAAGGAACTTTGAAGAGACTAAAGGCTATATTCTAAGGCATTTCAGACTCCAATGGTTTATAAAAATCTCTGTATTCTATTGCATTTTTTGTTTAAGGTTTAACTTTGTGATTTTAAGTTCATATATTACTGGATTCAATATTATTCTGCTTGAACTGAAGGTTGATTGAATTTATTTTGAAGGTACTGAGTTTTGAAATTCTGTTGTTTTTCCCCTATAACTGTGTTGAACAAATATTATTGTGAATAAACCCATATATGAAAAAAACAGCTTTTTTCTATTTTGCTGAGGATAGATGGACTTCAGAACTGGTTATAATTGTATTAACAACCTTTGGAATTTTAATGTGCTAAATACCTCAAATGATTTGATTTTAAGGGTTTTTTAAATATGATTTTTGGAATTTTTTTTTAACAATCTGGTTATTTTTGCCTGCCCCTACCACGAGGTAAGGCCCATTAGCTGAAGTGAAATACACTTTATAAACCCCAACCTTCCCACATGTGAATGGAAGTTGGGCAGTTAATTTCAGGGCATTTGTACCCTTAAAAAGCCTCCAAAAGGAGCACCCTTTTATTTATACTCTTCAGCTCACTACTTTACTTGCACCAGAATGATATATAGGTTTCTTGATTATGTTCTTAACCCTAGATGAGTTTTACTTTGTTTAAAAAATATATATATATGTTTATTACCAAGGTTGAAAGATTGCTATGTTTGTAAATGTGACAAATGTCCATCAATTCATAGGTTTTAAAAATGTCATACAGCAACTTATGTGAAATATGAAAGTATGTTTGTTTGCTATTGTAATTAATTGGGCTATTGAGAATTTTGGGGATATTGATATCTACATATTTGTACTACTGTATTTTTAAAAATGAAAAAAATTGTTAACCATGTTCAATTCATTTGCCTTCTACTCAAATCTTTACACTACAGACTACAGTCTGGAGGAAGTAGTTACAGAATTCATAGTTCTATACTCAAATCAACTCAATTTAATTTAACAAACATATTATATATTTATTATGTGCATCAATATTCTTCTCCTGAGGTCATATGGCTGTGAAACACAGAACAGGCCAATTTCTTTTTAAATCTCATTTCAGGGGCTGAGCCAAGAGGGAGAAAGTACACACACTCACCTGATCCCTAATAAATTATCTTCAAGATCATTATGATATAATGTCGCAAAACAAATTCTGGAGCAGCATAACCCATGAAAAGACATGGTGAAATAATTTTTCAGCCCAAAATAATTTAGAAAGGAAGCATGAAAGATCTATTGTATCAGGGTAGAAGTGGAAGTAAGCCAAGGTAAGTAACTGAATCAGCAGCAAAGGTTGTTGGAGCTTTTAACCACAGAGAATAAAAGGAGGCTAGACAGTTACTGAGGAGGTTACATAGGTACCTTTTTCTCACCCTGGGAGCAAGACTTGTTGCGTTCTCCATAAACAGATCTTAGTCAAAGACTTGGTCACAGACTCAGGGTGAGGAGGAGCACTTGCCCACAACAGCACTTGTGGTTCCATGGGAGCTGAGTGAGGAGCTTGGTTACAGGTCCAAGGTGGAATAGAATGCTTTGGTTGCTCACAGAATAGAGCTCAGGCTAGGAGAATATTAAACTCACCTCTCCTTAGATGATATTACCTTGGAAGAACCAAAAACTTATATATTCCAGAACTAGCTCTGAAGGCAGCAACACAAAAACCTTGAAGCTTGGAACAGTTCTTCCTTCACTACAGAAACAGAGTCCAATTTCAAGTTTGTTTGTTTGTTTTTTTTAGTTAAAAGAGAAGAAAAAAGACAACAACAAAAAAATAAACGTAATTTAGAAAATTATTTTGGTCACAAAGTAAAGAAAAACACAAACCCAGAAGAAGACAATGAAGTCAATACTGGTGCATCCAAAGCTTTCAAGAAATATATTAATTGATTTCAAGCCTCCAGAATAATTACTAGTGCCACTCAAAAAGGATTTAAAAAATCAAATAAGTGAGGTAGAAGAAAAATTGGGAAATTAGGGAGAGTTAAAGAGTCAATAACTTGGTAAAGAATGCACAAAATATACTGAAGAAAATAATACCTTAAAAATGGAATAGGGCAATTGGTATAAGAGGCATAAAAAATCATTGAATCAAAGAAATTATTAAAAAAGGAGAATTGGCCAGATGGAAAAAGAGATACAAACATTTCCTGAGGAAAAGAATTTTTAAAAATTAGAACTAGCCAAATAGAAAATAAGATACAAAAAGCTCGCTCAATAAAATAATGCCTTATAATTAGAATTGGGCAAGCAGAAGTTAATGACTCCACACGACATCAAGAAACAACTAAATTTAAAGAATGAAAAAATACAAGAAAATGTGAAATACCTCATTGGAAAAATAACTGACCTAGAAAATAAATTCAGGAGAGCCATTTAAGAATTATTGGATTACTTGAAAGCCATGATCAAAAAAGGATTTTGGACATTATCTTTTGAGACTTTATCAAAGAAAGCTGCCCTGATATTCTAGAACCTGGGGGTAAAATAGAAATTAAAAGAATCCACTGATCATATCCTGAAGGGATCCTAAAAGGATAATTTATAGGAGTGTTATAGCCAAATTCCAGAACTTCAGGGTCAAGGAGAAAATATTGCTGGTAGCCAAAAAGAAAAAAAATTCAAATATCATGCAGCAACAGTCAGAATAACGGAAGATTTATCACCTTCTATATGAAAGGATCAGAGGGCCTTGAATATATTTCAGAGGGCAAAGGAGCTAGGATTTCAACAAAAAATCACTTACCCAGAAAAACTAAGCATAATCCTTCAGGGGAAAAAAAGGTGGGTATTTATTGATATAGAGGACTTTAAAACATTCCTGATGAAAAGACCAGAGCTTAATAGAAAATTTTCCTCCCAAATACCAGAACCAAAAGAAGTATAAAAAGGTAAACAAAAAAGGGAAATCAAAAGACATCCAATAAGTTTAAAATGTGTATATACCTATATGGGAAGATGATTCTTATAACTACTAAGAATTTTATCATTATTAGGACAATTAGAAAGAGTATAAATAGACAGAGGGCAAGAGTGTGAGTTATGTATGATGGAATTTTATCTAAAAAAATAAAATTAAGGGGTGAGAAAGAAGAATGCCTTGGGAGAAGGGGAAAAGGAGAAATAGAATGGAATAAATTATATTTAATAAAAGTCATAAAAGAGCTTTTACAGTGAAAGGGAAATGTAGGAGATGGGAAGAGAGGCACATAAACTTTACTCTCATTGTAATTGGTTCAGAGGGAAGAATATAAGGAATCAATTTAGTATAGAAATCTAACTTACCCTACAGAATAGTAGGGGGAAAGGGGGACTAGAGAAGGTGGAGCTAATAGAAAATATGATAAATTGGGAATTGCAGTAGTCAGAACCTGAACACTTTTGATAATGGACAGAATAAAAGGAGAGAAAAAGAGATATGGGAAGAAATAGTATAGAAAGTAATATACAGTAATCATAATAGTGAATTTTTAAATAAATCTCTAATAAAGCCTAACTTCTCAAATATATAGTTATACAACATATTAACATATGCACAGAAATGCAAGTCATTTCTTAATTGATAAATAGTCAAAGGATATGAACAAGCAGTTCTCAAAGTAATGAAAGATCTTAATAGTAATGAGAAAATGCTTAAAATCACTATTAATTACAGAAATGCAAATTCAAACATCTCTGAAGAACCATTCCACATCTATGATATTGGCTATTATGAAAGAAAAGGAAAATGTCAAAATTTGGAGGGGATGTGGGAATATTGAGACACTAATGCAGTTTTGAGGGAGTTATTAATAGATTCAACCAGTCTGGAAAATAATTTGGACCTATGCCCAAAGGGCTGTAAAACAGTATATACCCTTTGACTCAGCAATACCATTACTAAGTTTGTATCCCAAAGAGATTTTAAAAAGAGAGAGAGAAAGAGAGAGAGAGAGAGAGAGAGAGAGAGAGAGAGAGAGAGAGAGAGAGAGAGAGAGAGAGAGAGAGAGAGAGAGAGACCTACATGTACAAAAACATTTAAAGCAATTCTTTTTGTGGGGGCAAAAAATTGGAAAGTGAGGGAATATCCATCAATTGGGGAATGGTTGAGTAAGTGAGAGTATATGACTGTAATGGAGTACTATCATGCTAAAAAAAAATAATGAGCAGGAGGAGTTCAGAAAAAAACTGGAAAGACTTATGCAAACTGAAGCAGAGTGACGTAAACAGAACCAGAACATTGTACATAGTGGTAGCAGTACTTTTCAATGAACAACTATGAATAATTTAACTATTCTCAGCAATACAATGATCCAAAGCAATCCCAAGGGACTCATGATTAAAAATGCCATCTGCTTCCAGAGAAAAAACTGAGTCCGAATACAGATCAAAGCAAACATTTCTCACTTTGTTTCTTAATCGTTTTCTGTTTCCTTTCCCAAAAGGATTAACATAGAAAAATGTTCCTATGATTGCACATGTAAAATCTATATTAGATTGTTTACCATCTCATGGGGTTGGGAGGGTTGTACAGTGGAGGAAGGGAGGGAGAGAATTCAAAACTCAAAATTCTTTAAAAGTATTGGAAATCATTTAACATGAAATTGGAGGAAATTTTAATTAAAATTTTAAATTAAAATAAAATCTTCTTTTGTTAGCAGATGATAGTTTAAGCATAACAGAAATGAAATTGCCAAGGGGGAGAAAATGCAAGTACAAAGGAAGGAAAGTGACACAATGTGTAAATTAAGATAACTTTAAAGTATTTTTATATTTCATGTGTTATACATTTATTTTTTGTGTGTACTTCTATATTTTATATTAATCTCTACCTGAGGTTTAACTTCTGTCAGAGAAACTTATTGTACCACTGCAAAATAGCAATGGTTTATAACTTAATCTTAGTTGCCTAGGGCTACCCATAAACCAATGATATGTACATAACATGAGTTTCAGTTCAGAAGCACTTGACATATAGCTCTTTTAATTGAGTGAAGGAATGCTGATTAAATGTTCTCTTTCAGGAAAAGTATTGGTTTCAGAGCTTTGGAGAGATTTTCTTAGACCCTTTTTTGAAAGAGATATACACATTATCAAGCTGTTTTTAGGGCCAAATTTAGGAAGGAGAAGGAGAAAGACACAGAAATGTAAAATAAAGATGATTCTTCATCAAATCACTGATCTCCAGAGCTTGTGGGTTTTTTTCTTGATTGAGCAAGATTTCATACAGCTTTCATCAAAAGAGTCGAATCTCTGGAACTTCTGTTTGTTATCTGATCAGAAAACTGGGTTTTACTCATTATTTGTTATGGTCTTTTATGCAACTTGCTTTCAGCTAGAAGGGAATAAGCCAATCAATATGTATTTGGAAAATCCTTCTCCTTTAAAGAATAGTGATATTAACAGTGGCTCACAGCTCAAAATCATGCCTCAAGATCAACAATATTAAGAAGGAAGATAGATATAATTCTAATCTGGCACCTTTTCCCCACCCATCTCAGAGGAGAACAGAGTGGTCAGTTATATGTCTCCTCCTGCACACTACAGATAAGAATGAAAGTCTCCATTGGAAATGAGCAAGATTCCAAACTCTACACATGATTCCCATAATCATTTAGATAACTCCTATGGATATTCACATTACCTACATGGTCAACGCAGTCTTAAATGTGTTTAATGATTCTGAATCACAAAAGATCTTGATTGTTGTGATTCTATGGAAACCACATTGATGACTTAGATTTATAGAGTCCAAATTAAAATCTCAGTTCTTCTGTTAACCACTCTTGCGATCATAGGTGCCTTCCTTGTCTTCTTTAATCCCTAGTTTCTGCATTTAAAAAATGACACAGTTGGACTAAATAATGTTTAGTTTTGCAGTTTTTTTCCACTTTCATTTAACAGATAAAGAAATAGGTTTAGGAAGATAGAAATGATTTCTTTGTCCAAAGTCACACAACTAATTAGCAGCAGAACTAAAAAGAGAGCCCAGGTTCTGATTCCAGGTGCAGGTGTTTTAATTGTTTTTGTTGTTGTTACTGGCTTGTTTGATTGTTTTACCATTATGATGATGTTCTTATTTAGTCTGTTCATTGAAAAATGTAGCCAGATCTGGCCTTGGACAAAATTGCAAGGTAAATAATTTAACTACATTGCATTAGCCTCAGGTTAGTGCTCTGCCTATTATATTGGTACCAGTGAAGATTTTGAACCAGAATAAGCATTTAGGAGGCTCCTAACTATTCTGTACTAGAACTGTGAGAAGCATTGGAGGCACAAAGACAAAAGAGATCTTGGGATGCTCATAATCTAGTCTGAGAACACAACATATCTACATAGGGCCATGTGTAAAACAGATATAATGGGTACGAGGAGAGGCACTCTGAGTAGGGGGAAGCAGAGATGAGGAAAGGCAAAATGTCTCTTCTAATCTTTAATCTTTTCTAGATGGACACATTGATTTCTAACATTTTATCTTCTTATGGGAGGCTACCACTGAGTACTTCAACAAATATTTTTTTAAGGGCTTATTGAGTGCAATAGGACTAAAAGATATAAAGCGATTTGACTTCAAAAGGTTATCCTCTAGTAGTGGAGGAAGGTATCAAATTCAGATAGAATCCATTTATTATGAGCTACATATTGAGTTAGAAAGCCACAATTTAACATTATCTGTGTTGAATCCTAACTTTATTTTGTAAAATATTTTAATCCAGTTCAGGACAGACTTGAGAGTTTTTGCAGACTTCTTGTAAATTAGGATGCAAATAGTACATAGGGGAGGTCAAACAAAGAAGCAGGAGAGAGCTGAAGAGGAAGGGAACAGTTGGATTTGGGAAAGCAAGGAGGAAGATGTGTTCTGGGGCGATATCTTGAAAGGGTTAACATCAAAGGTAGATTTTGCAAAAAAGGGAAGAATTCAGTTTATATAATTGTGGAAGCCCCCCCCCCCCCTTTCTGAACATCCTCAGATTCATAGAAATGGAAAAGAACAGAACAAAACTGGGGCATAGCACAGTTTGATAGGAAGAGATATTGAGTGAAAGGCAATAGTATGAAATAGGAATAAAAAGTCAGGCTGGGTCCAGACCTTGGAGGATGCTGAATGGTAGGGTAAGGAGTTTATATTTATCCTATAGGCAATGAGAAGCCACCAAAAATGACAGGATGACATGATGAGAATTCTACGCTAAGATTATTTGAAAGGCTATGTGAAAGTTTTTTTTTTTTCCCGTGATACAGCTGCTTTCCTATTCCCTATAGCATGGAGATACTTTATCTAAAAGTAGACAAAATTGCCCCTTGGGGGCCCAATTGTCTTTAGCTTCCTGACCCAGCTTCCTGATCATCTAAGAGCATAAAGAGCTCTGGGTAAAGCGTGTGTATTCTGCACCTCTCAAATTTGTAGGTATTAGGACCATTCCAGTTGCCATACACTGATTATACTGACCAGACACATTTCTAGGTGGATATGAGGAGGATGGGGGAAACTTTGCTCAGAAAAGCTAAATGCTATTGTAACCTTATTGTATACCCTTGCTCTGTTAAGGCAAAGTAAGACTCATTTGTTAACTATTCCATGATTCATGAGAGTCATTTTATTCCAACGTTGTTGTCCCTACACTGAATATTAACTAAAAGGTTCTGGTATTAGTCACATTTCCCACAATTGGGCTGATGAGCAGAGACATGAAGCAAGGAGAGCTCTATTGGGACTGGCTACTTGTAATCAATTATAGTAGTGGATAAAGTGTTGGACTTGGAGTCAGGAAGTCTCAACTTTGTGATTTCAAATATGCCTTATAAACATGTGACCTCAGGAAAATCACTTAACCCTGTTTGCCTCAGTTTCTTTATCTGTAAAATGAGTTGGATAATGAAATGGCAACCACTCTACTGTCTTTGCCATGAAATTCCCAAATAGGGTCTTGGTGAATTGGACATAACTTAAAAATAATTTAGGAATAGCAATAGTCTAGATAAGAAATAATGGGAACCTAAATGAGGTCAGTGACCTTAGGAGTAGAAAGAAAATGTTGTATGGGATCCTAAGAAATATTACACAAATTAAATTAATAGAACATGGCCATTCATTGAATATAGGGATTTCAATATAGGGAATATAGGGATGATGGAGATTGGAGGAAGGGTGAGACAAATCACTTGTCTGAATGATTTCTAACTGTTATAACTTAAAAAAAAATGAGTTCCAGAAGCACAATGTTTTGGATCAGAGGAATGAAAAATTATCTTCTTTGGTTTCACAAAGATGTTCAGAAATGAGCTGACTTAGAACATCATAAAACATTTTACTTGGAGCTCACCTTTGCCCTTATTATGCATATGTACCATAGCTTACTAACTAGACTATTGATTCCAAGATAGAAAGAAAGAATTTTTTTTCTGGGTAATGAAATGTTCAAATGTTTAGTTCTCAGGTGAAGATCTTAACAACTGTATTTTTCTCATTTTTACATCTGCTACAAGATTTAGCATAGTGAGCTGTACACAGTAGGTACTCTGGGATCAAGAAGGGCTTCCTGTAGAAGATAGTAGCTAAGCTTTATCTTAAAGGTAGAGAGAAACTCTATTAGGAGATTGCAATGCAGATATAGGAGATTGCTAATGCAAAGGAATAAAAATGGAAAAAATGACTCTCAATGAGTCATATGTGAGGAAACCAGAGGTCAGTTGGTCTGCACTGCAGTATACTGGAGGGGGCGTCTAATGGTCAATAAGACTATATAATGAAAGATTAGGACTGAGTTGTGTAGAGTTGATAAAAAGAAGGGTAGATTAAGGAAGGCAATGATTCCATGCAAAGTAGACTTTTGAAAAGGGACAAGATAGAGACTGAAAGGAAGAAACAGAAGACAATGGGGTAGAGGGAAATACACAGTTAATAATGATAACTATCAATGTGAATGGCATGAACTCACCTATAAAATTGGAGGAGATAACAAAACGGATTAGAAATAAGAATTCAGCAATATTTTGTTTACAAGAGATACACTTAAAGCACAAAGACACACAGAGTTAAAATAGGGCTGGAGCAGAATCCAACATGCTTCAGCATAAGTAAAAACAAAATACAGGGGTAGAATTCATGATCTCAGAAAAAGCAAAAGAAAATTTTGCTAAAAGTTGCAATAGGAAATTATATAATATAAAAAAAATTCCCAGTAAATTTCTCTGATAAAGACCTTATTTTTCAAATATATACTGAGTATAGGAGGGAGTCAATTTTATAAAAAAATAGGAGCCATTCCTCAATCAGTAAATGATCAAAGGAAATGAAGAAATGAATGGTAGTTCTCAGAAGAAAAATCAAGGCTATCTTTAGTCATATAAAAATGCTCTAAGTTGGCTAACATGACAGCAACAGAAAGTAATGAATGCTTGAGAAGATGTGGCAAAGTTGGGACATTAATGCATTGCTGGTGGAGTTGTGAATTGATCCAACCTTTCTGGAGGACAATTTGGAACTATGCCCAAAGGGCACTAAAAGACTGTTTGCCCCTTGATCCAGCCATAGCACTGCTTGGTTTGTACCTCAAAGAGATAATAAGGAAAAAGACTTGTACAAGAATATTCATAGCTGCGCTCTTTGTGGTGCCAAAAAATTGGAAAATGAGGGGATGCCCTTCAATTGGGGAATGGCTGAACAAATTGTGGTGTATGTTGGTGATGGAATACTATTGTGCTCAAAGGAATAACGAATTGGAGGAATTCCATGGAGACTGGAACAACCTCCAGGAAGTGACGCAGAGCGAGAGGAGCACAACCCGGAGAACATTATACACAGAGACTGATACACTGTGATACAATTGAATGTAATGGACTTCTCCATTAGTAGCAATGCAATGACCCTGAACAACTTGGAGGGATCTATGAGAAAAAATACTATCCACATTCAAAGGAAAAACTGTGAGTGTAGAAACAGAAGAAAAACAACTGCTTGATTACATGGGTCGAGGGGGATATGACTGGGGATGTAGACTCTAAATGATCTGATCAAGGACACATGTAAAACCCAGTGGAATTGCATGTCAGCTACGGGAAGGGTGAGGCTAAGGGAGGGAGGGAAATAATATGACTCTTGTAACCAAGAAATGTGACTGAATAAATAAAATAAAGAAATAGAATGACTAAATTAATTAATTAATTTAAATTTAAAAAATGCTCTAAGTCACTATTGATGAGAGAATATAAATTAAAACAGCTTTAAGGTACCAGCTCATATCCATCAGAAATGACAAATGCTGGACAGGATAAGAGAAAAAATAGGTACACTAATGAACTGTTGTTGGAATTGTGAACTGGTCTAGCCATTATGGATATCTAGCTCTGGGAGTCATCTGCATATGGATGAAAATTGAATCTATGCGAGCTGGAGTCAAATGATTTGTATTTTTTTTTCTGTAAGATATAAATTAAGACCCCAGCTGAGAGTAAGGGAGAAACTATATCATAAATTTGAGAAGAAAGTGGTTTTTAACAACCACATGGAGATTCAGTTGGATAGAGTATTAATTGGAATGAAGTAGTAGGACTACCTTATTGGAAGCAGACTTACAAGGAGTTCCTAGTTGAGATTAGTTAACAAAAACTTTTAGTGGTTCCAGTCAGCACTTTTGGATGATTTTTCCAGTTCTACTCGTCAGGTAAGCAAAGGAGGGAAATAATAGGAACAATCCAAGGATGGAATTCAGTAACATAGAATCACAGATCTTGATTGGAAGATATATTAGAAGCAATCATCTTAAAATTTTTATTCTTACTATTAAGAGATTAAGTAACTAAGTTCCAAAGAAGTCAAACAACTTGATCAAAGTCATGGAGGTGACAGAACCAGGATTCAAACTCAGCTCTCAAATGATCCAAGTTCATCATTCTTTCTGTGGCTCTACATTGTCTTTTATATTCCTACTAATAATATAGGTCTCAACTTTTCTATGTATTTTTATACTCTGCAACCCTTGTCTATGTTCTTCTATAATTTTTGTGAGTAGGACTTGAAGCAAATGTACTTATAGTCTTTCTTATTTCTCTTGACATCATGAGAATACCAGTGAAGCACATGGATTCTCCCTTAGTCATTCTTCCCTCATGCAATTTGACCATCCTATTTATTTTGGGGTAACATTTCCTCCCTCACCCTTGATACCTTGTTTTATTTTAGTAATATTATTTATTTTAGTCATTCTCTACCAAGACACTCAATTAACTTTTTCTTTTTTAGTCAAGATGATATGAAAATCTGGTCAATTTCTAGGGTAGGAAACAAGCCATTTTTTTTAAACCTTACCTTCCATCTTGGAATCAATACTATGTATTGGTTCCAAGGCAAAAGACTGGTAAGGGTTAGGCCATGGGAGTTAAGTGACTTGCCCAGAGTCACACAGCTAGAAAGTGTTTAAGGCCACATTTGAACCTAGGACCTCTAACAAACAATTTTAAAAGACATTTTCAAGCAAACCAAACCAAAATAGAATGGATTCACTTTGCTCAATGGTGTTTGAATGATAGGATTTTCTAAAAACTATCTCTTCACTTGGAAGTTCCTTTCAATACAGATTTTCAGGTAGGGATGGGGTGATGAAAGAAACTTTTGTTTGATGCTCATTTAGTATAATTTATTGCACCATTTAAGGTCCCATAACCACCCCAAGGGGCAGCTAGGTGGTACAGAGGATAGAGTGCCAGGTCTGAAGTCATCTTCCTAAGTTCAAATCTAGCCTCCGAACTTATTAGCTGTGTGACTGTGCAAGTCACTTATCCCCATTTCCCTCTGTTCCTCAACTATAAAATGAGCTAGATAAGGAAATGAAAAACTACTTTAGTATTTTTAGCAAGAAAATCCTAAATGGGTTCATAAAGAGTCAGATATGACCAAAAAAGGCTGAACAACAATAAACCTAACCGATGCATATTTTGTGACTTTACTTTGTATCAGTCACAATAAAAGTGATTAGTGAACATTTGTACCCTGGATTGAGAATGAATTCCTCAAATTATAGATAAATTCAATATAAGAGTACATAGAACTTGTTAATCAAATGGGGATTATTCTCCAAAGTATACCTTATTCATATATGATATATATCTGCATATATATTCCTATATGTACACATACATCTATATATTTAATATATATATATATATATTAGCTGAAATACAGATTTCAGCTAAACCCTGAAGAATTTATAAATTGTTACAAATGCTAGTTTCAAAATTAGCTTACTTGACAGACTAGATATATTAAATAATGCTACTACTGGTCTATCTATATCATCTATATCTATATCTATATCTATATCTATATCTATATCTATATCTATGTCTATATCTATATCTATATCTATATCTATATCTATATCTATATCTATATCTATATCTATATCTATATCTATATCTATATCTATATCTGCCATTTACTTTTAGAGTCTCCACAGCCTACTTCTAAATATCCTTAATGCTGAGAAGTATTTGGGCTCTGAGGGTGGTTTCAGTTTTTTAGAAAGGGACAAAGCTCATTTGGAGCCTTACCTGATAAGAATGTAGATGTTCTGGCTTGAGTATTCTAATGAGCATTTCCTAAGCATCTACTGAGGAGAGGCAATAGAAACCAGAAAGATCTGAGTTAAAGTGCCAAGTATATGATATGCTCCAACTATTATGTTATCTAAATTATATTTTTGGTACTATTAATGTTTTTTATGAACAATAATATAAATAAAATTGCTATTAATATTGTATAAATATTATTTTTATTCAGCCTTTCTTACCCCTCCTCAAACCAAAATATAGATTATTTCTTTTATGTTTCCATTTTGCAATTCATTATTTGGAGGTGAACATTCACTAGCTATTCTTCAAATATTAAATCTATAGCTATATAATGTTCCCTTGGTTTTTTCATTTCACTCTTCTCATTGTGACAAGGAAATCACTTTAAAAGACTGATATATATTAATTTAAGGTCGCCAAGGAATTTAGCTATGTAATTCCTAAATGAAAACTCAAGTCAGCAGTCAACCTTTTATGGAGTTTAATTACAAACAGGACAAAGAAAGGAATTAGAGATAGAGAGAGAGAGGGAGAGAGAAAGGGGAGAGAAGGGAATAGGGCTTAAATACCCCTTCTGTTTAGGCTGGGCCAAAAGGCCCAAGCCCTTAGATAGCTGGGGCAAAGAAAAGAGATCAGTCCCTATTACTCACGTGACCAAAATGGAGAAACAGTCTCAGAGGCCCCCACCTTCAGCTTCCTGCAGAGCAAGCTTCTCAGAGCACACTCCAACCACTCAGACAAACTCCTCAACCACCACCCTGAGTCTTCAGACCCCTCTATCTTTAAAGAAACTATCCAAGTTCCCTCCCCTCAGTTCTCACATCTACCAATCACTGACCATCAATTTCCCTGTGCCAATGGAGGCTCTAGCTTAACCCAGGACTGCCCAGAGGTCTCTGGCTTTGCACATGTCTGTTGAAGGTCATATTTTCAAATAATTAAATCTTTGATCCTTTGCTACAGCCCTTCCTAAATCCTGTTAACCTGAGTAGGGTAGAGATTGGAATAATTAAATTTTGATCTATGCTGCAGCCCTTCCTCAATCCTGTTAGGACTGTGTAGGGTGGAGATTGATTCCAAGTATCTCCATTGTATCAATTCTAAAATCAATCATGACTCAAAGAAATTCCTGTTCTATGCTTAAGCATAGGTCAAAGTCCTTTCCATTGTTCAGCAAAAGGTTTCTGTCCTAAAGTAATCTTAAGAAGGGAGGAGGAGGAACCTCCCATGCCAATGGGGTTCACATTCCAATAGACTATCAGTAAGAAATTTTCCAAGTATAAAATTTCCCAATGGTGAAATTTCCAACATTTATAAGTCTAAGGAATTTTAAGGTTTACAATCCCCCCTGATGATCATTGGGAGACTAGTCTCCCCATTGATCATTTAACATAATCATTTTGTAGTTCTAAATTCACTTCTAACTAAAGATATACACAATATTCAATTTTCTAAGAGAAATTAGAATAGTGAGAGAGGAAATAGAAAAGAAAAGAAAGCAAAACCAATGTTTTGCTAGGCGCATTGACAGAAAGCCAAATTAGGGGCAGTCCCTTTTGGCATAAATGTGTACAGTTACAATAAATGTTCATTCAAAAGTTCAGTCCAATTAATCACATCCAAAGTTCATTCTTGATCTTCTTGATGAAGTGTAGGTTTTCGGCATCTTTCTGCAACAGTTCATTCTCTGGATATAAAAATTTGAAGCTTCTTTCTTGAAGATCTTTTCTCAAACAGAATCAAAATCTTTGGATTTTTTTTTATAAAAGTAAAATCTTAAACAAAATTCTTGGATTTTTATAAAAATACAATCTCAAACAAAAAAAAATTCAAAAATTCTTAGATTTTAAATTAAAATACAATCCCCCCTGCAGTAAGTATTAAAAAAAAATTAAGTTTAGCTCAGAATGCAATGTTCAGTTATGGGGTTGTATGTGTCAATTATCAAAAGAATAGAAAAATAATCAAAAACATTAGAAAAATTCAAAATAGACCTTGTATATGTACAGTTTAAAGTAATTTCTATCCCACAAGTATGTAGGACAGAATGCAGTAATATTTCACATAGCCATTTGTAGCCAAGACTACAGGAAGTTGCCATAATGTAAGAAGAAAAGAATTAGAATTCTATTTTGATGGGGAAATGTCATTCCCTTGTCTGATTTTTTCCTCAGGGATATAGGGAGCCAGCATGATAGTCAAGCTTTGTACTTGTTTGAGTACTTCGAAAAGAGTGTAGATACAAGGAAGTCCTACGACTTAAACATAAGTTAAGCGTCGCAACCTCGAGTCTCACTTTAATATTTCTTGTGTGCTCTATTGGCACTATTCAGGTTTAGTCTGTGCTCCTTGTTTTTATCCCTTTTCCTGGAATCAGACACAAACATTAATCACAGTCCTATAATATTTTATCAATAAATGGCAGGTTCCCATAGTTTAAAGCATTTAGGCATATATTGATATTATAGCAAGAGTATATATATTAACTTGTATTACTGCAGGGAAAAATAATATTAATATTAATTATGTGTACCTTCAGTAAAAAAAATGAGAAAAAAATCAAATATTCTGATCAAAAAATAAAAGAAAAAAAATAAGAAAAAATAAGAAAAAAATCAGTAATTCAATATATTCTTGGAAAAAAAACAGCATCCATTTGTCTATGGATTATTATCTCCAATTCATATGATAAGATAGAGTCACAATTCATATGATAGGATAGAGTCAATCAGTCTCAGCAGAAGATGCTTTCTTCACATGTGAGCAGTGAATCCAAGAGTCTCTTTCTCCAATTTTTATAGATGTTGGAGTAGTTAATAATATTTGGAATGGTCCTTCCCATGAAGGTTGAGTTGCTCCAGTTTGCTTGAAATTCTTGATATAAACTTTATCTCCTGGGTTCAGGTCATGCAGAGAAAAGTCTAATGGTCCGGCTTGTACTGCAGCTCCGGATTCATGAAGTTTATGTAGTTTGTGCTGTAACTCCTGTATATAGGAAGCAATAGTAATATCTCCCCCTAATAGCGATGTATAAGCCGGGGAGAAAGGCTTAGCCTATATAGGCTGATGTCCAAAAAGCATCTTAAATGGTGAAATATGTAAGTCTCCTCTAGGCCTGCTTCTAAGATAAAATAGGGCCAGAGGGAGAATTTCAGGCCATTTTAAAAGGGTCTCAGTGCATAATTTGCCAATCATAGTCTTAAGTTCTTTATTCATCCTCTCCACTTGGCCTGAGCTCTGGGGGTGATATGGAACATGGAATTTTGGAGTTATCCCCAAGCAAGAATATATTTGATTTAAGACAGAATCGGTAAAATGACTCCCTCTATCGGAGTCAATACATGCTGGTAGGCCAAAACGAGAAATAATTTCTTTTAAAAGTATCTTTGCAACAAAATCTGCTGTGGCTCGGGTCGTAGGAAATGCTTCCAGCCATCTGGTTAGTTGATCTACAATTACTAGACAAAATTTATAACGTCTAGCCTTTGGCATTGTTATGAAATCTATCTGTAGATGTTCAAAAGTTGTGTAAGCCAGAGGACATCCCCCAAAGGCTTTTCCACGATATGCATGTTGGTTATATGCCTGGCAGATAGGGCAGGCCGAACATACTTTAGAGGCTATGGTAGTTATACCAGGGGCTATCCATACTCTCTTGACAGAGTCCATGATGCCCTGGGTGCCAAAATGACCATTTTTATGAATAGATTGGCAAATTTGGTTATAGAAACTTCTAGGGAGCAGGGGTTTTCCTT
Source organism: Monodelphis domestica (assembly GCF_027887165.1). Classification (NCBI taxonomy): domain Eukaryota; kingdom Metazoa; phylum Chordata; class Mammalia; order Didelphimorphia; family Didelphidae; genus Monodelphis; species Monodelphis domestica. The sequence continues at coordinate 244,428,335 of NC_077232.1, forward strand.
CAGATGACACCCATACTCCGTTAATTTGTTTTGCTTTAAAATTTTGTTTCCATTTTCCACTTCCTTTTCATTATAGGAAAGTGATAAATTTAAATTATCAGTGGTTGTTAATGTTAAAATTAATCCAGGTCCTTCTATGGCTGCTAGTTTTGCAGCGGCATCTGCTCGGTCATTTCCTCTAGAGACAGGGTCAGAGCCACCTGTATGGGCAGAGCAATGAACTACAGCTAGGGCTTTAGGCAGTTTGAGAGCAGAAAGAACTTCATTAATAATTTCTGCATTAGCTATGGATTTTCCAGCTGAGGTTAAAAATCCTCTTTGGAGCCATAGCATCCCGACTGAGTGACAAATGCCGAAAGCATATCTAGAATCTGTATAAATTGTTGCCTTTTTATCCTTGGCAATTATACAAGCTTGTTTTAGAACTATGAGTTCTGCTCCTTGAGCACTAATGTTAGAAGGTAGTGAAGCTGACCATTCAGTGGCAAATTCTGAGACTACGGCAGCTCCAGTGTAACGTATTCCATCCCTCATAAAAGAGGAACCATCGGTAAATAAAATCAGATCTGCATTGTCTAAGGGAGTGTCCAAGAGATTATCTCGAGGCTTTTCTGCCATGGACACTAATGTTTCACAGTTATGTAATGGTTCTCCTGAAGTAGGTAAATCTGGAAGCAAGGTGGCAGGGTTAAGAGTTGAACAGCGTTTCAAGGTAATATTTTCACTATTTAATAAGGTTATTTCATACCTTGTAATTCTCTGATCCGAGAATGCCTGTGTTCTATGTTTTATCAATAATGCTTCAATCTCATGTGGGCACATTATTGTTAATGGACATCCCAATACTAAATCAATGGTTTTTGTTACTAGTAAGGCTATAGCAGCTACTCCTCTAAGGCATGGTGGTGCTCCTGCTGCTACTGGGTCTAGTTGGGCAGAATAATAAGCAATTGGGCGCTGAGAAGGTCCCAAGTCTGAGTTAACACACCAGAGGCTACTCCTCTTCTCTCATGCACATATAAAGTAAATGGCTTGTTGTAATCTGGGATGCCTAGAGCAGGGGCAGACATGATAGCCTTTTTTAGATCTGATAGAGCTGACAAGTGTTCAGGCTCTAATTTGAGGGGTTCAGGAACCGAATCCTTTGTTAATGCTATAAGGGGTTTAGTGATTTCCCCATAGCAAGGAATCCATTGTCTACAAAACCCTGTTGCTCCTAAAATTGCTCTCAGCTGTTTCTTAGTGGTAGGAGCACTCAATTTTTGAATGTTCCCAATTCATTTTGGAGAAATATAACGAGCACCCGCAGTCAAGATGAATCCCAAATATTCTACTTTTTGGAGACACCATTGAACTTTATCCTTAGAGATTTTATGTCCTCTTTTGTGCAATTCCAAAAGAAGGTGTTTGCTATCTTCTTGACATGTTTTTGCATCTGTTGAAGCCAAGAGTAGATCATCTACATATTTGATTAATTTGCTATTTTTAAATGTTATATTGTCTGTGTCTTGGCTCAAAATTTGCTCAAATAAGCTCGGACTTTCGACATAACCCTGTGGCAGCCGACACCAGGTATATTGTGAGCTCTTCCAGGTGAAAGCAAAAATATGCCTGGAGTTCTCATGTATTGGTATGGAAAAGAAAGCTGAACACAAGTCTACTACTGTAAATTATGTAGCTGTGCTAGGAATAGATGAAATAATAGTATGTATGTTAGAAACCACGGAGTGTCTCTTTATTTTTATTTTTTTTTTAAAATATATTTTATTTGATCATTTCCAAGCATTATTCGTTAAAGACATAGATCATTTTCTTTTCCTCCCCCCCACCCCCCATAGCCGACGCGTAAGTCCACTGGGCATTAGATGTTTTCTTGATTTGAACCCATTGCTTTGTTGATAGTATTTGCATTAGAGTGTTCATTTAAAGTCTATCCTCTGTCATGTCCCCTCAACCTCTGTATTCAGGCAGTTGCTTTTTCTCGGTGTTTCCACTCCCATAGTTTATCCTTTGCTTATGAATGGTGTTTTTTTTCTCCTGGATCCCTGAAAGTTGTTCAGGGACATTACACTGCCCCTAATGGAGAAGTCCATTACGTTTGATTATACCACAGTGTATTAGTCTCTGTGTACCATGTTCTCCTGGTTCTGCTCCTCTCGCTCTGCATCACTTCCTGGAGGTCCTTCCAGTCTCCATGGAACTTCTCCACTTTATTATTCCTTTGAGCACAATAGTATTCCATCACCAACATATACCACAGTTTGTTCAGCCATTCCCCAATTGATGGGCATCCCCTCGTTTTCCAGTTTTGGGCCACCACAAAGAGCGCAGCTATGAATATTTTTGTACAAGTCTTTGTGTCCATTATCTCTTTGGGGTACAGACCCAGCAGTGCTATGGCTGGGTCAAAGGGTAGATATTCTTTTGTCGCCCTTTGGGCATAGTTCCAAATTGCCCTCCAGAATGGTTGGATCAGTTCACAACTCCACCAGCAATGAATTAATGTCCCTACTTTGCCACATCCCCTCCAGCATTCATTACTTTCCTTTGCTGTTATGTTAGCCAATCTGCTAGGTGTGAGGTGATACCTCAGAGTTGTTTTGATTTGCATCTCTCTGATTATAAGAGATGTAGAACACTTCTTCATGTGCTTGTTAATAGTTTTGATTTCTTTATCTGAGAACTGCCTATCCATGTCCCTTGCCCATTTATCAATTGGAGAATGGCTTGATTTTTTGTACAATTGATTTAGCTCATTATAAATATGAGTAATTAAACCTTTGTCAGAGGTTTCTATGAAGATTTTTTCCCAATTTGTTGTTTCCCTTCTGATTTTAGTTATATTGGTTTTGTTTGTACAAAAGCTTTTTAGTTTGATGTAGTCAAAATTATTTATTTTACATTTTGTGATTCTTTCTATATCTTGCTTGGTTTTAAAGCCTTTCCCCTCCCAAAGGTCTGACATGTATACTATTCTGTGTTTACCCAATTTACTTATGGTTTCCTTCTTTATGTTTAAGTCACTCACCCATTTTGAATTTATCTTGGTGTAGGGTGTGAGGTGTTGATCTATTCCTAGTCTCTCCCACACTGTCTTCCAATTTTCCCAGCAGTTTTTATCGAATAGTGGATTTTTGTCCCAAAAGCTGGGATCTTTGGGTTTATCGTATACTGTCTTGCTGAGGTCGTTTTCCCCCAGTCTATTCCACTGATCTTCCTTTCTGTTTCTTAGCCAGTACCAAATTGTTTTGATGACTGCTGCTTTGTAATATAGTTTGAGGTCTGGGACTGCAAGGCCCCCATCATATGTGTTTTTTTTCATTATTTCCCTGGATATCCTTGATCTTTTGTTCTTCCAAATGAACTTTGTTATGGTTTTTTCTAAATCAGTGAAGAAGTATTTTGGTAGTTCAATGGGTATGGCACTAAATAGATAAATAAGTTTGGGTAGGATGGTCATTTTTATTATATTGGCTCGTCCTATCCATGAGCAGTTAATGTTTTTCCAATTGTTCAAGTCTAGTTTTAGTTGTTTGGCGAGTGTTTTGTAGTTGTGTTCATATAGTTCCTGTGTTTGTCTTGGGAGATAGATTCCTAGGTATTTTATTTTGTCTAAGGTGATTTTGAATGGGATTTCTCTTTCTAGTTCTTGCTGCTGAGCTGTGTTGGAGATATATAGAAAAGCTGATGATTTATGTGGGTTTATTTTGTATCCTGCAACTTTGCTAAAGTTGTTGATTATTTCAATTAGCTTTTTGGTTGAATCTCTAGGATTCTTTAAGTAGACCATCATGTCATCCGCAAAGAGTGATAACTTGGTCTCCTCCTTGCCTATTCTGATGCCTTCAATTTCTTTATCTTCTCTAATTGCTACTGCTAGTGTTTCTAGTACAATGTCAAATAGTAGAGGTGATAATGGGCATCCTTGTTTCACTCCTGATCTTATTGGGAATGCATCTAGTTTATCCCCATTGCAGATGATATTAGCTGTTGGTTTTAGATATATACTGTTTATTATTTTTAGGAATGACCCTTCTATTCCTATGCTTTCTAGTGTTTTTAATAGGAATGGGTGTTGTATTTTATCAAAGGCTTTTTCTGCATCTATTGAGATAATCATGTGGTTCTTGCTAGTTTGCTTGTTGATGTGGTCAATTATGTGGATGGTTTTCCTAATGTTGAACCAGCCCTGCATCCCTGGTATGAATCCTACTTGATCATGGTGAATGATCCTTCTGATCACTTGCTGGAGTCTTTTTGCTAGTATCCTATTTAAAATTTTTGCATCTATATTCATTAGGGAGATTGGTCTATAGTTTTCTTTCTCTGTTTTTGACCTGCCTGGTTTTGGAATCAGTACCATGTTTGTGTCGTAAAAGGAGTTTGGTAGAACTCCCTCTTTGCTTATTATGTCAAATAGTTTGTATAGTATTGGGGTTAACTGTTCTCTGAATGTTTGATAGAATTCACAGGTGAATCCATCAGGCCCTGGGGATTTTTTCTTAGGAAGTTCTTTGATGGCTTGATGGATTTCAATTTCTGATATGGGATTATTTAAGAATTCTATTTCCTCTTCTGTTAGTCTAGGCAGTTTGTATTTTTTGTATATATTCATCCATTTCTCCTAAATTGGTGTATTTATTGCCATATAATTGGGCAAAGTAATTTCTAATGATTGCCTTAATTTCCTCCTCATTGGAGGTGCTGTCCCCCTTTTCATCTTTAATGCTGTGAATTTGCTTTTCTTCCTTCCTTTTTTTAATTAGATTGACCAGTACCTTGTCTATTTTGTTTGTTTTTTCAAAGTACCAGCTTCTTGTCTTATTTATTAAATCAATAGTTCTATCACTTTCGATTTTATTAATTTCTCCCCTAATTTTTAGGATTTCTAATTTGGTTTTCTGCTGGGGGTTTTTAATTTGATCGCTTTCGAGTTTTTTCAATTGCATTTCCAATTGATTGATCTCTGCTCTCCCTTGTTTGTTAATATGAGCTTTCAGGGATATGAATTTGCCTCTGATTACCGCTTTGGCTGCATCCCAAAAGGTTTGAAAGGATGTTTCGCCATTGTCATTTTCCTTGATGAAATTATTAATTGTTTCTATGATTTCTTCTTTAGCTAAACGGTTTTGGAGTATCATATTGTTTAATTTCCAATTGGTTTTAGATTTGGTTTTCCATGTACCATTACTAATCATTATTTTTATTGCCTTGTGATCTGAGAAGGCTGCATTCATTATTTCTGCTTTTTTGCATTTGTGTGCTATGTTTCTGTGACCTAATGTATGGTCAATTTTTGTGAATGTGCCATGTGGTGCTGAGAAGAAGGTGTATTCCTTTTTATCCCTATTTATTTTTCTCCATATGTCTATTAATTCTAATTTTTCTAAGATTTCATTCACTTCTTTTACCTCTTCGGAGTGTCTCTTTATAACGTGATTATTCACTGCCCTTAGATCCTGTACAAATCTATAGATGTGCTTGCCATCGGGCCCTTTTTTTGGTTTTTTAATTGGCAGGATGGGCGTGTTGTATTCAGATTTGCAAGGGATTATTATTCCCTGTTCTATTAATGAGTTAATAACTGGTGTAATACCCTCAATTGCCTCCTTTGAGAGGGGATACTGAGGGATAGAAGGAGGTAGGCTAGATTTAGTTTTTATCTGCACAGGAACAGCAGATTTTAGTAAGCCTACATCAGAAGAAGATGTGGCCCAAAGAGACTCTGGTATATCTTTAGGTATTTCAAAAATGGAAGGCTCTTTTGCCTCCTGGTTTTCCGAGAGAAGTACAGGGAGTAAATTTAAAGATTCCTCTGGTACTTCTAATGATAATGAGCCATCTGGGGAGCAGGTTATTGTGGCTCTGAGTTTGCATAGAAGGTCCCTCCCCAGTAAATTTAAAGGGGAGTCAGGCATCAAAAGGAAGGAGTGTTGTACCTCTAGGGGTCCTACAGACTCCATTCTAGGAGGAAGTCTTTTAATTCTTTGGGTTATTCCTGATACTCCCATTACATTCTCTGAGCCAATAGAATAACATTATAAATCAGGTGTTCTCTTTAATATAGACCAGGAAGCTCCGGTGTCTAATAGACAATCATAATAGGTGTTACCCACCTTTAAGGTAACATGGGGTTCATTAGTATGGGGAGGGCAGTGGATAGGGACAACGGGTAGTAGGACATCAGGGTCTGGGAAATCAAAGGTTGTATCCACTTATTCCTGTGCCCCAGCCCCCCCCCCCCCCCCGGACACCATCATTGTGTTTGGGATATTCCTTGGGCACTCCCCTGAAGGGCACCTCTCTGAGGGTCATTAGTACCTCGAGTATTTTTTGGACGAGCGCCATTTCTCATATATTGTTGTTGTTCATTATCATTATAATTTTCTTCAATTTGAGCATTGTCATTAATTTCCCAATTCCTATTTCTATAATTCTGGTTTCTAAAGTTCTTATTTCTATATTCATTATAGTTATTTCCATAGTCATTATTATAATTTCTAGAATTCTGGTTTCTATAACCATTATCATCATTTCTATAGTTATTATTTCTAAAACTATTATTAAACTGTGTATTCCTTCCAAACATCTTAAGAAAGGTTCTACATTCCATCATTTTGTGGCCCTTCTTCTCACAGAAGTAGCAAGTAATGGATTGATAATTGGATTTCTGGAGAGGGGCAATTGTCGTTGGTTCATTATCATGCCCACTTTCTAATTTAGTCATCCTATCTATTAAATATCTCATTTTTTTTCTTCATTTCCTCTATGTCATCATTATTTTCTTCCTCCTTTTCCTTGTTTCCCTTTAAAACATATATAGCTGTTTTTCGCAATTCTTCAAGGTCCATATCTGACCATCTTGGGCATTGTGTTCTAAAATAATTCTTAATTGCTTTGCAAGAGTTGTTTACAAAGATTCTTCTAACTTGTCTTAATCTACTCTCTTTAGTTAAGTCCCAATCTAAGTATCTGTCCCCAAACTCGATAATTCTATCCATAAATCTGGAGGGTGATTCTTCTTCCTTTTGCTTAATTTTTTCCAGTTCCATCCACTTATCTGTACTGTCTGCACATTCCTTCATTGCCATGAGGATGGCCTCTCTACAACGGTATAGTTGTAGATAATCCTCAGGATTGTTATAGTCCCATTCGGGATCCTGAGATGGCCAATGTGCTGCATTATGCCCCCGGGTTTTGTTGACATGAGCAATTATTTTATTTTTTTCACGTTCACTTAAAAAAGCCTATAGTAAGTTCTCAACGTCCTTGTAAGACGGATTATACTGAAAAAATATGTCTCCCATCTTTTTTGTTACTAGAAAAGGATCTTGTTCATATGTGGGGATATTTCGTGTAAATTCATTTATTTCTTGGGGAGTAAACGGTATCCTATGTCTTAAAGTCACCACATCCCCATTCCATCCTATTTCAGGTACTTCTCTTAGAGGAAACAGGCCTCTAGTTGAATTTTGCACCTGTGGGTCAGTTTGACAAGGACAGGTTTCTCTAGGAGGACAAGATCTCCCTTGCATTGGAATTTGGTTTTCTGTAGGAGAAGGAACATGAGAAACTGGGATTGCAGGGGAAGGGTTTTGGGGATTAAATTCAGACAAGATTTGCACTACATGAGAGAAGCAGTCTGTTAACTGGGCTATAGGGAAGGTGTTTTCCGTCTCTATTTCAGGGAAGGAAATTTCCTCATTCAAAGGTTCAGAAACAGGTCTGTTTCTGGTAGAGTGGTTGTTTGCCAATTGATCCTGTAAGAAACTTTTTAGATCTTCTAATTGGGCTTGCATTTTATCCTCAATTTTTCTTATTTTATAATCTCTAAATATAGTATTGAGGATTACAAAAATGACAGTACCTATTAATATAAAAATTTGGAGGTATCCTGCATTCCTCAATGCCCCTACTTCTTCAGCTGCCATATAATTGTCAAAGAATGTAGTACTCATTTTTATATATATATTTTGTAATTTCACAAAACACGTGGGGAGCAGGGCAAAGCAACAAACTTTCCACAGGGTTTTTGTTTTTTCTTTTTAATCCAGGAAGTTGTTCCTTAAGGGAAAGGATATTTAGAAACAGCTCTTCCAGCCAGGACTTTAGAGTCCTGTTGCTGAGATTTAAAACAGCTGTTTTCTGTCTATCAGAGTCACACAGCTGGGAAGTATCCGAGGTCCGATTTGAACCCAGGACCTTCTGTCTCTAGGCCTGGCTCTCAATCCGCTGAGCTACCCAGATGTCCCTTAAGATTAAAGGGAAGAAAAAGAAAAACTGCTGATTCCAATTTAACTTAAGGAGAAAAGAGAAGAGAGAAAAAGTTTTTTATACTCACGTGTTCTAGCAGCTGTGTCTTTAAGCCAAGTTTTTTGTTAAAAAAAGGGGACTAAGTGTGAGACGGTATAGAAAAAAGACAAGGAATTTCAGAAGGTTTATTGAGAGGATTCTTTAGACTCCCGTGTGGTCAGCCACAATGTGAGAAGGAAATCCCTTTAAAAGACTGATATATATTAATTTAATGTCGCCAAGGAATTCAGCTATGTAATTCTTAAATGAAAACTCAAGTCAGCCATCAGCCTTTTTTTTTAGAGTTTAATTACAGACAGGAGGAAGAAAGGAATTAGAGGTAGAGAGAGAGGGAGAGAGAGAAAGGGGAGAAAAGGGAATAGGGCTTAAATACCCCTTCTGTTTAGGCTGGGCCAAAAGGCCCAAGCCCTTAGATAGCTGGGGCAAAGAAAAGAGATCAGTCCCTATTACTCACGTGACCAAAATGGAGAAACAGTCTCAGAGGCCCCCACCTTCAGCTTCCTGCAGAGCAAGCTTCTCAGAGCATACTCCAACCACTCAGCCCAACTCCTCCACCCCCTCCTGAGTCTTCAGACCCCTCTATCTTTAAGGAAACCATCCAAGTTCCCTCCCCTCAGTTCTCACATCTACCAATCACTGACCATCAATTTCCCTGTGCCAATGGAGGCTCTAGCTTAACCCAGGACCGCCCAGAGGTCTCTGGCTTTGCACATGTCTGTTGAAGGTCATATTTTCAAATAATTAAATCTTTGATCCTTTGCTACAGCCCTTCCTAAATCCTGTTAACCTGAGTAGGGTAGAGATTGGAATAATTAAATTTTGATCTATGCTGCAGCCCTTCCTCAATCCTGTTAGGACTGAATAGGGTGGAGATTGATTCCAAGTATCTCCATTGTATCAATTCTAAAATCAATCATGACTCAAAGAAATTCCTGTTCTATGCTTAAGCATAGGTCAAAGTCCTTTCCATTGTTCAGCAAAAGGTTTCTGTCCTAAAGTAATCTTAAGAAGGGAGGAGGAGGAACCTCCCATGCCAATGGGGTTCACATTCCAATAGACTATCAGTAAGAAATTTTCCAAGTATAAAATTTCCCAATGGTGAAATTTCCAACATTTATAAGTCTAAGGAATTTTAAGGTTTACATCGTGTAGGTCTTTCCAATTAAAAAAAAATAATCTGCTCATAGTTTCTTATGGCACAATAGTATTCCATCACAATCATCTACCACAATTTGCTTAGCCATTCCCTAATTGATGGGCATACATCCCATCAATTTCCAGTTCCTTGCCACTATATAGAGCTGCTATAAATATTTGGGAACATATAAGTTCTTTCCCTTTTCCCTGATGTCCTTGGGAACTAGATCCAGCACTAAATGATATTTTAACATTTTTTTTGTTTTGGAAACTTTTCTGAGCTATGTGTAAAAAACAATTTAAAATATTCATTAAAATTTTTTTGAGTTCCAAATTTTCCCTCCTCTCTCCCTTACTTCTCATTTGAGAAGGTAATTTGCTATAGCTTATATATATGCAGCCATACAAAATCTATGTTCATATTAGCCATATTACAAAAGAAAACTGACAAAAAAAACTTAAGAAAAATAAAATAAAATAAATGTTTCATCTGCATTCAGGTTCCATCAATCCTTTCTCTAGAGGTGGATAACATCTTTTATTGCACTGTCTTGGATCATTATATTGCTGAAATAGCTAAATCATTCACATTTGACAATTGTACAACATTGCTATTACTATTTTCAGTGTTCTGGTTCTGCTAAATTCACTTTCCATGAGTTCAAGTCTTTTTATGGTTTTTGAAAGCATCCTGCTCATCATTTCTTAAAGCATAATATTATTTAGTCATTATCATATACCACAACTTGTGTCATTCTCCAATTGATGTTCATTCTCTCAATTTCCAATTCTTTGAAACCACAAAAAGAACTGCCTTAAATATTTTTGTGCATATAGGACCTTTTTCTTTTATCTTTTTGCAATAATGATCTAGTAATGACACTTATGACTTAAACGGTATGATAGATTTATGACCCTTTGGGAATGGTTCCAAATTGCTTTCCAGAATGATTAATCATTTCACAATTCCACCAACAGTGCACTAATTTACCAATTTTTCTATGTCCCCTTCAACATTTGTCACTTTCCTTTTCTGTCATTTAGCCAATCTGATAGGTGTGAGGTGCTGTACTCAATAGTTATTTAGAACATTTATGAAAAGCTTTGATTTATTTTGACATTTTTCATATTAAAAAGAGTTCACATTTGCCTGAAATGGGCAAGGTTTATTTTATTGCAGATGATTATCTAGACTTACAATATATAAGTGTCCAGGTGGAGTCAGGATGACAGATGCAATATCAATTGGAAATTGACTAGAAATGTAATAACTGATGAAAATAGTGTGAATTTCAAAACTATTCCACCCTATTCAGACCATTCTTTGAAATATTGGATTTAGCTATTTCCTGATCAATAACAATAGAGATACTTGGAATAACAGAATCAGGTGTTGGAAACTACATTCTCTACCCTACTAAGTGTAAGAAGATTAGGAAGAGCTTCAGCAAACTCAATATTTAATTATTTGAGAATATGGCCTTCAACAGACATGTGCAAAGAAAGGACACACCTCTGGGTGGTCCTAAGTCAAGTTTGAGCCAGCATTGGCACATGTGAGACACGTGAGGTAGAGAACAGCCTCTGGAGTTCTCGGGACTTCCTGTGAAGAGGACTAGATTGCAGTTGGATCCTGGAGCCTGAGGTTGGAGGAGCCCCACAGACTGTTTTCCTTCAGTCTGGTCACATGAGTGATAAAGACTGACCCCTTTCCCTGCCTTGGCTTTCCAAGTCCTTAACGCCCACTTTGGCTCAGCCCGAGACAGAGTGGTTCTGAGTTAAACTCCTTTCCTGCTCTCCCTCTTTCCTTCTCCCCTCCATTCCCTCTAATATTTTCTTCTTCCTGTTGTAATTAAATTACCATACAAATTTGGCAGCTGACTTGGGTATTTTATTATTTGGGATTTCCCTAGGCAACCATTTAAATTTAGATTTTTTCAGTCTCAACTATAATTTTAACTGTTACAATAGATGGCAAGATGAAAATGGAAATAATTTATTGGTAACTTTCTGAAAGAAGACCTAAAATAAAAACTTTCCATTCAAGTAGAAGGTGTTTGTGGACAGGGACTATTTTATGTCTCTTTCTGAATCTCCAGTGCTTTTAGGCAAGTTCCTGCCTTACATAAAGTGCTTAATAAATGTTTAAAATGAATTGAAATGAATGGATTGCTGCATCTACTTACCCTCCTTATCTGGAAAGAGCCTTCTAAGAGGGAGGAGTGAGGGGTGTGGAGAGTACTTCTGAAAGGTAAATTCCAAGGTTGAAGTCTTCTAGAATGAAAGCACTTTTGGGACATGGTAGAAAAGTCCAGAGTGCATGTTTGTGAAAGATGACAGCATGATCCAATATAGAGAAAAGCATAATCCAACAATATCTTATTTATAAGAAACACTCTTGCAATATAAATATTTCCATAAAATTAAAACAAGTATCTGAAGAAGAATCTATTATACTTAAGATGGTCCTAAAGAAGAGAGTTATAACAGTCATGATCTCAAAGAAGGCAACAGTTAAAAATAGGCACAGTATTTCCATTTTTCTAATAGTGTAGTGAACCTCATTTTTTATCTGCAAAAAATTGGGGGTTGTTCTGAATTAGTATTAAATCTAAGAGTTTATAATTCTAGCAATTAATATAGATATTCTCAATCCAAAGGTCTGGTTCACCAATTGCCCTGAAGAGGGATTTAGTACATAGAAAAGTTGTTATAAATTCAGCCATTGCTTGAAGAGCAACAGAAGTAATATAATAGAAGCATCTCTATATCTGAAAGTAGAGAGATATAGGTTTATCCCTTGTATAGACTAGACACTTAACATCTCTATATTTCGCTAAGATGAGTAGTAAAAATATGAAATTATATACATATATGTGTATGTACATATATATATACATACATAAATCTAAACATCCATTTTCATGTATTTTATGTTTAAAATATATGTTCATAATAATGACTGTAGTATCTAACTAATGGGGTTGTTGCAATGATCAGGTGAAATAACATATACAAAGCTCTTTATAAATGTTATAGCATTATTAATTTTGAATGTTAGTTATTACTGAAAGAAAAAGAGTAAATAGCAACATAGCATCATCAGAGGAGAACTGAATTTGGAGTAAAAACTCCTGCCTCTGGATTTCAATTATGTTTATTTACTTACTGGCTATGTTTCTTTGATCAAAGCACTTGAGCATTACCTGCTCTGCCTCTCAGTTTTCCCAGGTATAAAATGAGATAAGACTAGAATCTAAGAACAATAAGGTCACTTCCAGCCTAGAGACTTTATTGTTATTATTTTCTGAGACTAACAGACCATTTTGTTGTTGACCAACAGACAAGATATCTTAATGAAGACAGATGACATCAATTATATAGAAAACCCATTATGAAGAGGCACAATCAACCACTTTTCTGTTCATTGATGCATATTGACTGAAACATGTATATAGACTGTAGTTTCCCAATGTTTGGTAATTTTTTGTTTCAGACTAATCCTATTTATTCAATGAGATAATACCGTCTTGCCTATGTCAACTTGGAAAAACACAGAACTACTGAAGTAGTCAGAAAAACCAAGTCTTTAATCAGGAAAAAGATAGGTGCAATATCTATCTAGCTGCTATCATAGAACTACACAGAATCAAAATCTTGGGGCTCTAGGTACAGTATCCCTGGGAGAATGCACCATGAGATGATCCTTCAAAGAACAATAGACCCAGTTTTGTACCCTTGGGGTAACTCAGGACATCAAACCTACACTGACAGATGGTAAGTAGGTTCAGGAAAGAGGCCATACATAGCCAGAGGCTGGAGTATCAGGGTGTGGTCTCCTAACCATGGATTCTATAAGGATGGTTCCTGCACAGGTACCATTGGTCTTTGTGGTAAGGAATCTCTGAATCAATGAGGGGAGACTTCCAAGACTAAAAGGGTATGTAACATTTGATTTGATAGATTTGATAGAAAACATAAGTTTTCTAGCCCCACCTAAGCTGGGGATCAAGTACTTTAAGGTCTATTGTTCAGTTTGAAATGGGTGAATCTGAGACTTCCCTTGGGGTGAGATCTCAGAGGACATGGGCAAAATTGGGGTCTTCAGATTTCAAATTGCCAACTATAATTCCAGGTGGTTTTATTTTTATTGTTGTTGAGGCAAAACAGAGGAAAGAAAGGACTTTATTGCTTTTTTATAGATTGTTCAAAATGATTCAATCACTCAGTCAATTAATCAACAAGCATTTATTAAAGACTTTCTACATGTAGAACATAGAAATCTACATTTCTACAGGCCCTAGAAGAAGGTAAACTTTTAAAAATTTCTGTCATTGAAGAAATTATATTCTACTACAGAAGATAAAACATATATTCATGCTATATATATGTATAAGCATTTATAAACACATAACATTTATATGTACAGATAGATTTCTTCTCTCCTCTTAATCTTACAACCCAGTGACATCATTCCCTACTATTTAACTCATTTGCTTCACTATCTGAGGAAGATGTATCCCTTCTCCTTGCCAAGGCTAACTCCTCTCCATGTACCCTTGATGCCTTCCCCTTCCATCTTCTTCATAAGATTTCCCTCACCAGAATCTTCACTATCTAATCTAGAATCTCTCTGTCTAATGACTGCTTCTTTTCTTTCTAAAAACATACATCATTCCCATCCTTAAAAATCCTTCACTTAATCCTCTTATGCTTCCTTCCATTTGAATTTCCTGCTAATTTGATAATTCCTCCTAACCTATATGATTATACTTTTCACTCTTTTCTTAATCTTTTCCAAACTCTCTTCAGTCTGATGTCCTACTTCAACATTCAACTGACACTCCTCTTTCCAAAGTTATAAATTCTCTCCTAATTGTCAAATCTAATAGCCCCTCACTCTTCATTCTTCTCAACTTTTCAGCTGCATTTGATACAATTGACCTCTTGTTGGAAATTCTTTTTTCTCCAGGTTTTTGTGATATTGTCTTCTCTTGGTTTTCTTCCAATATGTCTGTCCCTTGCTTTTTAAGCTCTTTTGCTTACTCTTATCCTTGTCATGATCTTGAGTTATGACTGGTTCCTAAAGCTCTCTTCTAGGCTCTTTTATTTCCTCTTTAACTGTTTCTTTGGTGATCTTATCATCTCCCATGAATTAAACTGTCATCTTTATGGAGATGATTTCTATATCTACATATCTAGCCAGAGTCATTCTTCTTAGCTCTAACTTCTCTTCTAAATATCTACTGGATCTTTTGAATTGAAAGTTCTATAGGCTTCTCAAAGCTATTATATTTAAAATAATTCATTATCTTCATCTCTACCCCTCAAACCATCCTCTCTTCTAAATTTCCCTGTTACTGTTGAGGGCACCATCATATTTGCAGACATCTAGATTCAACCTTGATAACATTTTGACCACTCTTATTCACTGACAACATATATCCAATCTTGTTGTCAAAGCAACCATGTAGACACATGACAGAGTGTGATCTAAGTGGATGAAGAGCTATACTTGGAGTCATAAAGACTATATTATTACCTCTTGAGAATAATGTTGAAGTCAATTCTAGGACATTCATAACATACAATACTGTGGCCAGACTTCTAAATGTGAGGAATACTCTGGCAATCCCATGCCTTTCAGTTCTGGAACTTCTAGCCTACGACTTTATTGTTCTGGTTGGTGAATGTCTCACATTACTGGTTCACTTTCTCCTTAGCCATCTTGCTTACTGTTGAGTTTATTGTCTCTCTCTGTAAAACCTTCCCCAGGCTCAGATCTGGAACCATATTCAAATCAATATTATCATTGCTACTAGGAATTGTATATTGTGAATTTTAAAACTACTTCACCCTACTCAGACCATACTTTAGAAGATTTTATTTAGCTATTTCCTATTTGTAACAATGGAGATACTTGGTCTAACAGAATCAGGTCTTGGGAACTCTACATTGCTCCATCCTACTTAGTTTAACAAGGTCAGAAATGTCTCCACTCATACTCAAGGATTAAATATCTAAGAAGATGGCCTTCAACAGACATGTGCAGAAACAGCTAACAGACCCCTGGGCTGTTCTAAGTCAAGCTAAGCTAACATTGGTACAGATGAGACACAGGAAAGTGGTGTAAAACCATCTATTTAGGGCACATCACTTCCTGTCTTTGTGCTCTTTCCCCAGAGAGGTGGCTCTGGCTGGCAGCTTGTTAAGCTTTCTAACATCTTGGCGTTGTGGCAGCTATTTGTCTGGGTTTTGGCGGTGAGTTTGCCCTTGAGCTAATTCAGCTTCAGGCATCTTGGCTGAGCCCTCTTGGAGTTCAGGCTGATTCCTTCCTTCTTTACTCTCCAAAACCTTACCTTCCTAGAGCCTCTAATCTTCTCCCAGGCACAAGCCAGGCAGGAGAAATACTACACTCTTTCCTTCTCCCTACTTCTTAATTTCTTTCCACTATATTAATTAGGTCACCATAAATTTCCAGCTGACTTGGGTATTTTTTTATTTGGGATATCCATGGTGACCAATAATTAACATAGTTTAGGTCACAATGCTAAAATTATCCTTTACAATATTAATCCACTTTCATATGTCTCTGCTTACCATCTCTGTGGCTTTCCAAACCAAAATACAGGAAAGACCCCAAAAATATGAGGCATACATTCCAAGACTTCTCATGAATACCTTAAACTTCAGATAGAAGCAAACATATGCTCTAACTGCAGATAAGTGAATCAATAGATTACTGAATGAGATGATATGGGGGTATAACAGCACTACCAGTGCCACAACTCTTACACCTTGCTGCCGTTATTACAGTAAATAAAGGCTTTCTTAAATAAAGGAATTGCAGTAACACCACAATGAAAGTGATCAGTGAGAACACTAGAGCCAGTCTGGACCTCAGGTATGGGGTCAAAGGGAAATATGCCTTTACTGACCTGAGAAAGTCATTATATGTTATAGTCTGTACTCTCTTGGTGGGCAATTTGAAATTTGTGAACCATTTAGTTTTTATCTTCAAGAATTTTACAAATTTTCAAATTAAAAATATTCCCTTCCCCCACCAAGGTTAACTGTGGGTAAATGATTCACTATATATTGAATCAGTGGGTGTGAGGGCAAAATTGTATTCTCCTCCAGGCCACTATTCCCTTAATAAGTATTGTCTTCTGTAAAGATTAAAATTAGGGAATATGGGGAGACTAAGGCAGGTAGAAATTAGTTTATCTCTGCAAGGAGTATTATATTTTTTAGAGGTTTATTAAAAGTTAAGGATTAAAGAAAATACAGGATAAGAAAACACGTGTCCAGGCCACAGAGAGGCCTAGACACAACCTCACCTACATTATGGAAAGAGCCACATCTGCCCCAAATGGAAGTCCAAGAGAGCGTCCTCAAAAGCCTTCGAATCAGCTTAAATACCTTCTCAATCTCGGCCCAGGTGAGATTACAAGGCATTCTGGGGAAGTGGAGCAAAGGCTCATGGGGATTGTAGTCCTGTATTCGAGTCTATTTTTTACACTTCTGATGTTATAATGTAAGGTTCTTAAGGAGGGCTTCACTTTGTATTTATATCCCCAGTGCTAGGCATATAGTAATATTTTAAATAAATGATTTTATTTTCATTCATTGATTTAATATCAGTCTTACTTTGTCTTTGGTATGATCATCCCAGTGATATTTATATTTTCTAATCTATAATAGAGGAGTGTATTTGGTATGTGAGAGAGAGAGAGAGAGAGAGAGAGAGAGAGAGAGAGAGAGAGAGAGAGAGAGAATGGAGTCCTCTCCCCCTCAAGGCAAAGGAGGGGTATTTGATATTAAGGTTTGGCCAAGAAAGAGAAGGAGGGTGAGTCTGTGATTTTCCCCCCTTCAGCCTTCAATCTTTGATGGCCCCTCACTAAACCTGCCCTTTATTCAGTCTTTAGCCGTTGTAGTGGATAACAGAATTTACTCTAATGTAATAGGGATATAGGATGAAGTTGGGAAAGGCTGGTAGATTGAGGCAAAAGAGAAGAGGAAGGGGGTGTTCCTAGCTGTCTAAACCCTTCCCCCCAAAGTTGAGGTGAAGTGGGCTTAATGGCCTCCAGCCCCTGAGGGGTTCAGAGTGATGAACCCTGGCTTTAACCCTGCCCAGCAGGTGCCTCAGTTCAGGTAAGGAGACCCTGATGATTCTTCTTGTGAACTCACTTCCTTTCAGTCTCTGTCCATTTGTTGGAGAGTTCTGGGGGTGTGTGTGGGGTGGGGAATAGAGATCAGGAGTCAGTGAAAGAAGAGGGTTTATGGGATCAGGACCCAGTCAAAGACTGGACCTTCTCAGTAGTTGTCTCAAAGCCAGAGACCCTGGTTTCAACTGCCTCTCTCTGAGTTCCTTTCCTCCAAATCTTCTCCTCTCATCCCCCACTGCTGCTGTTGCTGGAATCTTTGCAGCCACTCCAGACATTTTCTATTTCCAAAGTTTCTGGGTTTTCTTCTCTTACACAGATCCTAGGTCATATTCTGGTCTTGTGTACCCTATGAAAGCCCAATTTCCTAATAGACTAGGAACAAGTCTCAATTTCATTGAGAAATGAACCTTTCTTATCTCTCATATGTAAAATTTTAAAGTATATTTCATGAATACCTGAGAATAAATATACATTTAAAAGTGCTCTAGGTATTATTACTACAGGAGCAGTGAATTGACACAATGGATAGAGCTGGAACTCAGGAAAACCTGAGTGGAAATCCAGCCTCAGATGCTTCCTAGCTGTGTGATACTGGGCAAATTCCTTAACTATGTGTACCTTATTTTCCTCATCTGTAAAATGAACTATAGAAGGAAATGGCAAGCTACAACAGCTTGATTGCCAAGAAGCCCCCAGGCCAAAACATCAGAAAGCATCAAACATGATTGAAAATTACTAAACAAGAAGAAGATTTTGTTGCTAGGAATATTTCCTCTTTCTGAAAATAATCATACCTGTGAGAGTCAGGAATCAGGTAACATATTCTGCTTTGCATATTTACTCATCTCCCTGATCTTTCAAATCCTAATGTACCTTAAAGCCATACAATCTAGTGTGGGCCAATAATTGAATGAAATTACATAGAGCAGAAGGCAGAAAAGATCATGGAAAGTGAGAATGGGAACAATGCATTACTATTTATTTTTTCCACAAGGTTCATTGGATCTGTATTGATAAATTTTGTTACCTTGTGCAACCTAAGAGACAAATACACAAGTGACAATTTGGCAAACTTAAGAGGATTATTACTATATAAGTACATGAGTGGAGAGAAATATTACTTCCTTGAAAGAAAAAAAAAACACCAACCACACTAGGAAGACTTTGTTCCAAGTTATTTTCCTAGTCTGATCTTCCTCATATTTTTCTTAGCTCCCTTCCCTCAAAAGTAAACTGGAAGAACTTGTTCCTTTCAGGAAAAAATGTATTCCCAAAAGATTAATTCATATTTATAAACTTTATAAACATGGCATTAATCTTTCCTAGAACCTTGTTATAACACAGAGTTCACAGTAGAGTAGATTTCATTGTCAAAAAGGATATATCCTGGAACAGAGGTGGAGTCAAGATGATGGCATAGAGGCAACAAACTTTCAGACCTCTGAAAATCCTTCCATACCAATTACAAACTAAATGCTCCTAGGGGACTGAAAACCAAACCTAACAAAAAGAGCCAAGGAATCTTCCTGCTGGACTCAGACCAAACTTAAAAGGAATGCCCCCCCCCCATTCCAGAATCTGAGAACACTCCAGTTTAAGGGGAAGGAAGAAGGAAGATTCTAGGACCCCTGCACCACTTAGAGCACTAAGCCTCCAGCAGCAGCTGGAACCTCAGTGCAGGCAAAGGCACTGGTCTGGAGGGAGTACCTTGCTGGCAAAGCTGTGCCAGGTTGAGATCATCCAACACAGGCAGTGGGGAAGCAGAGAAATGCAGAGCTCAGAGAGGGCAGCAGTTATAGCAGCAGATACACTCCATATCCCACCCCCCTGAGGTTTTGGCCTCAAGGCATATCCTGAAAGCCAGCAGGACTTAATCCCATGAAAGCCTTCAGAGGTCAGGAAAGCTCAAACTCTAAAACCCCTGTATTATAGAAAAGGATAAGTTGTACCTGAGGGTGTCAGAGTTTCCATACTGAGAGTGGGAAAGGGAAGAGAACCTCCCTTCTCAAAACGGGGTACAGGGGAGAAAGTTGATATTTAGGATTGGCTCAGAGAAAGGAGGGGGTTTTGAGGATTTCCCCCCTTTTTCCTTCTCTTAGTTAAAGCTGCTCTCCCTGATTTGTTCTTGTCCTTCTTGACCCACTCTACTACTCGAGACCAAAGGGTCTTCCCTTGATCTTGGGGAACAGATAGCTATTAATGCCCACTGAATCAGGTAATACAAAAGGAATAATGGGCAGGGAAGAAATAGGGAAAGTAAAGTGGGAAAAGGAGGTCCCTGTCTCTTTCTAAACACTTTTCCTCCCTTCTCCATTCTGGGGCGGAACTTGGGCCTTGGCAGCCTGAGCCCCCTGAGAGAAAGTCAGGTTGACTCACCCCTGGGCAAGTGGAGCTGAGGTAAAGTCTGCTCAGGTTTCTCTTCAGAAAGTCCCATCAATTGGGAAGTGTTGGGGGAAAGATTTCAAGCCACCAGCAGGAAAAGTGGGTAACCCTCAGGAGAAAATTTTTTTTTCCCACCTTCTGTCTTCGGATTCTTGAGAACGAAAGCCACCAACCTCTCTCCCAGGCACAGTATTCTCTCCTCAGGAATCCTCACTCCTGGGGCCCCTCCCCCATCGAGGTGATCAATTTCACACACTTCCTTCTGGAAATTTTTTTAGTGCCAGCCTCTGTAACAACTATCCTCCACAGACTACTGGACTTAATCCTACCAAACCTTCCAGAGGGCAGGGAAGCTCAAGCTCCAACACCCCTGTCCAACAGACTCCACTGAGAGATTTGCTGACAAAACTCTGAGGGTAAAAGTGGAAACAAAAGCCCAAAACCACAAAAAAAATGAGAGGAGCAAAAGCTCAAACAATTGCCGGGAGTAAAGAAAGGGTAAATATGAGCAAACAACAGAAAGAGAAAAAAGAAATTACAATTTGCAGCTTCTCTACACAGGCAAAGAACAAAGAGCAAATAGAACAGAGAAGAATGATGGATAACTAAACAAACAAACAAAAAAACAAACAAACCCAGTGAATTGGATACAGGCTCTGGAAAAACTCAAAATACAATTCAAAGCACAATTAAGAGAGGCTGAAGACAATTGGGAAAAGAGCTTAAAAATTAAGATAATTCATCTGGAAAGAGAGGCACTTGAACTAAAATAAGAAAATAGTGTCTTGAAAGCCAAAATCAACCAGCTTGAAAATGAGGCAAAGGAGATGAAAGATGAGACAAAAGAGATGAAAGATGACCTCCAAAGAAAATCAGACCAGAAGTCTAAGGATGACCAAAAAGCCAGGGATAAAATCCAGTCTTTAAGAACCAGAATACAACAATGAGAATCATGTGACTAGACAAGACAGCAGGACACTATAAAATAAAATCAAAGAATGAAAAAATTGAGGAAAATGTGAATCACCTCATTCACAAAACAGAATATTAGGAAATTATACCAGGGAGACAATGTAAGAATCATTGGTCTACCAGGAGACCATGACAAAAGAAAAATCCTGGACATCATACTACAGGAAATTATCCAAGAAAAAGGCCCTGATATTGTAGAACAAGAGGGAAAAGTGGAGACTGAAAGAATCTACAGATCACCTCCTGTACTTAATGCATAGCTGACAATACCCAGGAATGTTATAGCCAAATTCAAGGATTATCAGACCATGGAAAATATATTACAAGCTTCTAAGAAGTTATTCAGATAACATGGAACCACATTGAGGGATAACACAAGATCTGGCTGCATTTACACTGAAGGACCAAAAGAAATGGAATATGATATTCTGGAAAGCACAGTTACTAGGTCTACAGCCAAGAATCAACTACTCAGCAAAACTAACTATATTCTTACAGGGGAAAAGTATGGCCATTTAACAAATCAGACGAATTCCAAGCATTTGTAAAGAAAAGAACAGTTTTGAACATAAAATTTGATGCCCAAGTACAGATCTCAAGGGAATCATCAAAAGGTAATTAAAAAAGAGGGAACAAAGAAAAACAAGACAACCCCCCTTTATTAAGAGGCCCAATAAGTTAAAATGATATGTATCCCTATAAGAAAAGATATCATTGGTAACTCTTAAAAATTGTTATTATTACCTGGGCAACTAGAAGAATTACACTTAGAGGGAACAGTGAAACTATATAGAATGAAATGCCAAGACATAAATGTGTATATAGATATGTGTATGCATATATACATATATGTGTATATACAAGTAGAGCTTTAAAAACAGGTCAATACTAAAAGAAATGGAAAAAGAAACAAAAGGGGAAAATCCTATATGTCACAAAGAAACTCATGGCAGGAGGGGGGAGAACATCAATACATTGGGAGGGTAGAGATTGGAGAGAGGAAATACTCAACTCTTATGTGCATTGAAATTGACTCAAAGATGGAAGAACAATGCAATCCATTGGGGCAGAAAACTGATTTGTGCCCTATGGGGAAGTAGAAGTATAACAAAAGGACTGGTGGGGAGGGAAGCAGTATGAGGGAGGGAGAGGGTTGGGGTAGTTTAAAAAGACTGTAAAGAAAATAAGGGGGGAATAAGAAGGGGGAGGAGGTAGATAGGGGAGTAAAATAAGGGTGGAAATTAGGGGGACTGATTAAAATCAAAACATTGGTGTTGAAGGAAATAGTGAAAGAAGAAAAGGCAGGACTAGGAGTAGAAATCAAAATGCTTGGAAATACACAGCTGGTAATCATAACTCTGAATATGAATGGAATGAACTCACCCATAAAATGCAAACAAATAGCAGAGTGGATTCGAATAAAAAACCCTACCATATGCTGTCTACAAGAAACACACATGAGGAAGGTAGACACACATAGGGTAAAAGTAAGAGAATGGAGTCAAATCTATTGGGCATCAACTGATAAAAAGAAGGCAAGAGTCTCAGTCATGATATCTGACAAAGCGAATGTAAAAATAGATCTAGTCAAAAGAGATAGGGAAGGTAATTATATCCTGATAAAAGGCAGTATAGACAATGAGGAACTATCAGTAATCAACATGTATGCACCAAATGGCATAGAATCCAAATATCTAAAGGAGAAACTAGTGGAGCTCAAGTATGAAAAAGATAGTTCTGGGTAAGCATGGTGGCAGTCTAGACGCAGGACTCTCCCTCTCCTCAGATGCACTGATATAGATGACCTAAAAAGACCACAAAAAACCATTCTCATGAGAACGAAGGGACTCTACAGTAGGGTGCACTATTGAAGGTATGTTGAATTTGGGAATTTCCACACTATAAGGAGGTGAAAAAGCTCCCACCCAAACTTGAGGTTATCTACCGTCCCCCACTCCACCTACAGAGCCAGAGGTAGAAGCAGCACTTGCCAGAATCAAAGAGTGAGTGAGGGGCACCTCTGGAATGAGTAAGGAACAGCTTTATGTCTTGGGAGCTGACTAAGACCACCAAGGACCTACCCCTGAGAGAAGTTACACTTGAAATACTGGCGGGCCAGCAGGGTAGTGCAGACCTTGGGCTCTCAGATTCAGGGCTTGCCAGAATCAGCAAGTGAGCGAAGGGTACCTCTGGGGTGAGCAAGGGGAGCCTCTAGGTCTTGAGAGCTGACTAAGACCACCAAGGACCTACCCCTGAGAGCAGTTATGCCCCAAAAGTCCAGTGGGCAGGACAGCACAGACCTTGGGCGCCCCCAGGAAGGTAGCAAAGCTGCAGAGATTTGAGAGCTTGCCTCAGGCAAAAGCCTTGTTCCTTAGCTCCATACACAGAGAACCTGCCCTCCTCACTCAGATTTCTTACTGGAAAAGGAAGAAAAAACAACCGTAGTGATGGCAAACAGTGCCTAGGAACAAGTTCCCAACACCAAGAAAAACAAGAAGGGGTTGACTTTAGATAATTTTTATGCAGGAAAAATACAGACTACAGAGGAAATAGCAGAAGAGGAAATCCAAATAAATGCTCCAAAACCATCCTAAAGAAATGGAAAATGTCCACAAGCTCTGGAAGTATTAGAAGCTGGAAGATGGAAGCATTCTGGCAAGATAAGTAGGAAATGGTTCATAAAGAAAAAAAATTATAGCACAAAACCAAAAAATTATAGCTGAATATCAAAAGGTTAAAGCAGAAAACAAGGCCTTAAGGACCAGAATTGAGCAACTAGAAACCAATGATCTTGCAAAACAGCAAGAATTAATGAAGCAAAGTCAAAAGACTGACAAAATAGAAGAAAACATAAAATATCTCACTGACAAGGTGACAGATCAGGAAAAAAGAGGGAGAGACAATTTGAGAATCATTGGTCTACCTGAAAAACCAGAAATGAACAGAAATCTTGACATCATACTATAGTAAATCATCCAAGAAAACTGCCCTGATTTTCTTGAACAAGGTGGCAAAATCGACATTGAGAGAGTTCATAGAACACCATCTATACTAAATCCCCAAAAGACAACTCCCAGGAATGTAATCACCAAATTCCAGAGCTTTCAAGCTAAGGAGAGAATCCTCCAAAAAGCCAAAAAGAGACAATTCAGATACTAAGGAGCACCAATTAGAATAACACAAGACCTGGCAGCTTCCACACTAAAGGACCATAAGGCCTGGAACATGATATTCAGAAAGGCACGAGAACTGGGTCTTCAATCAAGAATTACCTATCCATCAAAACTGACTATATACCTCTTGGGGAAAGTATGGGCATTCAACAAAATAGAAGATTTCCAAGTATTTGTAAAGAAAAGACCAGAACTAAGTGGAAAGTTTGATATCCAAACACAAAGATCAAAATTAATAAAATCAAAAGTGATAGAACTATTGAACTAATAAGACTACAAGATGGTATTTTGAAAAAACAAACAAAATAGACAACGTACTGGTCAATCTAATAAAAAAAGTAAAGAAAAAAAATCAAATTAACAGTATCAGAGATGAAAAGGGAGAACTCATCTCCAATGAAGGGGAAATTAAAGCAATCATTAAAAAATTAAAAATCATTAAAAATATTTTGGTCAATTGATTGCCATAAACATGCCAATCTAGGTGATATGGATGAATATATACAAAATATATACAAAAATATAAATTGCCTAGATTAACAGAAGAAGACATAGAATTCTTAAATAATCCCATATCAGAAAAAGAAATTGAAGAAGCCATCAAAGAACTCCCTAAGAAAAAAATCCCCAGGGCCTGATGGATTCACAAATGAATTCTATTAAACATTCAAAGAACAGCTAATCCCAGTACTATACAAATTATTTGACATAATAAGCAAAGCGAGAGTTCTACCAAATTTCTTTCATGACACAAATATGGTACAGATCCCAAAGCCATGCAGGCCAAAAAGGGAGAAAGAAAACTACTCACCAATCTCCTTAATGAACACAGAAGTTCATTAAGTTGCAAAGCAGCTGCAGATTCCAATTGGTTGAGGGACTTTCTCTAGTAGGTGTTCTCTATTTCAATGAAATCTTAGGTCCTGAACAATAACCATTCCTTTTACCTCCTAAACAGTTATTCCCCCCTCTCAGAGAGAGAGAGAGAGAGAGAGAGAGAGAGAGAGAGAGAGAGAGAGAGAGAGAGAGAGAGAGAGAGAGAGAGAGAATTCTAACAAATAAACCTGGCAAAGAAATCTAAATCACAGCATGGCTGTAAGTCATTCACAATTACACTTGTCAGGATCTGCTGAAAAAAGAAGTTTGACTTGGACAGGATATTGTTAGTTGTCATCTTATAATGGAAAAGTAAACAGCTATCTGACAATACAATACTTGAAATCAATTCAAAAAATATGTATTAGGCAATTTCTAAGGCCCAGAATTGTAACATGTATTTTGGAGGATGCAAAGGAAGTGTAAAACAAAATTGTTTTTTTTTTGGGGGGGGGGAGGCAAAACTATAAATGAGAAATGTGATATGGAAATCACTTTAAAGGACTGATATATATTAATTTAAGGTTGCCAAGGAATTCAGCTATGTAATTCCTTAATGAAAACTCAAGTCAGCAGTCAACCTTTTATGAAGTTTTTAATTACAAACAGGAGGAAGAAAGGTATGAGAGAGAGAGAGAGAGAGAGAGAGAGAGAGAGAGAGAGAGAGAGAGAGAGAGAGAGAGAGAAAGAAAGAAAGAAAGAAAGAAAGAAAGAAAGAAAGAAAGAAAGAAAGAAAGAAAGAAAGAAAGAAAGAAAGAAAGAAAGAAAGAAAGAAAGAAAGAAAGAAAGAAAGAAAGAAAGAAAGGAAGGAAGGAAGGAAGGAAGGAAGGAAGGAAGGAAGGAAGGAAGGAAGGAAGGAAGGAAGGAAGGAAGGAAGGAAGGAAGGAAGGAAGGAAGAAAAAGGGGAGAGAAGGGAATAAGGTTTAAATATCCCCCTCTGTTTAGGCTGGGCCAAAGGCCCAAGCCCTTAGATAGCTGGGGCAAAGAAAAGAGATCAGTCCCTATCACTCACATGACCAAAATGGAGAAACAGTCTCAGGGGCCTCCACCTCCAACCTCCTTCAGAGCAAGCCCTCCTCTCAGACCTCCTTCAGAGCAACAACCTCTCCAAGCAAAACCTCCCAGAGCAAAACCTCCCAGAGCAAAAATCTCCCCTGTGCCAATGGTGGCTCTAGCTTAACCCAAGACTGCCCAGAGGTCTATGGCCTTTGCATATGTCTGTTGAAGGTCATATTCTCAAATAATTAAATCTTGATCTTTGCTGCAGCCCTTCCTAAGTCCTGTTGTTCTGATTAGGGTGGAGATTGGAAGTTCCAAGACCTGGTTCTGTCATTCTAAGAATCTCTATTGTATCAATTCTAAAATCAATCATGACTCAAAGAACTTCCTGTTCTATGCTTAAGCATAGGTCAAATCCCTTTCCATTGTTTAGCAAAAGGTTTCTGTACTAAAGTAGTCTTAAGTAGGGAGGAGAAGGATCCTCCCATTCCAAGGAGTTTCACATTCCAATAGATTCTTACTATCAGTAGGAAATTTTTCAAGTATGAAATTTCTCAATGGGGAAATTTCCAACATTCATAAGTCTAAGAAATTTTAAGGTTTACAGAAAATAGTACAAGACAATAAATAGTACAAGCTATCATCTAATGCTTATCTTTGCCACCTAGTCAACAAGGTAAGCCCTAAGGATTCAAAGAAAGAATAAAAAAAACTGACCCTGCTCTCAAAGGAGCTGAACCACAGAGGACAGACCAATGGGTAGAGAGAGGCAAATTTAAACTCAACATAAGAAAAAAGCTTCCTCAGAACAATAGTTATGTAAAAATGGCATGGTTTTTCTTCTTGAGGTTCCCTCATCCTAAGAATCCATTAAGCCGAGACTGGATTCTGTTGAGGATGATGTTGTAAATGAGATGTGTGCTTTAAGTAGAGGTTGTGCTAAATGTTCCTTTGGTTCTATATGTCTCTCTAATTATATGATTCTTTGACATTTTCAATATGAGCAATTATACACAGAGTGGTTTTATGATGGGAGGAAGGAAATTCTCAGTGCTCTACCAAAAGAAAAGAAAATACAAACCCCAAAACAAGATATAAGAGTAAGTTGAAATGAAATCACTATTTCCTTTCCTTCCAAAATATTGTTTTTAATCTTGTAAGTTATACAGCAAAGGACATTAATAGGGTTGGTATTCACAAAGCATCTTTTAAGGCCACAGATTTTGAGCAGCAAGAGATTACCTCATCTAACCTCCTTAGAGGAAATAGAAGCCCAGATACATGACCTGTAAGTGAGAGAGCCATGTTTTGGAGTAAGTTTAAAGTAATATAGATAGACATCTAGAAGGAACCTCAAACATCATCTATGAATTATGTAGTCTAGGAGCTCTTAACTGATCTTCCTTCATTTCTTCATCTCTCAAATGAGAGAATTAGATGAGCTCAGAGATTCTTAACCATTTTGTGTCATGGTTCCCTTGGGTGGGTCCCAGCTCTGAATGTTTTTAAAATATGTACTATAAAATACCAACCTAGAAAAATTATAAAGGTAACCAATTAGGTTGAAATACAATTACCAAAATGCTAAAAAAAAATAATCCCCAACTCCAGGTTACAGGGTGTTAAGATTAAAATTTAGGCCAAACTGTGGCAGGTAAAAATTAGTTTTACTCTAGAAGTATTATATTTTTATGAGGCTTATTAAGGATTAAAAATTTAAGAAAATACAAGTAAGAAAAGCACATGCCTAGGTGGGTCGAGAGGCCCATTTATTTTCACTTACATCATGAGAGACACGTCTGCTGGGAAGAGGAAGTAGGAAGAGAAATCAGTAGGTTTTTACAACCAGTTAAATAGAAATTTTGATCTCGCTCAGGTTAAAATCTCAGTGAGATTAGAGGGCATCTCGGGAACTAGAGCAAGGATTTCTGGGGATTGAAGTCCAGGGTTCAAATCTCCATTTTTACATTCCTCCATTTGAGTGTTTGGGAAAAAAGATTTTCCCCAAAGGGTCATGAAAACAATCAATTTAAGGATTACAATAATTTGAGGATAAGGGAAAAAAAAGAACAAAACCAATAATTGCTAGATGCATTGACAAAAAGCCAGTTAGGGGGAAGTCCCCTTTGGCATGAAAGTATACATACAAATAAATAAATGTTCAATCAACCACACCCAAAGTTCATTTTTGATCTTCTTGTGCAGCTTGTCATCTGGAGGCTTCTTCATGGTGTCTTCTCCAAACAGTTCAGTTTCTGGATTCAGAGAGGTAGCATGTTCCTTTACCTAAAATTCTTCTTAAAATGAATTTAAACTTTGCAATTTAAATAATAATATTTTTTACATTTCCCCATCTTGAGGGTGATTGAAAAATACAGGATCACTTAGGGATGCATGACTGAGTTGAGTTATGAGGTATAGGAATCAAGTGGTAAGAGAAATGAAAAAGACATCAGAAAAATTCAAATAAAAAAGAAAAATGTCTGGATGAAAATATAGACTACCAAAGCCTTATGTGTAAAAATTCCAAGTAAAGGAAAAATAAATCTATAACAGGTCCTTGAATCAGGGCGCAATTAAAATGATCTAAGCAATGATGCATTTGCCCACTCAGTAACCAAGACTATAGAAAGTTACCACTCTATGAAAGACAGAAAAGGGATCAGATTATAGGAACCAAGTAGGAGCCAAGGTTTGGGATACTAATCTGTAAGTATTTTCAGAGTGAGTGTGGACACAAGGAAAGCCTATGTCGTAACAAATGTTCAACATAGTAACCTCAAGTCTTCACACTAGGTTCAAGACCCTTGTGTTGGCCTAAAGGTGCACCAATCTGTCCTGGATTGGTTTATCTTTGGCCCTGTGCAATGGTTCTTTTGTGTATATCTTGTCCTGGGATCAGACAGAATTATTAAGTCGAGTCCCATAATTTTTAAAAAATAATTAGTGGCATCATTTTTATAGTCTCAAGCTTTTGGGGCATGCATTATATTATATTATATTACATTACATTATATTATATTATATTATATTATAGTATAGTATAGTATAGTATAGTATTATAGAAAATGTATTTTAAACTTATAGTACTGAAAAATCAAAAAAGTTAAAGAAAATCTTAATTCTGGTGATATGTGCTTCAAATATAAAAAGGAGAGAAAAAATAAAAACTGAAATAGCATATTGCACATGCAAGAAAATTATAATAAAAGAGTTTTAAAATTCAAAAATATAGCTTATAATCATTGACACACTGTGTCAGCTAAGAAAATGTAGAATACAAGGCTTTCTCACCAAAAAAGAGATCCATTTCCTTTTCATATCTGGTCATGATCCACTGTGAGTATGAGCAAATGGATGTTACAAGGTGTTTTTTTTAAAATAAAGAACATTATTACAAATATGTAGATATCAATATCCCCAAAATTCTCAATAGCCCAATTAATTACAATGGCAAACAAACACACTATCATATTTCACATAAATTTCTGTATGATATTTTTAAAAGTCTATGAACTGGTGGATATTTGTCACAATTTTTACAAACGTAGCCAATCTTTCAACCTTGGTATTTAAACAAAGTAAAACTTATTTTGGGTTAAGAACATAATCAAGAAATCTAGATATCATTCTGGTGGAAGTAAAGTAGTGAGCTGAGGAGTATAAATGTGAGATGCTCCTTTTTTGGAGGCTTTTTAGGGGTACAAATGCCCTGAGATTAACTGCCCAACTCCATTCACATATTTAGAAATCTGGGAAGGTTGGGGTTATAAAATGTATTTCACTTCAGCTACTAGAATGGGCCTTATAACTTGTGTTAGGGGCAGGCAAAAATGACCAGAGATTGTTAAGAAAAAATTCTAAAAATCATGTCTAAAAAACTCTTAAAATCAATTGAGATATTTAGCACATTAAATTTTCCAAAGGTTCTTATACAATTGTAACCAGTTCTGATGAAGTCCATCTATCCTGTATGTGAGAATTTACAAAGTCAAAATTAGAAAGGATGTTTTAAAATATGGGCTTACTCAATATTCATTTCATATGGTTATAGGGGGAAAGCAACAGAATATAACAGTAGTTAAAACTCAGTACATTAAAATGATTCAGTGTAACAGAATAATATTGGATGCAGTAATATATGAACTTAAAATCACAAAGTTAAATCTTAAACAAAACAAACAATAAAATGCAACAGAATACAGAGATTTTTATAAACCATTGGATTCTGAAATGCCTTAAAATATAACCTCCAGTCTCTTTAAAGTTCCTTGGGTTTTTATCCATTTAGATGCCTATTGTCAAAAGGCAAATTGGTAATGGTTAAGCAATGGGTTTTAGGCAACCCATCCAGGGCCACAGAGCTGGGAAGTATCTGAGGGCAGATTTCAACTGAGGAACTCCCATCTCTAGGCCTGGCCCTCAGTCCACTGAGACAACCAGCTGCCTTTGAAAAGTTGGTTAAAGAGTTGTAGGGAGCTGAATTTTTCCCCTGACAGGCAGGTGAAGTCAATAAAACGTTCAATACAATTAAAAGATATTCTTTTAAAATAGCCATGCTTTTAAGTTCCTGTTTAGAAAAGTTTCTTTCTCCTTTTCTCCCTTTCTTTCTCCCCTCCTATGATACTCTGCCCCCAGTTCATGTGGAGGCTAATCTTAGCCTAAGGGAAAATTACTTCCCCGTCTTTACCAGCTAGTAGAAATGAGTCCTGGGCCTGTGTGATAAGACATCTGAGTTGGAAGCCAGAGGTTCAGGGATCAGCTGGGCCAGGTGAGCGAAAGACCAGGAGCAGGAGCCACCAGAGAAATAGGCAGGCTGGGGCTGGGAGCCAGGAGCTTGCTGGGACGTAGAAGTAGGTAGGCAGCCAAGTGGGCAGGCAGGCCGGAGAGCGGGCACCAGGTGAGAACAGAGTGCAGCCGGAGTGCACAGGAAAGGCAGGTAGGGACTGAGACCAGGTGAACAAGAGAGAGATCACCAGGGTGGGCAGGGCCAGGACAGGAATGCAGGCAAGTGCAAGATAAGTCAAGAGGCTTGCTAAAAAGGCTTAGAAAACGCGGCTTAGAAATCATTATCTAGGCTATCCTTTAAAAAAAATTGAGAGTCTTTTGTCCCATTATGTCGCCAACTGTTAAGATTAAAATTTAGGCCAAATTGTGGCAGGAAATTAGTTTTACTCTAGAAGTATTATATTTTATGAGGTTTATTAAGGATTAAGAATTTAAGAAAATACAAGTAATAAAAGTGTGAATCTTAAAATTTCTCAGACTCTAACCTTAGAAGATTTCGTTAGGCTATTCCCCATTTAAACAATGGGGGTACTTGATCAGGAATGTATTGGGAACTTTACATTACTCCACCCATATTTAGGCATACCTTAAGGGGAAGATGAAGTTGTAAAACTCCTTACTGAACAATGAAAAAGTACTTAACCCATACTTATAGTGAGGCAAAAGCCCTTAAGCTAGGTCTATTTTTAGATCTAATACAAAAGGGTGCTATGTACCAATGAAGGTCAAATTAATCACTGAAAGGTCAAGCAAACAAAAGGCAAGTTTAATAAAAGAGGTGTGAAATTTTAGTCTACTCAGAGAAGGTGATTAACAAAAGAAGATGTGAATTAAGAATGGTCAGTCTTGTGGAAAATATCTACTGTGATTGGTAGATGTGAAAATTTAGGGGAGGTGACATAAGAGAAAATTCTCTTTAAAAGGAGGTCAGGAACTGAAAGCTGGGCTCTCTCTTGGTGAGGTCTCTCGGTGGCTGAACTTAGTTGAGCTCAGGAGCTGAACTGGATGGTCTCTCTGAACACTAGAGTTTTGCTTGGGACAAAATCTTGTGGTGAGTGATTAAAGACTGACTTAGTTTTCTCTCTTAAAGAGAAAGGCCTAGACCATTGGCCTAGGCCCTAGCCTTTTCCTATTATTTCCTCTTACTTTGTCTCTCTCCCTTTCTTTAATTCCTTTATTCTTATTAATTAAAATTTCCATAAAACCCAGCTGATTTGGGTATTTCATATTTGGGAATTTTTTCCCATGGCGACCACTTATTTTTGATATAAAATCAAGACACTAAAAATTATTTTTACAGTTTTGGCAATTCAAAGTCTTGAAACCCATATTTTCGTGGTCACAGTTTATGGCAACCACTCTTTTCTCTGTAACAAAAGCATGTGCCTAGATGGGCCGAGAGGCCCATCCAATTTCACTTACATCATGAGAGATGCATCTGTTGGGAAGCAGAAGTAGGAAGAAAAATCAGTAGGCTTTTACAGCCAGTTAAATAGAAATTTTTATCTTGCCCAGGTGAAAATCTCAGTGAGATTAGAGGGCATCTCAGGAACTAGAGCTAGAGCAAGGACTTCTGGAGATTGAAGTCCAGGGTTCAAATCTCCATTTTTACAAGAGACAGAATGTAATCCATTCCTTTGCTTCTTTCTCCTACTTCAGATCCTCATCCTTGAAGGCAATAATGCTCTTCCATTGTACAACATTATCTCCTTCTCTTGGGTTATCAGAAATCACATGATATCTGCAGTGATGATGTTTGTTCTTACCATTTCTCTGTTTATTCTCCTACAAAATGAATGGTTTAGAACCACTGGTAAGTGTTCTCATTTTTTTGTATTCTGCTCCCTAGTAGGAGAGATATTCTACAGAGAGGACTGAGGTTTTGTTTTGTTATTTTTAAATTGCCTTTGCCTTAAACTATTTTTTACTTAACTCCAAAAGATATTCAGGGTAAATTTACAGGCTTGCCGTATAGACTATATGTAATAGGATAAATAAGCCTATTTTTAAGTGTATGTATTTATTTCTGAATAAAATGTGATATTTAGTAACTTTTTAGAATGCCTTTTTCATCAAATACATTTCACTATAACTAAAGGTATGAGTTTTTGTTCCAGTGTACATAATTTGCTGTTCTAACACACTTGATAGAGAATCCTTTTTTCTTAAAGCCATCAGGATTCTACTTCTTGTTGGCATTTGAGAGTGCATAATAATTAAAGTATCATAATTTCTCATTTGCAGAAGTATACACCTCTTATATACATATTGTCTCTATGTAATTCATATATATATATGTACATAATATGTATGTATATATGCATATACACATATATATGTACACATCCAGAGAATTCAATAAACATTTTTTATGCATTCTCAAGGGAATCCTCTGGAGTTATTAAGAGAATGTTCTCAATCATTTTTAGAAACCTTAGCCAGGAAGCTAATGATATACCTATTCATAGTCAGCTACAAAGTTAATGATGGATCTGGGAACTAAAATTGATTATTTCCAGGCCAATACTTTGAGCAATAGATCTTACAGCATAATGTAAAGAAACTACTTGTAGAAAAAGTTTATTACTAATATAAGTTTTGAGTTACAATTCCAGTTGCAGAAAAACCAGGAAATGTGTGTAGTCATTGCCCACTGCATTGTTAACTCCCTCAAGCACATCCATTACAAAAGTTCTTTCATGAACTTGTCACACAATGCATCTACTGTAAATATCAAACAGTGTTGAAAGGAATCTGATTCAACAACCTTCTACATATCACACCACCATGATTAAGGTTTTATATTCTAAAGGTAGATGAGGTACTTTCCATATGACAGCCTCTCTTTCCCATCCACCAAAATTATTGGTGAAGGATAGAGGCTTGTATCTATAAAAGAGACTAAATTGTCCAAACATGTGCTCAGAAGAACACAGAAGTTGGGACTTCTGTGTAGAACTTTGAAAAGGACCTATCCTACATCTCCAGAGAGTATTTATTGAGCATTCATATGTATGAAGCACTGAGTTAGATATTATAGGAAAAACTAAAAAAAAGTTTTGGACATGTTCCTTGAATTCAGAGAAAGGAAAATAAGATCCAATAGCCTGACCATACAACATGAAATAACCTTTTATGGTCCCTAAATATTGAATTCTTATCTGTTACCTTCTGACCAATTATTTCATTATTCATATATTCATTATTCATGGTTTGAAGAACTTCACATTACCTTCCAACTATATTTATATATGGCATATTGCCAAAGGGTATATGCAATGATGTGATGGGAAGAGTGTCCTATTGACATGGGCACTGTACCCCCAGAAACCCAGGCCAACTATTATCAGGGAAACTCCATTGTCCTTGCATCCTTGTGACTCTTAACCTAGAAACACCCAATGACCCCACCCAGGGTCCTGAGATGTTTACCCTCTTTTGTCCTCTAGATTTAAGATGGACAAAGAAATGAATCTTTATGCCTCCAGGCAGACCCCAGTCAGATGACCACCTCACTCCACCAAATGCCTGAGGGACTAACATTCTGGTCACATCCACACCAGGACATAGCATCTAAAAGAGTATATAATATCCAGAACTGATGTCGTCTGGGGGACAGCCTCTCTATCCATGCTGTCCCCATGGAGGAACAGCCTTTCCTTTCATGCTGTCCTCCCAGGGAACTGCTCCCCACCTTGCTGTTCTACCTTGTTATCTTCCTGACCACTCTCAACATTACTTCCTAAATTAATAAATCTCTTTTTGTTTTTAAGCTAAGTTTAGAGTCATTGCATGCTTGCAAAAGGTATCCTTCCCGAACCCAAAAGGGTATCCTTCCATGCCCATAACACTATCATTTTCTAAAGATGAGGAAGTTGATAGATAGAAAAAGGAAAATAGAGAATTTTTAAATTTTTCTATCTTTTATTCTACTACAGAGCTCCATTTCTGGTTGGAATTCTGCCATATCTTTGCAGAAAGAAGATGCTGAATAAGATCTTTGTTGAGTGGAACTGAATCTCATTTATTTTTATAATTTATCAGTTAAGATTTACTCATGATAAACCTAAAAGCTTGAAACTGGTCCAACTTATGAAAAGAACGATCGAGTTGTTCAGGAGTCCAGTTCCCTGGAAAATGTGAGGATGCTCTTAGGAAGGACATGGCTATTTCTAGTTATTCTAATTGGCCATCCAAAATTTCTTTATTCCTACTGGTCAATTGAAAAGAATCAGAGAATTTTCTTTAAATGAAAGATACTGTTAAGTATCTAAAAATAAAAAATACATTATATAACTCAAACCAATCCTGTGAGGTAGGCAATATAAATTTTATTTTCCCTATTTTCAATGTAAGGAAATCAAGACTCAGAGCAATAAAAATGATTTTTTGTACCAAGGTTGCACAGGTATTCATGAGCAGACCTGGGATTCAGTGTCAAGGAAAAATCCATTGCTCTTTCCTTTCTAGTATGTTGCCTCCCCTTTATCACAATTTCAAGTGCAGAAATAAGTGAATTAAATAAATGTACATCATGTTGGCCTGTAATATTCTTTATTTAGGGAAAATAAAGATATGCCCTTTAATTAATAAAGTTGTACGCCAAAAATGCAAGAACATTAGGAATTAGTTGTCTGGAAAATATCTTAAATCATTGCTGGCTCATAACTTATGTAATATTTTAATACTTACCAAAATTTGTTGTTTTTTTTTTGGTTTAGGTATTCCATTCACTGATGCAGATTGCATTCTATGATTTGGAAAAGTTCAATTTTTGAGTGAATATATGAAAGAATGAATAAAACACTTTTTAAGCTAGCTAATATATGACTGCTGGGAATACAAATACAAAAGTAAGTCAGTACCTGATCTTAGGGAGTGTACATCCTTTTATAAGAGAAAAAAAACCTGAAATAAAATAGATTTTAAAAAGGAAGTAAATGTAAGATATATAATGTTTTTTAAAAACTGACTTGTAAAAAAAAAGTAAAAAAAACACCAGCTAAAAATCACTGAATAACATGAAAATCATGACTCTTCTGCAAAAAAAGCCCCAAGTCTTGGAAGTCATGTCATGTAATATCAATTGGAAATTGCCAAAATCTGTAATAACTGAAGAAAATAGATGGCAAGAAAAAAATAGAAATTATTTATTGGTAACTTTCTGAAAGAAGACCTAAAATAAAAACTTTCTATTTAAGTAGAAGGTGCGTGTGCACAGGGATTATTTTATGTCTCTTTCTGAATCTCCAGTGCTTACAGGCAAGTTCCTGCCATACATAAAGTGCTTAATAAATGTTTAAAATGGCACTTCAAGTGAGACAGGAAAATAGTGTCTTGAAAGACAAAATCAAGCAGCTTGAAAATCAGGCAAAGGAGATCAAAGATGAGGCAAAGGAGATGAAAGATGACCTCCAAGGAAAATCAGTCCTGAAGGAGGATGACCAAAAAGCCAGAGATGAAATCTAGTCCTTAAGAACTAGAATACAACAATGAGAATCATGTGACTCCACAAGAGAGCAGGACACTATAAAATTAAATCAAAAGAGGGGAAGCTGGGCGTCTCAGTGTACTGAGAGTCAGGTCTAGAGATGGGAGGTCCTGTGTTCAAATCTGGCCTCAGACACTTCCCAGCTGTGTGACCCTGGCGAAGTCATTTGATCCCCATTGCCTAGCCCTTACCACTCTTCTGCCTTGGAGTCAATACACAGTATTCTCTCCAAGAAGGAAGGTAAGGGTTTAAAAAATATCAGAAGAATGAAAAATTTGAGGAAAATATGAAGCGTCTCATTCAAAAAACAGAAGATTTAGAAAATCGTTCCAGGAGAGACAACTTAAGAATCATTGCTCTACCAAGAGACCATAATAAAAGAAAAATCCTGGACATGATACTACAGGAAATTATGCAAGAAAACTGCCCAGATATTCTAGAACAAGAGGGAAAAATGGAGACTAAAAGAATCTACAGATCACCTATTATACTTAATCCCCAACTGACAATACCCAGGAATGTCATAGCCAAATTCAAGAACTATCAGACCAAGGAAAAAAATATTACAAGCTGCTAAGAAGAAGTGATTCAGATACCATGGAAACACATTGAGGATAACACAGGATCTGACTGAGTCTACACTGAAGGACTGAAAGGCTTGGAATATGATATTCCAAAAAGCAAGGGAACTAGGTCTACAACCAAGAATAAACTACCCAGCAAATCCGACTATATTCTTACAGGGGAAAGTATGGCCATTTAACAAAATAGAATTCCAAGAATTTGTAAAGAAAAGAACAGACCTGAACAGAAAATTTGATGCCCAAGTAAAGATCTCAAGAGAATCATCAAAAGCTAATTAAAAAAGAGGGGAAAAAGAAAAACAAAAGAAAACACCCCCCCCCTTTTTTAAAGAGACCCAATAAGTTTAAATGATATGTATCCCTATAAGAAAAGAGGTTGTTGCTAACTCTTAAAAATTGTTATAATCACCTGGGAAGCTAGAAGAAGTCCAGTTAGAGAAAACAGTGACAAACTGTATAAGATGAAATCCCAAGACATTAATAGGTATATAGATATATGTATGCATAAATACATATATATGTGGGTATATATATCTATATCTATTTAGATATAGATAGCTAAAAAAAGAGGTTAATACTAAAAGAAATGGGAAAAGGAACCAAAGGGGGAAAAATCTATATGTCACAAAGAAGCTCATGGCAGAAGGGAGGAGAGCATCATTACACAATAAAGAGGTTGGAGATAGGAAATACTCAACTCTTATGTGCATTGGAATTGACTCAAAGAGGGAAGAACAATCCAATCCATTGGGGTAGAGAATTTATATGCACCCAATAGGTAAGCAGGAGGGTGAGAAATGGACTGGTGGGGAGGGAAACAGTATGAGGGAGGGAGAGAGTTGGGGGTAGTTTAAAAAGATTGTAATGAAAATAAGAGGAGAAAAATAAGGGAGAGAGGTAGAAAGGGAAGTAAAATAAAGGTGGGAATTAGGGGCACTAATTAAAAAACAAAACATTGGTGTACAAGGAAATAGTGAAAGAAGAAAAGGTAGGACTAGGAGTAGAAATCACAATGCTGGGAAATACACAGCTGGCAGTCATAACACTGGATATGAACGCAATGAACTCACCTATAAGATGCAAGTGAATAGCAGACTGGATTAGAATTGAAAATCCTACCATATGTTGTCTACAAGAAACACACATGAGGAAGGTAGATACGCATAGGATCAAAGTAAAAGGATGGAACCAAAATTTTTGGGCATCAATTAATTAAAAGAAGACAGGAGTTGTAATCATGATATCTGACAAAGCCAAAGTAAAAATAGATCTAGTTAAAAGAGATAGGGAAGGTAATTACATCCTGATAATAAAAGGTAGTATAGGCAATGAGGAAATATCAGCACCAAATTCCATAGCATCCAAATTTCTAAAGGAGAATCTAATGGAGCCCAAGGATGAAACAGATAGCAAAACTATACTGTTGGGAGACCTGAACCTTCCTGTATCAGAACTAGATAAATCAAATGAAAAAATAAATAAGAAAGTGTTCAGAGAAGTAAATGGAATCTTAGAAAAATTAGTTAGTAGATATGTAGAGAAAAATAAATAGGTACAAAAAGAAATATACCTTCTTTTCACCAGTACTTACTTGGTACATTCACAAAGATTGACCATGTAATAGGGCATAAAAATATTGCAAACAAGTACAAAAGAGCAGAAGTAAAAAATACAACCTTCTCAGATCACAATGCAATGAAAATAATAATTAGTAGGGGTACATGGAGAGGCAAATCAAAAGTTAATTGGAAATTAAACAATACGATTCTCCAAAACTGAAAAAAAAAACTTCATTTTTAAAAATTTTAAGTTAATTTATTTAGCATATTTAGAACATTATTCCTTGGTTACAAGAATCATATTATTCCCCTCCCGCACTGTTACCACAGTGAACTCACAATGTCATCGTGTATTACATATGTCCTTGATCCAAACCTATTTCCATGTTGGTGTTTGCATTAGGTTATTCATTTAGAGTCTACGTCCCCAGCAATATCCACTCGACCAATGTATTCAAGCAGTTGCTTTTCTTCTGAGTTTCTACTCCCACAGTTTTCCCCCTGAATGTGGATAGTGTTTTTTCTCATAGATTTCTTCAAATTGTTCAGGATCACTGAACCGCCACTAATGGAGAAGTCCATTATATTTAATTGCACCACAGTTAATCGGTCTCTGTATAATGTTCTTCTGGTTCTGCTCCTTTCACTCTGCATCAGTTCCTGAAGGTCATTCTAGTTCATATGGAATTTCTCCAGTTTATTATAACTTTGAGCACAATAGTATTCCATAACTAACAGATACCAAAATTTGTTCAGTCATTCTCCAATTGAAGGGCATCCCCTCTTTTCCAATTTTTTTTTGCCACCACAAAGAGAGCATGTTTGAATATTATTGTACATGTCTTTTTCCTTATTATCTCTTTGGGTCTACAAACCCAGCAGTACTATGGCTGTGTCAAAAGGCAGACAGTCTTTTAGTGACCTTTGGGTATAGTTCCAAATTGCCCTCCAGAATGGTAGGAACAATTCACAACTCCACCAGCAATGCGCTAATGTCTCTACTTTGCCACATCTCATCCAGCATTCATTATTTTCCTCTGCTGTTAGGTTACCAAATCTGCTAGATGTGAGGTGATATGCCAGAGTTGTTTTGATTTGAATCTCTGATTATCAGAGATTTAGAACATTTTTTCATGTGCTTATTAATGGTTTTGATTTCTTTGACTGAAAATTGTCTATTCATGTCCCTTGCCCATTTATTGATTGGAGAATGGCTTGATTTTTTGTGCAATTGATTTAGCTCTTCATAAATTTGAGTAATTAGACCTTTGTCAGAGGTTTTATCATGTTGATCATTTCTCAGTTTGTTTTTTCTCTTCTAATTTTTGTTGCATTGGTTTTGTTTGTACAAAAACTTTTAATTTGATGTAGTTAAAATTATTTATTTTACATTTTGTGACTATCTAAGTCTTGCTTGGTTTTAAAAATCTTTCCTGTCCCAAAGGTCTGATATGTATACTGTTCTGTATTCACATAATTTACTTATAGTTTCCTTCTTTATGTTCATGTCATTCTCCCATTCTGAGTTTATCTTGGCATAGGGTGTGAGGTGTTGATCCAAGTCTAATTTCTCTGACACTGTCTTTCTATTTTAGCAGCAGATTTTGTCTAATAGTGGATTTTTGTCCCCAAAGCTGGGATCTTTGGGCTTGTCATAGACTATCTTGCTCAGGTCACTTACCCCACATCTATTTCACTGATCCTTCATTCTGTCTTTCAGCCATAACCAAATTGATTTGATGACCACTGATTTATAATATAGTTTGAGATGTGGGACTACAAGGCCACCTTCCTTTGTATTTTTTTTCATTATTTCCTTTGATATCCTTGATCCTTTGTTCTTCCAAATGAACTTTGTTATGTTTTTTTCTAATTCAGTAAAAAAGGTTTTTGGAAGTTTAATGGGTATGGAACTAAATAAATAGATAAATTTTAGTAGGGTGAACACTTTTATTATGTTAGCTCATCCTACCCATGAGCAGTTAATATTTTTCCAGTTGCTCAGATCTAGTTTTAGTTGTGTGGAAAGTGTTTTGTACTTGTGTTCCTATAGTTCCTGTGTTTGTCTCGGCAGATATTGTCTAAGGTAATTTTGAATGGAATTTCTCTTTCTAATTCCTGCTGCTGAGATGTGTTGAAGATATATAGAAATGCTGATGACTTATGTGGATTTATTTTGTATCCTATAACTTTGCTAATTTTGTTGATTATTTCTACTAGCTTTTTAGTTGATTCCCTAGGATTCTTATGTAGGCCATCATATCATCCACAAAGAGTGATAGCTTTGTCTCTTCATTGCCAATTTTAATACATTCAATTTCTTTTTCTTCTCTAATTGCTACTGTTAGTGTTTCTAGTACAATGTTAAATAATAGAGGTAATAATGGGCATCCTTGTTTCACTCCTGATCTTATTGTGAAGGCACCAAGTTTATCCCCATTGCAGATGATGTTGGCTGATGGTTTCTGATAGATATTGTTTATTATTTTTAGGAAAGACCCTTTTATTCCTATACGTTCTGGTGTTTTCAATAGGAATAAGTGTTAAATTTTGTGAAAGGCTTTTCCTGCATTTTGTAATGATTAAAATAGTAGATATAAGAGTGGATGAGTAAGTTGTGACCACAGGAAATATGCTTTCACTACAGTGTTTTGTTTTTAAATCAAATATAAGGTGGTCACCAGGGAAATATTCCCAATTATTCAAATATACCCAAGTCAGCTGGGTTTTATAGAGATTTTAATTAATAATACAATGAGGAATCAAAGAAAGAGAGAGAGAGAAAAAAAGGAAATAAATGAGAAAAGAATAGGCTGACCCAGGCAGCCCTGGCCAACCCAGGCCTAAGCCAAAAAAAAAGATCAGTCAGTCTTAATCACTCACCATAAGATCTGTTCAAGTGAGGATTCTGGGGGACAGAGTCTCCCCAGAGAGAGTTCCAGCAAGAGTCAGCCTCCCTTGAAAGACTTCCTTAGAGATTATCTCTCAAGAGCCTGTATATCTCAAGAGCTTTCTCAACAGTCTGTCCTCTTTCTTATATAGTGGGTTTTCTCCTATGTTACCTCCCCTAAGTTCTTCCATCTACCCATCACAGTAGACATTTTCCAAAGGACAACCCATTCTGAATTCACACCTGAGTAGATTAATCCTTTTAGTAATCCACACCTGAGTAGGTTAGAATCTCTCTGTAAGTTTTTTTTTTC
Organism: Monodelphis domestica; assembly: GCF_027887165.1. NCBI lineage: Eukaryota > Metazoa > Chordata > Mammalia > Didelphimorphia > Didelphidae > Monodelphis > Monodelphis domestica. The sequence continues at coordinate 244,469,980 of NC_077232.1, forward strand.
CTCTTTGCTCCTTTTAAGTTCACAAGTTGCCTGACCTTTATAGGTACTTAGCACCCCTTTGTAATAATTCTAAAAATAGGCATGGCTTAATGGGTTTAAGTACTTTTCATTGTTCTGCAAGGAGTTTTTTTTTCCCTAAAGCAGTCTTAAGTATGGGTGGAGTAGAGGTCTTCCCATTTCTGATCTAAGTAGAGTTCTCACATTTTAGATCTAAGTAGCTTCATTGTTTAAAATGGGGAATGGTCTTAACCAAATGTTCTAAGGTAGAGTATGAGAATCTTTTAACATTCACAAGTCTGAGAAATTTAAAGATTAACAATTTATTGAGATAATCATTTGATTTTTGTTGGTTTGCTTGTTGATATGGTAAATTATGTGGATGGTTTTCCTGATATTGAACCATCCTTGCATTCCTGGTATAAATCCTACCTGTTCATAGTGAATAACCCTCCTGATCACTTGCTGGAATCTTTTTGATAGTATCCTATTTAAGATTTTTGCATCTATGTTCATTAAGGTGATTTGTCTGTGGTTTTCTGTCTCCATTTTTGACCTGCCTGGCTTTGGAATCAGTATAATATTTTTGTCATAAAAGCCATTTGGTAGAACTCCCTCTATGCTTATTATGTCAAATAGTTTGTATAGTATTTGAATTAGCTCTTCTTTGAATGTTTGATAGAATTCACTTGTGAATCCATCAGATCCTGGGGATTTTTTCTTAGGTAGTTCTTTGAGGGCTTGTTTGATTTCTTTTTCTTGTACGGGATTATTTAAGAATTCTATTTCTTCTGTTAATCTAGGCAATTTACATTTTTGTAAATATTCATCCTTATCACCTAGATTGGCATATTTACTGCATTATAATTTGGCAAAATAGTTTTTTTTTTAATGATTGCCTTACTTTCCTCTATTTAGGAGGTGAGTTCTCCCTTTTTGTCTGTGATAGTGTTAATTTTGTTTTTTTCTTTCCTTTTTAAATTAGATTAACTAGTACTTTGCCTATTTTGTTTGTTTCTTCAAAATATCAGCTTCTAGTCTTACTCGTTAGTTCAATAGTTTTATCCCTTTCGATTTTATTAATTTCTACCTTAATTTTTAGGTTCTCTAATTTATTTTTTTCTGGGCCTTTTTAATTTGTTTGCTTTCAATTTTTTTTGATTGGCATGTATAATTCATTGATCTCTGCCCTCCTTAATTTGTTAATATATGATCTTAGGGATATAAATTGTCCCCTGAGTTCTGCTTTGGCTGCATCCCACAAAGTTTGAAAGAATGTCTCATCATTGTCATTTTCTTCGATGAAATTATTAATTGTTTCTATGATTTGTTCTCTGACTGATTTTGGAGAATCATATTATTTAATTTTCAATTAATTTTTGATTTGGCTCTCCATGTACCCTTACTGATCATTATTTTTATTGCCTTATGATCTGAAAAGTTTGCATTTATTATTTCTGCTTTACTGCATTTGTATGCCATGTTTTTATGACCTAGTATATGGTCAATCTTTGTGAATGTACCATGTGCTGCTGAAAAGAAGGTGTATTTCTTTTTGCCCCTGTTTATTTTTCTCCATATATCTATTAACTCTAATTTTTCCAAGATTTTATTCACTTCTTTTAGATCTTTCTTATTTATTTTTTGATTTGATTAATCTAAATTTGATAGTGGTAGGTTCAGGTCTCCTAGGAGTATAGTTTTACTATCTATTTCCTCCTTCAATTCTACTAGTTCCTCCTTTAGAAATTTCGGTGCTAAACCATTTGATGCATATATGTTTATTAGTGATATTTCATCGTTGTCTATACTCCCTGTTATCAGGATGTTTTTACCTTCCCTATCCCTCTTAATCAGGTCTATTTTTACTTTGGCTATGTCAGATATAATGATTGCAACTCCTGCCTTCTTTCTATCAGTTTAGGTCCAATAGGTCTTGCTCCAACCTTTATTTCTGACCTTGTGAGTATCTAACCATCTCTGATGTGTTTCTTGTAGACAACATATGGTAGGATTTTGGATTCTAATTCACTCTCCTATTAGTCTACGTTTTATGGGTGAGTTCATCCCATTCACGTTCAAAGTTATGATTGTCACTTGTTCCCTGCATTTTGATATTGTCTCCTAGTTCTGTCCTTTCTTCTTTTGCTATATCCTTTTAAACCAGTGGTTTACTTTTAATCAATCCCCTTAATCTCTTCCCTTGATACTTCCCTTTCTGCTACCTCCCTTTTTGTTTCCTTCTTGTTTTTTTTTTACGGTCTGTTAAGTTCCCTCCCTCCTCTCCTTCCCTCCTTTTTTGTACTCCCTCCCCTTACCTCCTCCTTAGTTTTCTCTTCTCCCTTACCCTGTCAGATAAGATACAATTTAAGATCCCAATGGATCTATATGCTCTTCCCTCTCAGAGTTGATTTAACTGAGATTAAGGTATTACCTATTAGCACTCTCTTCCTCTCCTTCTTCTAGGTGTATTCTTCCCATCCCTTTCACATGTGTATCTTTATGTGAAAAAGATTATTCTATTTATTTTATTTCTTCTATTTCTTCAAGTATCTCTTGGTACCATCATCGATCCCCCTTTTTCTTTTTTCTTTCTTTTTTTTTTTTGCATTTCTTCTTATAGCCCTTAATGCCCAATCTTTTCCTATGAGTAATTCATCTAATTACTATGAAAATGAATGTAATTTTTTAGAGATACAAATAACATTTCCCCATTTATTAATATACATGATTTGATCTAATTGTAGCCCTTAAAGAAGAGAGTTCTAATAAAAAATTTTTTTCTCCTTTTCCCTCTCATATTTACCTTTTCATGTTTCTCTTGATCTTTGTGTTTGCATATCAAACTTTACACTTAGTTCTTGTCTTTTCTTTACAAATACTTGAAAATCTTCTATTTTGTTGAATGCCCATACTTTCCCCTAGAAGTATATAATAAGTTGTGATGGATAGGTGATCCTTGGTTGAAGATCCAATTCCCTTGACTTTCTGAATATCATGTTCCAAGCCTTGTGGTCCTTTAATGTGGATACTGCCAGGTCTTGTGTGATCCTTGGTATCTGAATTATCTCTTTTTGGCTTCTTGTAGAATTTTCTCCTTAGCTTGAAAGCTCTGGAATTTGGCAATTATATTCCTGGTAGTTGTCTTTTGGGGATTTAGTGTAGAAGGTGTTCTATGAACTCTTTCAATGTCTAATTTTCTCCCTTTTTCAAGAATATCAGGGCAGTTTTCTTGGATGATTTCTTGTATTGTGATGTCAGGATTTCTTTTTATTTTTGGCTTTTCAGGTAGACCAATGATTTTCAAATTGTCTCTTTTACCTCTGTTTTCCTGATCTGTCACCTTGTCAGTGAGATATTTTATGCTTTCTTTTATTTTGTCAGTCTTTTGATTTTTCTTTATTAATTCTTGCTGTTTTCAAGATCTTTGTCTTCCAGTTGCCTAATTCTGGTCTTTAAAGACTGGTTTTCCTTTTCAGTTTCAGTCTATCCTGCTTTTTGTGGCTTCTAGCTATTTATCCAATTGGGAGTTCTTGTCTTTTATATTGTTATTTTCTCTTTATATTATTTCCCAATTTTCTTAACAGAAGGCCTCCATCTTTTTGATAAGCTCCAATTTGAATTCTTCCAGAGCTTATGGACAATTTCCATTTTTTGGAAAAGTTTTGACTTTGTTTGAATTTCTTCCTCTATTTCTTCTGTAGCCTGTGTTTTCCCTCCAATAAAATTTCCAGGGTCATTGCCTTTTTCCTCTTTTTCTTGGTGGGTGTTTTTTGGTCCTGGGTGAATTAGCCATCCCTGTGTTGGTTTTTCCTTCCATTTTTAGTCAAAAATCTGAGTGAGATGGGCAGGTTCTCTGTTTATGGAGTTAAGGAGCAAGGTTTTTGCCTGAGGTAAACTCTTCAATCTCCATAGCTGCCGCAGTTCGTGAGAGCACCCACAGTCTGCAGTCTCTCCTTAGTGCTCCAGGGTTTCTGGTATAACTGTTCTAAGGGGTAGGTACCTGGTAGTCCTAAGGTCCTACTCAGCTCCCAAGGACCTAGAGGTGCCCTTGCTCTCTCCAGAGGTGCCCCTCACTTACTCACTGATTATGGCATACATCACTATTAGTGGGAGATACTACTATTGCTTCCTATATACAGCAATTACAACACAAACTGCATGAATTCCATGAATCTGGAGCTGTAATACAAGTTGGACCACTAGACTTTTCACTTCACAACCTGAAACAAGGAGACAAGTTGTATATTAAGAATTTCCTGTGTATTGGACCAACTCAGGCTTTCTGGGAAAGACCATTCCAAATATTGTTAACTACTCCAACATCTTTAAAGGTTGGATAGAAGGATTCTTGGATTCATTGCTCACATGTAAAGAGAGCATCTTCTGTTGAGACTGATTGACTCTATCCTGTCATATGAATTGGAGATAATAATCCATTGACAAGTGGATATTGTTTTTTGAGAACATATATTCCTGATTTTTCCCCTTATTTTTTTATTATTGCTTTTCTTTTATTTTGATTATAATGTTTGATTTTTTCCCTTTTCCTCATTTCTTGTACTAAAAGTACAATTAATTTTTTCTGCAGTAATCTTATATTTACATATATGTAAATATATATGTATATATATACTTGCTATAATATCAATGCATACCCAAAAGCTTTAAACTATGGGAATCTGCCATTTATTGATAAATTGTTATGGGACAGTGATGAATGTTTGTGTCTAATTCCAGAAAAAGGGATAAGATCAAGGAACACAGACTTAACCTGATATAGTGCCAAGAGAGCACACAGGAAAAACTAGTGTGAAACTTGCGGTTGCGACACTTGATATATTTTAAGTCATAGGACTTCCTTGTATCTACACTCTTTGTGAAGTACTCATACAAGTACCAAAATTTGACTATCATGCTGTCTCCTTATATCCATGAGAATGAAAAAAATCAGACCAGGGAATGAAGCTTCCCTATCAAAATAGAATTCTAGCACCATTCCTTCTTATAGTATGGCAACTTCCTGTAGTCTTGGCTGCAACTGGGTAAGTGAAATATTACTGCACTCTGTCCTACAGACTTGTGGGATAGAAATTATTTTAAATTGGACCTGTATAAGGTGAATTTATTCTTGCTTACTCAACATTTAATATACATAGATTTTGGTATTTTGATCCTGATTTTGAATTTTTTTTTCTCTTTCTCTAAAAAGTTTAACTTTTTTCCATATTTTTTTCTTCATATATATATTTTTTGTTTTTGTTTGTTTTGTTTTTTATTGTTTTTGAATTATTTTAATAATTGACTCACACACCCCCATAACTCAACAATGCATCCTGAACTGAACTGGATGTTTTTTAACACCCACTTCAGCGGGGATTTTATTTTAATAAAAATCCAAGATTTGAAATTTTTTGTTTGAGAAAGATCTTTAAGGAAGAAGCTCACTAACTCCTATTTCCAGAGAATGAACTGTTTCAGAAAGATGCCAGAAAACCTATACTACATCAATATCAAGAATGAACTTTGGGTGTGGTTAATTGAACTGAAGTTTGATTGAACATTTATTGTAAATGTACACTTTTATGCCAAAGTGGACTGCCATTTATTTGGCTTTTTGTCTATGCACCTAGCGAAACATTGGTTTTGCTTTCTCTTTTAATAACAATAGAGATACTTGGACAGAATCACATCTTGAGAACTCTAAATTTCTCAACCTTCCTTAGTTTAACAAGATTAGGAAGGTCTGCACTGAACTCAAGGATTAAGTATCTGAAAAAAATGGCCTTCAAAAGACCTGTGCAGAAAAAGTGGACAGACCTTTGGCCTGTCCTAAGTCAAGCTAAGCTATCACTGGTACAAATGAGAAGCAGGAAAGTGACGTAAAACCGTCTATATAAGGCACATCACTGGCTCTCTTTGCCCTCTTTCCCTGGAGGGGCAAAGCTGGCTGGCAGTGTGCTAGGCGTTCTGAAATCTTGGAGTGGTGGGAGTTATTTGTCTGGGTTTGGCGGTGAGTTTGCCCTTGAGCTAATTCTGGTTCGGGCGTCTTGGCTGAGCCCCTTTTGGAGTTCAGGCTGACTCCTTCCTCCTTCACACTCCAAAATCTTACTTTCTAGTTCTTCTAATCTTCCCGCCCAGAACTAGCCAGGCGGGAGAAAACCTTACTCCTTTTCCTTCTTTCTTCTCCTTAATCTCCACTATCAATTAAATCACCATAAAATTTCCAGCTGGCTTGGGTATTTTATTATTTGGGATTTTCCCTGGCGACCATTAAAATTTAGATTTAAGTCACAATGCTAAAATTATCTTTACAGGACTTTGATCTGTGTCCTAAAAGTTTTCATTTTTTATCCATTGCATTTGTCACAAGCCTTCTTTCATTTCTCCCCCAGTGTGAGTTCATCACTGGACTGCTCTTGTCACCCCTTGTTCGACCATCTTCTCTACCTATTGTATATTTTTCCTTGATGTCATGTTCAGTGTGTGCCATCTTCATACTTCTTTACTGATTACATGGTATAAACTACTTACACCCACCACATGCCTCTCCATTTTCCCTCTGTCTGGTATCAAAATGAATTCTGGGGGGGATGTGTAATATATCCTTCACTAACATATAACTTTACTGATAGAAAAAATGATTTTAAAAAGATGAGCCTTTGTTTTTATTGAAATCTTGGTGACAAATTGATTAATCGATTAATTAAACAAATATTTTTTAAAATAGTGCTTATTATATCCCAAGCATTATGTGATATGTTGGGGATATATATGTAAAAACAAACTTCAAAACTAAAGAAAATGTTCCTGGCTTTCAAGAAGCTCACCATCCTTTCTGCTTCATTAGCAGAACTTTGTAATTTTCTGAAGGTTGTTCAGTCCACTCCTCCTCTTGTTCAACTCTGGTGCCAATTTTCCAGCTTCTCAATATCACAGAGGATTCATTTCATATTCAATCCATAAACTAATTCACTGAGCGACTTCTAGGTGCCCCATAAAATGCCAAACACTTTGTGAGAGATACAAAAGGAATATAAGAGATAGCTCTTAATACCAAGAAGATGAGACATTATTAACCTATGGAGTAACCAGAATAGAAAATAATTCATTTTAAAGGGTTAATTTCTTCAGTACAGATGGGAAATGTTAGAAGTCATAGAGAACTAATGTCAGACAAAGAGATTTCATAGACTAGTTGTGAAAATTATGACTTGATGATTGGGTGGGATTTGGATAGGCAGAGGGATGAGAGATCTTTCAAGATGGATGAAGGAGTGTAAACAAAGGAAGGGAGTAAATATGGTTGAGTAGTGTTTATGGGAATCAGTAAGACCACACTGGCATGAAGAGGTCTTGAACTAAAAGGATTAGATAAGTAATGGGAGACTATATGATATAGAGATTGAAATCATAACCTGAACATTGAGCATGAGATCAAAGGATTTAAAGATGAAAGGAACTCTGTTGTTTTTATAGAAACTGAGGACTGTAAAGATTAAAATTTAGGGGAGGCTGAGGCAGGTAGAAATTAGTCTCTCTCTGCAAGAAGTATTATATTTTTATGAGGTTTATTAAAGGTTAAGGATTAAAGAAAATACAGGATAAGAAAACATGTGTCTAGGCCTCTGGCCTAGACAACTCACCTACATTATGAAAAGAGCCACATCTGCTCCAAAATGGAAGTCCCAAAAGACTACAAAAGGCTTTGCAATCAGGTTAAATCCCTTCTCGATCTTGGCCAACCTGAGAATTCAGTGAGATTACAAAGCATTTTGGGGAAGTGGAGCAAGGGCTTGTGGGGATTGAAGTCCAGAGTTAAGTCCATATATGAAAAAAACAGCCTTTCTATTTTTGCCTTTGTAAATTGTCACATAGAGGATAGATGAACTTCAGAACCGGTTACAATTGCTATAACAACCTTTGGAAAATTTAATATGCTAAATATCTCAAATTATTTTAAGGGTTTTTTAAATATGATTTTTGTAATTTTTTTAAACAATCTCTGGTCATTTTTGCCTGCCCCTACCATGAGGTAAGGCCAATTCAAGCTGAAGTAAAATACATTTTATAACCCCCAACCTTCCCGCATTTCTAAATATGTGAATGGAAGTTGGGGCAGTTAATCTCAGGGCATTTGTAACCCTAAAAGCCTCCAAAAAAGGAGCATCTCTCATTTATACTCTTCAGCTCACTGTTTTACTTCCACCAGAATGATATATAGATTTCTTGATTATATTCTAAACCCAAAATGAGTTTTACTTTGTTTAAAAATATGTTTATTACCAAGGTTGAAAGATTTGCTACGTCTGTAAAACTTGTGACAAATATCCATCAATTCATAGGTTTTAAAAATGCCATACAGCAACTTATGTGAAATATGATAGTGTGTTTGTTTGCTATTATAATTAATTGGGCTATTGAGAATTTTGGGGATATTGATATTTACATATTTGTACTTCTGTATTTTTAAAAATGAAAAAACGTTACCTTGCTCAATTAATTTGCCTTCTACTCACAGTGATCATGGCCAGATAAAAAGAGGAAATGGATCTCATTTTTGGTGAGAAAGCTTTGTATTTTATATTTTCTTAGCTGACACAGAGTGTCAAGGATTATAAGCTATATTCTTGAATTTTTAAAGTTCTTTTATTATTATATTTTTCTTGCATGTGCAATATACTATTTGGTTTTTTTAATTATTATTTTTTCTCTTCTTTTTTATATTTGAAGCACATGTCACCAGCATTAAGATTTTCTTTAACTTTTTGACTTTTCAGTACTATAAGTTTGAAATACATTTGTCAGAGCATGCCCAAAAAGTTTGTGACTATAAAAATGACGCCACTAATTATTTAAAAAATTATGGGACTTTGCTTAATGATTCTGTCTGATTCCAGGACAAGATGTACACAACAGAGCCATTGCACAGAGCCAAAGAAAAGCCAATCCAGGATGGATTGATGCACTTCTAGGCCAATACAAAGGTTTTTAAACTTGTGTGAGACTTGGGGTTGCGAAACTTGACTTATGTTAAGATGTAGGCCTTCCTTGTGTCCACACTCACTCTGAAGATACTCACAGACGAGTATCCCCAAAACCTTGGCTCCTATAATCTGTTCCCCTTTTCTGCCTCTCATAGTGTGGTACCTTTCTGTAGTCCTGGCTATTGACTGGGTAAATGCATCATTGCTTAGATCATTTTGATTGGGCCCTGATTCAAGGACCTGTTATTGATTTATTTTTCTTTTACTTAGAATTTTTTCACATAAGACTTTGATAGTCTATATTTTCATCCAGAGTTTTTTTCTTTTTCATTTGAATTTTTCTGATATCCTTTTAATATCTCTTACCAATTGGTTCGTATACCTCATACCTCAGCCATGCATCCCTAAGTGATCCTGTATTTTTCAATCACCCACAACACAGGGAAATGTAAAAAAAATATCATTATTTAAATTGCAAAGTTTAAATTCCTTTTGAGAAGAATTTTAGGTTAAAAAACATGCTACCTCTCTGAATCCAGAAACTGAACTGTTGGAGAAGCCACCTTGAAGAAGCCTCCAGATCACAAGCTGCACAAAAATGAACTTTGGGTGTGGTTGATTGAACATTTATTTGTATGTATACTTTCATGCCAAAGGGGATTACCCTCTAATTGGCTTTCTGTCAATGTATCCAGCAATTATTGGTTTTGTTCTTTTTTTCTCTTATCCTCACGTTATTGTAATCTTTTAAGTTGATTGTGTTTTTATGATCCTTTTGGGGAAAAAAAATATTTTTTTCCAAAAATGATCACATGGAGAAATGTAAAAAATGGATTTGAACTCTGGACTTCAATCCCCAAAAGCCCTTGCTCCACTTCCCCAAAATGCTTTGTAATCTCACTGAATTCTCAGGTGGGTCGAGATTGAGAAGGGATTTAACCTGATTGCAAAGGCTTTTGTGGTCTTTTGGACTTCCATTTTGGAGCAGACACAGCTCTTCCATGATGTGAGATTATCTTGTCTAGGCACGTGTTTCTTATCCTGTATTTTTTTAAATCCTTAATCTTTAATAAACCTCATAAAATATAATACTCCTTACAGAGAGAAACTAATTTGTACCTGCCTCAGTCTCCCCTAAATTTTAATCTTTACAGGACAAATATAATGGAAAGAACACTACAGTCAATATCAGTGGTATCATGATGTTCAAAGGAGTTAATGTATATAAAGCACTTTGTAAACCTAAAAGTGCCTTATAACTGCCAGTTATTATTATTGGACAGCTAGATGACACAGTGGATAGAGCATCAGACTTGCAGTCAAGAAGACTTGATTTCAAATCTGGCCTCAGACATGTACTAGATGTGTGAACCTGGTCATTTAACCTCAGTTTCCTCATCTGTAAAATGACCTCAAGAAGGAAATGGAGAACCACTCTGATATCTTTGCCAAGAAAGTCCCAAATTAGATCAAAAAGAATTGGACATGATTGAAATGACTGAATGACAATGACAACAAAATTATGATTATTAAGTTGTAGCAGTAGCAGTAATAGTAATAGTAGTGTGATTGCTGGTGGTGATGGTGGTGGTGGTACTGATGGTAGTGGAGGAGGAAGTGGTTGGGGTTGTAGTAGTAGTATCCCCAACATAGTCACAAAATGGTGGTGACTTCATTTCTCTGAATCTTCTACTTCACTCCTGTTGAGCTCAATCCACATTTTATAGGCTGATTAGTTGAGAGGTGGTAAATATTTAACAAGGCTCTGGAGAGGAAAAAATTCGTATACACAGTGTTTTTAAACCTTTAGATCTTAGAATCAATATTGTGCATTGGTTCCAAGGCAGAAGAGTGGTAAGGGCTAATCAATGGTGTTAAATGATGTGCCAAAGGTCACACAGTTAGGAAGTGTCTCAGGCTAGATTTGAACCAACACCCTCCCCTTTCTAGACCTGGTTTTTACTGAGTCACCTAGCTCCTGCCCAATGCACAATCATTTTTCATTTTTTATCAGCATTATTACCACTTTCTCAAGTATAGACAAACAAAACAATAAAGCAAGATCTGATTTGTAGTTCTTGCTGATTTCTGAAGTATAAAGGATGACACTAAAATTTAACAATGGCCTCTTCTGAGATGATGCAGCTGGCTCCCACACCTCCCTGCATGTAACAATGATGGAACAGTAAGGTTTTCCTCTAAAGTTATGTATCTTCCTTTGTGGGGGTCTCTATTTTTCTAAAACCATTCTTCCTGACAGTACCCTTGACCCCATAATCTTCCTGTATCACTATTCCCCCTCTCAAACTATTTCCCTCTTATTCTTAGCCTAATACCTAGAAAAATATTATCTAATCCTTCTTGCATTTGGGTCCTCTTTCCCCCCCGCCTCTTCTTGGTCTCTTAAAATTTGACTTCCAACCTCCTCATTTAGGTGAAATTGCTCTCTCTGAAGTTAACATTGATGTCTCTGTTGCCAGATCTGATAGCCTTTCTTTTTAGCTCTGCAACACATGATACTATTGATTGTGCTCTAGATCTGTGTAGTTTATTCTTTTCTCTTTCTTGTGATACTGCTCTTTCATAGTTCTCCACATTTCACTCTCCTGAGTTGGATCATTAGTGCTAGTGCAGTGGAAAGAGTGATGAACAAAACTTCAGCTCAAATATTGATTCCTCCAGATATAGCTATAAGACTTTAAGTGAATTATAGAATTTCTTCGGGGCTCAATTTCTTTACATGTAAAATGAGAAAGTTGGAATAGATGACCTCTAAGGTCCCTTCTACATCTAATTTTATTATATTATTAGACACAGTCCACTGCTCTACTCAAGATTATTGAATAGTGATTTGTCCTGTACCCTCTTCTTTTGACTCAACATTTAGGCAAGATGCCACTAATCCATTCATGGTTTCAGTTATTCTAGGTTTATGAATCCAATTCTAGTTTCCCTCTTGAATTCTATACCTATATTACCAATGTTTTATTGGGCATTTCTATGTAGGTGCCATTGCTCCATCTTGAGCTCAACAAAATCTAAAAGGGAACTCCTAAACATTTCCTTGAATTTTTCCTATCTTCCTAATTGCCTTATGTTGTTTAAGGATACACTCATTCTTCCAAATACCTAAATTTCTAACCTCAGAATCATCCTTAATTCTTCTTTCTCCTCCACTGAACAATATCCAGTTAGTTGCTAAGTCTTGTCAGTTTTTACCTCCATTACATCTCTCCATCATAACCACCATTCTAATTCAGGCCCTCCCTTCATCTCACTTGGATTCTTGCAATAGTACTGTATACTACATCCAATATGTAGATGCCAAACTCATATTGCTAAAGTTCCATTGTGTCTATTTCATTTCTCTACTCAAAGAGCTCCAAAAGATCTCTATTGCTTCTCAGATTAAATATAAACTTCTCTATCCTTTAAACCATTTCACCATCTGGTTCTAGTTTACCTTTCTTATCTATTTACCTTTATATATTCTAGAGTTTAAATCCAAATAGTCTACTTCCAATTTTCGATTTAGTCTACCATCTCTATACATTTGCATAGGTTGTTCTCAATTTTGCATATATTTTACATTTAATTAATTTCCTGTTTATATTTTGTCTCTACCACTCCCCAATAGAGTCTCCTTACAAGTAGGGGATTTTATTTTGATTTTTGATTTTTTCGTCTTTTTATTCTCATGCCCAGTAGGCAATTAATACTTATTGAATGAATCATATGTAGATGAATGAATTCAATGTTAGTAGCTGTCAAGAACACCTTTTTAGGAAGATTTCCTTCTCTGTCTGCCCTTGGAGGTATGAATAGAGGCTTACTTCTTTCACTGGCATATTTTTTCACCTGTACAGCTCTGTTGACTTCATCAACAGGATGCTGCTCCCCCTCCTCTGACACATTTTTAGCATTTTAGAAACCTCTGGTTGTATCAGGGTTTGCTTTATTTCAAGAAATACTTAGTGTTATACATGATCAAATGCCTTTTCTAGAAAAACTTCCTATATCCTACAGCCACTGTACTGGACAGTGAGTGCTTCCAAAAAAATTTTACATTCATATTTTTTATTTTGAGCTCTAAATTCTTTCCTTCCATCTAGCCCCTTCCATACATATTGAGAACAAAATTATACATATCATATATGTGAAATAATGCAAAATATATTTCCATGTTAGCTATGTTGCAAAACACACATACACATGAAGAAAATCAAATTGAAAAACACTTCAATTTGCATTTATCAGTTCTCTCTTTGATGGTAAATAGTATTTTCCATAATGAATCCTTTGTAATTGTTGTAGATCGTTGTATTGATCAGGGTAGCTAAAGTCTTTCATAGTTGATTGTTACAATATTGCTATTACTATATACAATGTTCTTTTGGTTCTATTCACTTCACTTTACAACAGTTCATATAAGCTCTCTCAAATTTTTCAAAAATCATCCTGTTTATCATTTCTTATGGTACAATAGTATATCATCGCAATCATATACCACAACTTGTTCAACCATTTCCTAACTGAGGTGTAAAATTTTGATTTCCATTTTTTTTTTGCTACCACAAAAAGAGCTGCTATAAATAAGTTTTGTGCAAATTAGTCTATTCTCATTTTCTTTGATCTCCTTGTCATATAGACCTAGTAGGGGGAATGGTTGGGTCAAAGTGTAAGAAATTTTACATTCCTTTGGAGATAGTTACAAATTGTTCTGAAGAATAGTTGAACCTGTTCACATTTCCATTAGTAGTAGTAGTAGTAGTAGTAGTAGTAGTAGTAGTAGTAGTAGTAGTAGTAGTAGTAGTAGTAGTCTCTCGGTAACCGAGGATGCATTAATAGCCCTATTTTTTCACACCTTCTTTAAAATTGTCATTTGCCTTTTCTATCATATTAATCTTTTTTGTTTGAAGTGGTACTTAAGACTTCTTTTAATGTTCATTTCCATAATTAAGAGTGATTTAGAATTTTTTAAATAAAATTATACCTATGACTTATTGCTTTAATTTTTTCTTCTAAAAACTGCCTATTGGACTTCCGGGTAATCATGGCTGCAATCTAGACGCCACACGCTTCCTCTCCCCGGCACCAAATGAAATAGACTACATCAAAGGAGCATAAAAATCACCTTTGGAGGAACAGAAAGACACCCCAGTACTCCCAGTACTCCAGAGAGGCGAAGGTACGTGGGGTTTGAACATTTCCACACTATAATAAGGAGGAAAAGCTTGCACAGAAAAGTGAACTGAGCCGCCCTTCCCCCACCCCACCTCCCCCACTAAACCAGAGTGAGCTACCTGAGCGCTCACCAGGACAGCGAGTGAGTGGGGAACGTCTCTGTCTGGGGGTGACACTCCAGGGTCCTTGGGATATAGGGACTGCCAGGAAAAAAACGACTCAGGGCGGTTTCACTGGAGAATCCGGTGCTGATTACGGCGGTCAGCGGAGCTCTACTTGGGGCGGCTGCGCTGAACATCTCCATGGAGCTAAACACCAGGGGTGGACCACGCTTTGATTATCTGGGCGGAGCTGAACACCTGGGCAGTGTGGCTGTGATCAGGGACCCAGCACTCCAAGAAACCTTGGAGGCTGGGAAGAACAAGTCTGAAGCAACCTAAATTCACAGAAAAACCGCCCATATAACCCAGATCCCAGACCAAAAAGGAAAGGGGAATAAAACCACCAAAGGGATGGCTCACATGGCCCAAAACCAAGCCTCCAGGAAGAAAGGGGAAAAAGTGACTATTGAAAACTTTTATTGTGGAAGTACCCAAGAAAAAGAGGAGAATGAGGAGGAAATCCAAAAAAATTCAGAACACACCTCCCAAAATGGAAACTATCAACAAGCTCTGGAAGATCTCAAACTGGAACTTATCCAAAAGATGGAAACCTGGAAAGAAAAATGGGAGAAAGAGATCAGCTGTCTGACAGATAAGAATGCTCAATTGGAAGAAGAACTCGAAGCATCCAATAGAAGGGCAGACAAGGCTGAAAAGCAAAACCAGTCCCTAATGACCAGAATTAAGCACCTTGAAGAAAGCGAGATGATAAAACAGCAAGAATCAATAAAGCAAACCCAAAAAATTAATGAATTAGAAGAAAACATAAAATATCTCACTGAGAAGGTCACAGATCTAGAAAACAGAGGGAGAAGAGAAAATCTCCGAATTATCGGTCTCCCAGAAAAACCAGAGATAAACAATAAACTCGATATTATTCTACAGGAGATTATAAAAGAAAATTGCCCTCACGTTCTGGAGCAAGGGGGCAAAATAGAAATAGAAAGGATTCATAGAACACCTTCTATACTAAATCCCCAAAAGACAACCCCTAGGAATGTAATTGCCAAATTCAAGAGCTTCCAAGTAAAGGAGAAAATCCTACAAGAAGCCAAGAAGAAGAGCTTCAGATATAAGGGGGCTCCCATAAGGATCACACACGACTTAGCGGCTAACACACAAAGAGACCGCAAAGCATGGAACATGATATTTAGAAAGGCAAGAGAGCTGGGTCTCCAACCAAGAATCAACTACCCAGCAAAACTGACTATATACTTCCAGGGGAAAGTATGGGCATTCAACAAAATAGAGGATTTCCAAGCATTTGCTAAGAAAAGACCAGAGCTCTGTGGAAAGTTTGATATCCAAGCACAGAAAGCAAGAGAAACATGAAAAGGTAAATATGAAAGAAAGGGAAAAGGAGATAAATCTCATTTTTTTCTTTAAGTCAAACTCTTCTATAAGGACTACATTTACATCAAATTATATATATAAATATGTGGGGAAAATGTTTTGTGTAACTCTCATAAATTGTATCATCATAAGAGTAGTTAGAAGAAACATGTAGAGGGAAAGATTGAGGCATTAAGAAGATTTGGGGAAAGTGGGGGCAAAGAAAGGAAAAGGGAGGGGGGAACCGTCGATAATACTAAGATTAACTTCAAGAAATAGGGGGGGATCAATAGAATAATCTTTCCCATATAAAGATACACATGGGAAGGGGAGGGGAAGAACTCTCATATGAGAAGGAGAGGAAGAGAGCGTGAAGTGGAATTACTTAAACCTTACTCTCAGTGAAATCAAATCTGAGAGGGAAGAACATCTAGATCCAGTGGGATCCCGAATTCTATCTTATCCATTAGGGCAAGAAAGAAAGGAAAATTAAGGAGGGGGTGGGGGGAGGGAGTACAAAAAGGGAGGGAAGGAGAGGGGGGGAAGGGAGCATAAAGAGGGAGGGGCTAGAAAGGGAAGCATCTCAAGGGAGGAGACTAGGGGGACTGACCTAAAGTAAATCACTGGTTCAAAAGGAGAAAACTAAAGAAGAAAGGTCAGAACTAGGGGAAGATATCAAAATGCCAGCAAATCCACAAATGACAATCATAACTTTGAACGTGAATGGGATGAACTCACCCATAAAACGTAAACAAATAGCAGATTGGATTAGAACCCAAAACCTACCATATGTTGTCTTCAAGAAACACACATGAGGCGGGTTGACAACCACAAGGTTAGAATTAAAGGATGGAGTAAGACCTTTTGGGCCTCAACTGATAGAAAGAAGGCAGGAGTTGCAATCATGATATTTGACAAAGCCAAAGCACAAATAGACCTGATCAAAAGGGATAGGGAAGGTAAATATATTCTCCTAAAAGGGAGTATAGACAATGAGGAAATATCACTAATCAACATGTATGCACCAAATGGTATAGCATCCAAAATTTTAATAGAGAAACTAGGAGAATTGAAGGAGGAAATAGACAGTAAAACCATATTAGTGGATGACTTGAACCAACCACTATCAAATTTAGATAAATCAAACCAAAAAATAAACAAGAAAGAGGTAAAAGAAATCTTAGAAAAATTAGAGTTAATAGACATATGGAGAAAAATAAATAGGGACAAAAAAGAATACACCTTCTTTTCAGCACCACATGGCACATTCACAAAAATAGATCATACACTAGGTCATAGAAACATGGCACTCAAATGCAGAAAAGCAGAAATAATAACTGCAGCCTTTTCAGATCACAAGGCAATTAAAATATTGATCGGCAAGGGTACATGGAGACCCAAATCAAAAATTAATTGGAAATTAAATAACATGATATTCCAAAATCAGATAGTTAGAGAAGAAATCATAGAAACAATTAACAATTTCGTTGAAGAAAATGACAACGGCGAAACATCCTTTCAAACCTTATGGGATGCAGCCAAGGCAGTACTTAGAGGAAAATTCATATCCCTGAGTGCATATATTAACAAATTAGGGAGGACAGAGACCAAGGAATTGGAAATGCAAATCAAAAAACTTGAGAATGAACAAATTAAAACCCCCAGAAGAAAACCATACTAGAGATCCTAAAAATTAAGGGAGAAATTAATAAAATCGAAAGTGACAGAGCTATTAAACTAATAAACAAAACTAGAAGCTGTTACTTTGAAAAAACAGACAAAATAGACAAAGTACTGGTTAATCTAATTAAAAAAAGGAAAGAAGAAAGGCAAATTAACAGCATCAAGGATGAAAAGGGAGATCTCACCTCCAATGAAGAAGAAATTAAGGCAATCATTAAAAACTACTTTGCCCAACTATATGGCAATAAATATACCAACCTAGGTGATATGGATGAATATTTACAAAAATATAAATTGCCTAGACTAACAGAAGAATAAATAGATTTCTTAAATAATCCCATATCAGAAAAAGAGATCCAACAGGCCATCAAAGAACTTCCTAAGAAAAAATCCCCAAGGCCTGACAGATTCACCAGTGAATTCTATCAAACATTCAAAGAACAGCTTCAGAATGAAAAGTTGTATTTTTTTGTGTTATGGGCAATAGGGAATAAAGGAAATACAAAATAGGATTAAATTTGTGTTTTAGGAAGATTCACCTGAAACTATCTGGGAATTGGTTTGGGGTGCTTGAAGTAAGTGGAACAATATTTAACATTGCTATTTGGCAAATAAGAAAACGAGAATGACTTTTCTCTTTGACAAAGGAGAGTTCATCAGCATTATCAAATGATTTATATGACCATGTGTTTCTTTAAAGGGCACTCCAAGCAAGTCAGTTGATAATCTTCATAGTGAGTAGTGAACAACAGGATTTTACTTCTTGCAGTATCACAATGAGCAAGGAAATGCAGTTGGCAAATGAATGTTGGCTTTTCTTTCCTTATTCCCCTAGCAGTCTATTGTGACTCAAGGGAAAAATCGGCCCAACAGAGGTGCATTTTTAAGTTGCAATCCCAATTCATTGATCTCCTCTTGATTTTGTTGCTATAGGCACTCAGAGATATATGTTTTCACCTAAGTACTGCTTTGACTGTATCCATAGAATTTGATATGTTGTCTTTTCATTGTCTTTCTCTTTAATGAAGTCCGTAATAGTTTCTATGACTTCTCTTTTGACCCAGCAGTTTTAAAAAATTAGATTATTTAGTTTCCAATTATTTGTTAATTTGCCTTTCAATGAACCCTTGTTACTTATAATTTTTCTCACATGAAGGCCTAAAAAGTGGCATTTATTGTTTCTGCTTTTCTGCATTTGCTGGTAATATTTATTTGCCCTAATACATGGCCAATCTTTGTATATGTTGTCAATTATGTGGATGGTTTTCCTAATATTGAACCAGCCCTGCATCCCTGGTATAAATCCTACTTGATCATGGTGAATGATCCTTCTGATCACTTGCTGGAGTCTTTTTGCTAGTATCCTATTTAAGATTTTTGCATCTATATTCATTAGGGAGATTGGTCTATAGTTTTCTTTCTCTGTTTTTGACCTGCCTGGTTTTGGAATCAGTACCATGTTTGTGTCATAAAAGGAGTTTGGTAGAACTCCCTCTTTGCTTATTATGTCAAATAGTTTGTATAGTACTGGGATTAACTGTTCTCTGAATGTTTGATAGAATTCACTGGTGAATCCATCAGGCCCTGGGGATTTTTTCTTAGGAAGTTCTTTGATGGCTTGTTGGATTTCATTTTCTGATATGGGATTATTTAAGAATTCTATTTCTTCTTCTGTTAGTCTAGGCACTTTGTATTTTTGTATATATTCATCCATATCACCTAAATTGGTGTATTTATTGCCATATAATTGGGCAATGTAATTTTTAATGATTGCCTTAATTTCCTCTTCATCGGAGGTGCTGTCCCCCTTTTCATCTTTGATGCTGTTAATTTGCTTTTCTTCCTTCCTTTTTTTAATTAGATTGACCAGTACTTTGTGTATTTTGTTTGTTTTTTCAAAGTATTAGCTTCTAGTCTTATTTATTAAGTCAATAGTTCTATCACTTTCGACTTTATTAATTTCTCCCTTAATTTTTAGGATTTCTAGTTTGGTTTTCTGCTGGGGGGTTTTAATTTGATTGCTTTCGAGTTTTTTCATTTGCATTTCCAATTGATTGATCTCTGCTCTCCCTAGTTTGTTAATATAAGCATTCAGGGATATGAATTTACCTCTGATTACCACTTTGGCTGCATCCCGAAAGGTTTGAAAGGATGTCTCACCATTGTCATTTTCCTCAATGAAATTATTAATTGTTTCTATGATGTCTTCTTTAACTAAATGATTTTGGAGTATCATATTGTTTAATTTCCAATTGGTTTTAGATTTGGTTTTCCATGTACCATTACTAATCATTATTTTTATTGCCTTGTGATCTGAGAAGGCTGCATTCATTATTTCTGCTTTTCTGCATTTGTGTGCTATTTTTCTGTGACCTAATGTATGATCACTTTTTGTGACTGTGCCATGTGGTGCTGAGAAGGTGTATTCCTTTTTATCCCTATTTATTTTTCTCCATATGTCTATTAATTCTAACTTTTCTAAGATTTCATTCACTTCTTTTACCTCTTTCTTATTTATTTTTTGATTTGATTTATCAAAATTTGATAATGGTTGGTTTAAGTCTCCCACTAATATGGTTTTACTGTCTATTTCTTCCTTCAATTCTCCTAGTTTCTCCATTAGAAATTTGGGTGCTATATTATTTGGTTCATACATGTTGATTAATGATATTTCCTCATTGTCTGAAGTCCCTTTTAACAAAATATAATTACCTTCCCTATCCCTTTTGATCAGGTCTATTTTTGCATTGGCTTTATCAGATATCATGATTACCACTCCTGCCTTCTTTCTGTCAGCTGAGGCCCAGAAGGTCTTACTCCATCCTTTAATTCTAACCTTGTGGGTGTCAACCCGCCTCATGTGTGTTTCTTGAAGACAACATATGGTAGGGTTTTGGATTCTAATCCATTCTGCTATTCGTCTACGTTTTATGGGTGAGTTCATCCCATTCACATTCAAAGTTATGATTGTCATTTGTGGACTCCCTGGCCTTTTGATATCCTTCCCTAATTCTAACCTTTTCTTCTTTGGCTCTACCTTTTAGTCCAGTGATTTACTTTGAATCAGTCCCCTTTGTCCCCTCCCTTGATGTTTCCCTTTTTAGTCCCTCCCTTTTTGTTTTCCCTCTCCCCCTCGCTCCCCTGGTTTTCCTTTCTCCCTACCCTTGTTGGGTAAGATAGAATTCAAGATCCCAATGGATCTGGATGCTTTTCCCTCTCAGAGTTGATTTCCCTGAGATTAAGGTTTAAGTAAAAAACCCTCTCTTCCTCTCCTTCTTATAGGAGTTTTCTTCCCTTCCCCTTCCCATGTGAATCTTTGTGTGAGAAAGATTATTCTATTTGGTCTTTCTTTACCCCCTATTTATACATTACATTTTCCCCACATGTTAGTGTACATAGATTGATAGAAATGTAGTCCTTATAAAAGAGAGTTTGAGTAAAAGAAGAAGATAACATTTTTCCCCTTTCCTTAATATTTACCTTTTCAGGTATTCCTTGCTCTTTGATTTTAGGTATCAAACTTTCCACAGAGCTCTTGTCTTTTCTTTGCAAAAAGTTGGAAATCTTCTATTTTGTTGAATGCCCATACTTTCCCTTGGAAGTATATAGTCAGTTTTGCTGGGTAGTTGATTCTTGGTTGGAGACCCAGCTCTCTTGCCTTTCTGAAGATCATGTTCCATGCCTTATGATCATTCAGAGTAGAACTTGCAAGGTCTTGTGTGACCCTGATTGGCATTCCTTTATATCTAAATTGTCTTTTTCTGGCTTCCTGTAGGATTTTTTCTTTTGTTTGAGAGCTTTGGAATTTGGCAATTACATTCCTGGGAGTTGTCTTTTGGGGGTTTAGTGTAGAAGGTGTTCTGTGAGCTCTGTCAGTGGCTGTATTGCCCCCTTGTTCTAGAATCTCTGGGCAATTTTCTTTGATTATATCTTGTATCACCATGTCCAGTTTGGTGTTTATTTCTGGCTTTTCTGGGAGTCCAATTATTCTTAAATTATCTCTTCTCCCTCTATTTTCCAGATCTATCACCTTGTCGGTGAGATATTTTATGTTCTCTTCTAATTTCTTGGTATTTTGGCTTTGCTTTATTAATTCTTGCTCTTTTACACGATCGTTGTCTTCCAGCTGCCTGATTCTGGCCTTTAAAGGCTGGTTTTCCTTTTTCAGTTTGGTCACACCGGTTTCGTAGATGCGTGAATTTCTTTTGCATTATTTCCCACTTTTCCTCCCAGAAGGCTTCCATCTTTTTGGTCATTTCTGATTCAAATTCTTCATGGGTTTGTGGAGAGTTTCCATTTCCTTTGGAAGGTTTCGTAGCAAATTCTTGTGTATCGTCTTCTTTCTCTTCTGTATTTTGTATTTTGGCTCCATAGCGAATGTGTCCAAAGTCACCCCTTTCTTCTTATTTTTCTTGGAATTTTGGGGCTTCTGTGCTTCTGTGGAGTTTGCCATCTCTGAATGGGGAGGATTAGCTTTTCTTATCTCTGTCTGGTGTTCAGAGGCTTTAGTCCCGGGCAGATTGTCTGAGTATGCCTTAAGGCAATGACTTTCACTGGAACTGGAATGGAAGGGTTGGACCAGGGGGCCACACTCTCCCCCTATTCTCTCTGTTTCCCTGCTGCTAAGGTGCCCCCTCGACTGGACTGGGTGGGGTTGCTTTCCGGAAGTTGCCCTCAGAATAGCTGGCCGTGAGGCTGTTTTGTCGGCCCTGAGGGTTGCTGTTGTTTCAGAGGACCCTGCTCTCTGAGGGGGAAGGGGCCGCGGCTTCCTGGGAGGGCAGTGACTTTCACTGAGGCTTGGATAGCAGGATCCAGCTGGTGAGGCTGTCTTGCCCGCCCTGAGGGTTGCTGTTGTTTCAGACGACCCTGCTCTCTGAGGGGGGTGGGGCTGCGGCTTCCCGGAGCCTTGGACTCTGTGCTCCTACCCCTTAGGTCTGAGTGATCTCGGGTTCTGGCTTTTGAGGGGGGCCGTACCTTTTGATCCAGGTCCAGGTCCAGGAGGAGGATTCCCAGGGTCTATGCTGTTGATCATTTTGAATTTCGGCACCCTAGGAGCTTATAGTTTGAGATCAGTCGGGAAGGGTTTTCCGGAGATCTGCTCTATTCTCTTATATTCTGTTCCTCCTCACCTGTATTTTGCTTTTTGACACCCCCTCATTTTCTCCTCCCCTCAATTGTCTCCCTTCCCTTGTCTTATTCTCCTTCTTATTCTCTTTAAAGTAAGTTAGAATTCTATACCCCACTGAATATTCTTGTTATACCTTCTCTGAGCCCTTTATGATGAGAGGAAAATTTAATCTTTGCTCATCTCTACCCTTATCTTCCCCTCTCTATAATGAGTTTTCATGACTCTATGTTATATAATTTATCCCATTCTATCTATCCCTTCCCTTTTCTCTCAGCTCAACCTTCTCTTTCATCCCTTGATTTTTTAATATATCATTCATATGTATACTCATCATTCATATATATTTCATATCATCACATTTACATATATGTCATATTATCATATATATCATATCACCATAATCAGCTTACTTCCCCAACATCTTTCTGTGTACATACCTTCTATCTTCTCTACTACTAACAGTAATTTTTGAGAATTATGGAAATTCTCTTTCCATGTACACGTATAAACACTTTGACCTTAAGGAGTCCCTTAAATTTTCTCTTTCATATTTTCCTTTTTGGGATTCTCTTGTGATTTGTTTTTGGACTTCAAATTTTTTGTTTAGGTCTGGATTATTTCTATTATTTCTCAGGGATGCTTGGAAATATTCTCTCTTATTGAATGTCCATTTCCCCCCCTTGAAAAAAATATACTCAGTTTTGTTGGATGGGTGACTCTAGGTTGTAAAATGAAATCTTTTGCCTTTCTGAATATCATATCTCATGCCTTTTGATCATTTAACGTAGAAGCCACTAGGTTCTGTGGGATCCTAATTATAGCTCCATCACATTTGAGTGGTTTCTTTCTCTCTGCTTGAGGAATTTACTCCTTAGCTTCATGGTTCTTTAATTTAGCTATTATATTCCTGAAAGTTATCATTTGAGAATTTCTTTCTGGAGTTAACCTGTGAATTCTTTCAATTTCAATTTTATTTTCTTGTTCAAGGATCTCTCGGCAGTTATTTTGCGGTGTGATGTCCAAGGATTTTTCTTGATCAATACTTTCAGGTAGTCCAATAATTTTCAAACTGTGTCTTTTAGATATATTTTCTAGATCACTTCTTTTTTAATAAGATATTTCATGTTTTTCTCTGTTTTTTTTTTCATTTGTTTGATTCTGCTTCATTGTTTCTTGGTTTCTCATGAAATCATTAGTTTCTAGATGATCAATTCTGATTTTTAAGACCTAATTTTCCTCTTTCAATTTTTGATTCTCCTTTTTTCAGTTGGCCCCACTTTAATTTCTCTTTCCCGCTTTTTCCTCTGCCTCTCTTAATTGTTTTTTGAAGTCCTTTTTGAGTTCTTCCAGAATCTGTGTCCAATTCATATTTTTTCCTTTGGACTTTGAATGTGTTTCCTTTGCTTTCACTGTCCCCTTCTGTATCTGTACTTTCGTCTTTGCATCCATAAAAATTCTTTAGAGTTAAGTTTTTTTTTTGTTGTTATTTGCTTGTTTTCCCTATCTAATTATAGCTATGTTTGGGAGATAGTGTGAAGGTCTGAGGGCTGAGAGCTCTGAGAGTCCTCTCACCCTGCTGATTCAATTGATTTTTGAGATGCTGATAGCTTAAAGACTTATCTCAGGGTTAGGTCTGAGGTTTTGATCTTACTCAGAACTTGATCAGGTCAGGGGTGATCAAATTCTATCCCCAGGCTTAGGCTCAAGTTTTTGGTCTCACTGTGTACATGATTCAATCAGACACACCCTTGATTGTCCTGTCTTGGAGCTCTGCCCTGAACTTTAGGCAAAAAGATCAGTAGTTAGTACTATTAGCCACCCTAAACTGTGTACTATGTCCAGACTGGGATTCCTGGCTTTGCTCTGGGGTCACAGGTATCAGCCCACTTCAGCCCAGATTGCCCTGTGCTAGGACTCCAGACTTCTCCACAGGTTTGAAATTTCAAGTGGTATGAGTTGACTTGTACCACTATTTGCTCAGATAGGATCTCAGGATCTGAATATTGGCTTGGGCTTAGGTTCTGAAACTGGGATAGCTGAAATGGGGTGGGGGCATGTGACTTGCTTTTAGCTCCTTGTTGTGTCTGCTCTCCCCTCACCCCAGTTCCCTAGATGTTCTCTGTCTACATTTTGGGTTTTTCTTTTCATGAAACTTATTTCAATCTCCTTGTTGGTTCTTTCACTCCTATATTGATTTTGTGGGGATATTTTAATCTTGGTCAGAGAGGATTCTGGTGGTGACATAAAGCTTCCCTGGATTACTCTGCCCTATTGACTCCACCCCCAGAAGTCTGGTATGGACTTTTAAGAGTATGGTAAAAATTTTCTAATTCTACAGGGCTAGTCTTAAGACAGGTATCTAATTTCCAGTTCATTTCCTTTTATGTACTATGATAGATAAGGATGTTTAGGAAACATTAATTAAAAACACAAACTCTAGGGCCCATACTATGTACAAGAGACTCAAAGAGAAAAATTAAGTAGTCCCTACTCTTAAGGAACTCATATTCTCTTGGTGTTCCATACCAGTATATGGGAAAACAAGCAAATTAAGAAGTAATGATTTAGAGATGAGTAAGAAATGGAAGAGCATTTGAAGTAAAACTGGAAAGGTAAAGTATCCCTGGATTGTAGAAGATCTTAAATACCTGGTAGGGCAGTCAGTATTTTAGCCTAGAGATAATTGGGAGCCATTGACGTTTTTGAGTATGGGAGTGATATGATTAGACTTGTGCCTTAGCAAGATTCTATTACATAAAGTTATGTCATGTTGATATATTGGATCAACCTCAAATTATTCTTCTGTCCAAATGAATTGATTTTTTTGGAGGCGTGTGTGCATATGTAAGTGAAACACCTTATTCTGATAACACTGAGCCCAGTTTTGATAAAAATGACTTTCTTCAAACTGACTAGATTTACTAATACACTTTTTTCAAGTAAATATTAAAACTGAGACTATAAGTGCACCCTAATCTCCTGGCTGTCATTTCAGTGATCTTCTCATCAGCATGCCATCATCCAGTTTGGCTCTCTGCTCTTTGAATTGCCATCTATACTCCTTCTTGCTAGAATAATTGTTGTGGAGATAAGTAGAGATAGAAGATAGGAAACAGAGAAAGTAAGGGTTGTCTTAGGTCTTCTGTACAAAAGGTTATTTCCCTAGAAAACGATGGAACTATACTATTGCCGTCAATATTGAAATTCAAATGACAAACACATACCAGCTAGCATGGTGAGAGTAAGCAATAATATTCTCATGCTGGTATAAAGAGGTGATAATTCTAACAATTGCATCTACAGAATGAGGAAAATTAAGATAAAAATTGCCCAAGTTATTTCCAGTTACTTTTAAAATGCTTAATTTTATTATTTTTAAAGCAAAAGTGAAATATGTTGTGAAAATAAAGTTTAAACTGATATTTCTGTGAGTCTGTGCAGTGCTAGGAGGGGGATGAGGACATGCTGAGCTACAATGATGACTAATGAAATTTTTATTCCCTTCAATAAGAAAAGCTTAAACAAATGTGCTGTGTTATAATGAAACAGTCATTTGTCTAAACTCTGATTTCTAGCCCATCAATACCTCTTTGTGAGAGGTACATCCCTAAAGTACGTCTTTGTCTTGGGTGGAATGCTACCAGAGGCGTTTAGTGCAAGGAACCTCAGTAGGGCAGCCGGACATAAACAATGAGGCCATACAGAAGAGAAAATGAAAATGTATATATATTTTTCTGTACCACGTTCTATTCATTACCTGACTTAAACAGCTAGAACAATGTGGTCTAAAAACTCTAAGTTTTAGCACGCCTAGGGAATGATGTTCAAAAATTTAAATTGCCAATGAAACACAATCTGTCATCTGAAACAAAAGAGCCACTGACAAATTATTCTCATTGGTATAGTTCTTGAATCTTAATTCAGAATTGCTTAATTAATTTTCTCTAGAATACTTTGTGTGACATTCACATTTAAATATGCCTTTCCACATATATTCATATTCCTAAACATCTACATAAGAAAGTCCTAAATTAGGGTTTGTGAACTTAAAGCTTTTGATAGTTGTATTTTAACATGCTTGGTTTCCTTTGTAATCCTATATACTTTACTTTAGATTCTTAAAAGCAGGATTCTGAGAAAGCATCCATACACTTAACCAGACTACCTAAGTGGTTTATGATACAAAATGTTTAAGAGCTCCAGATCTATATAGATATACCTTTATCAATATTTATATCCATAAATACCATCTATAATCTCTTTATATTTTATATATATCCATATTATGTCCATATAGCCATTTATATATATATCCATATATATCCATATTACATCTATCTAATTTTTATGTATCATCTATCCATATTCTTATCCAGCGATCATCTTTTTAATCTATCATTCAACTATGTATCCATCTTTTATTTATCATCTACTTATCATTTATGTATGTTTCTATTTCCATTTGTTTTTATATTTATATATTTATAAATAAACAATATTTTATTATTTATTATATTTATATATAATAAACATATGTTTATTATAAAATATAAAAAATAAAAATATTTATAAATATTCTATTTATCAATCATCTATTATTTATTTATATTTATTTATATATCTACTTATCACTCATACATATGTATACACACACATATATAAATATATATATATATATATATATATAGTCATCCATCTAATTACCTCTCAAACCTTTTGTATCTTGATAAGAATCATCTAACATAGCCCAAAGTCACCAGGAGATATTTTCCTTTTCTATTTATATACCACTTCTCTCATTCTAATTAATATTTAACCTTCATTGTGTGTTGATAATATGATTGGACTAGAGCGAATTCAGGTAACCATCTTTGTCCCATTTTTAAAATGGCACAGAAAAATCAAACTTTTGTGAAGACTTCCTATATGGGAAATAGCAAGAACATGAGGAAGATGGGAACCTAATTAGCTCTGATCAATTCAACACTGGTGACTTGGAGTGTATGAGTGTGTGTGTGTGTGTATGATTGATCTTGGATGAAATGAGATTAAAAAACCAGTTAGAGGATGATTTGGCAGGAAAGAAGAGGTTCAACAGTTCAAGCATTTGGGAACTATTCTAGACACAGAGAGTAACAAAATGTAATGGACAGAGACAGATGTGGGAAAAGTAGACAAAAAAGAAAATAAGAAAGGATCCAGGCTAGCACAATTTTTTAAATTTAAATTTTATTAGTTACTTAATTTTACTATTCTAAATGTTTAGAAATCCAAACAAAACAAGCATTTCCATATATAAAAATAATATATAACAGAAATAAAATAATAGATCTCTTAAATGTTTGACTTACTTTTCCTCATAGCTATAGAATAAATCCCATTCACTAGTGTCCCAACCCCTCTCCAAACTCTCTGAATTATATAGGACACTGTCATGGAGCCCAACAAGTACATATACATTTGTGTTATGTCTTTATGTTCATTTTCTGCAGGTAACTTTCAGTTTATTCTTCTAGTATGAGTTCTGTGACTATGTATCATGTTCTCTTGGTTCCCCTCATTTTACTGTTCATTATCTTGTGTAATTCTTCCCAGGTTTTTAAATGAGTTTGTTCTTCATTTCTCATGGTGCAGCAATATTTCATCATAATCATATTATTATAACTAATAATAGCTGGTATGTTGAAACCCAAGCTATTATAACTATAATTAAGCTAATAATATATTGGTAATACATATTGATGGACAGTTGACAATGCCAAGCTATTATAGGCAAATTAAAACTATTATTGATCAGCTAAAACTATTATAGATAAGCTAATGCTGTCAGGGGTTAAACTAATTTTTATAGATGATGGATGGAAGGCTGGAAGCAGTTGAATACAACCCTTATTTATTTTGTTCTATGGGAAGAGGCAGGGAGAGGAGATAGAAGGATAGAAACTAGGATTTAGAAATAGAACAGGAAAATTCTCAACCTTATACTAAAATCTCTAAATAACCCCCCCTCAAAAAAACTGACTGCTTTTTTGCAGCTTCTTGTCTGCTAAAGAAGACCTACACTTCCGTACTCTCACTAAGCCAGTATTTAATTCTATCTGGCTAACCTATGCTAAACGAAGAACCTTACATATATAATAAACTTCTTAAAGTAATCGCTGGAAAACCCCAAACTGCCTAAAACCAACTGTCAGAATCTCTTGGCAGCCAGACACTGACACATGCCTGCTCCCAAGCCAGAGAGACTGGACAGAGTCCCCCCTGGCAGCTCCTTCTCACTTCAGGAGAAAAGCTCTCAGTGAAACACACTCTTCCTAAGTTTCCTATGTGTCTCTCAACTCTGAGAGTAACTGACTCATAGAACCCACAGATCTTCTTGGTCTCAGAGAATGATCCAGCCACCTGCTCCAAAGGAAATCAGAGAGACAGGAGCAAGAACTCACATAATTCTCTCCTTTATCCAAGGCCTCTTAAAGAGCCAAAAACAAGATCTATATGTTCTGTTTCTTAAAGGAGACAGTGTGATATTAATAAAACTTCGTAATGAGTCAGAATGAACATTTAATAAATTCCTTATAACAATATACACAATTTGTTTAGTCATTCCCCAATTGATGGGCGCCCATTCAGTTTCCAATTCTTTGTTACTAAAGGGAGATGCTATAAATATTTTGGAACATATCGGTTCTTTTCCTCTTCCCCTAATCTCCATGAGAAACAGATATTAGTTAAGAGTATGTAGTTTTATAACTCTCAGTGTAATTCCAAATTGCTCTTCAAAATGGTCAGATCAGTTCACATCTCCACCAACAGTGCACTAGTATTCTCATTTTTCCACATCCCATCCAATATTTGTCACTTTGCCCTTTTCTGATTTTATCCAGTCTGGTGGGTGAGAGGTGGTTTCTCAAAATTGCTGTGGTTTGCATTTACCTAATTAGTAGTGATTTGGAAAAGTTAAAAAAAAATCTTTATATGGCTTTTATTTCTTCATGCAACAATAGACTGTTCATATCCTTTGCCCATTCGTCAATTGAAGGATGCCTCTTATTTTTATAAATTTGATAAAGTTCACTATATATGTTAGATGAGACCCCTATCTGAGGGGTTGTCTATAAAAATATTTTTTTTTCTAACCAGTTTTCTGCTTTCATTCTAATCTTGGCAATGTTTATTTGTACAAAAACTTTTCAATTTAAGATCATCAGAATCAGTGAACATGCTGATTTCTATCAAAATGTTCTTTAAGGGTCTTCTGAGAACTCATTTTTTTCTTTTTCTTCTTTTTAAAATAATGACATGCCATTATATTGTTTTGCTTATTGTGAAAAAGAATTCTTTATTGTCTATCTTGAGTTAACACTAACTTAAGTGCCCCTACTTAGTGTAAAGATTAAAATTTAGTAAACTAAGGCAGGTTGACATTAGTTTCTCTCTGCAAGGAGTATCATATTTTAGAGGTTTATTAAAGGTTGAGAATTTAAGCATATACAAATAAGAAAAGGCACATGCCAGGTGGACCATGATGCCTACCCAAAATTTCTCTCACATCATGAGATGAGTCTGTTTGTCAGAGGAGACAGGAAGTAAAGAGACCCCAAAGCCTTTGCAATCAGGTTAAATACCCCATCTTGTTCTTGGCCCAGGTGAGGTTACAAAGCATTCTGGGGAAGTGGAGCAAGGGCTTCTGGGGATTGAAGTCCAGAGTTCAAATCCATTTTTACATTAGTACCTCACTAGACTTAAGACAGGATTAACTCTCCTTTGTCTATTTTAAAATTGAATCAACAGAAGATTGAACACCCTACTTAGTACTAAGTGAGAAGTTAGTAAGGTACTTAAAAATTCACACCCTTAGCTGTGAATCTTTTTGATGAGAACTTAACCTTTAGAAGGTGAGAAGTAGGTCCCACGAACACTGCCCCCTGGGCAATGATAGACAATTTGGAAACTGTGATTAGTCCCCCTGAAGAGGGAAAGGGACAAGAAGTTCCCATAAAAGCAAGCCCTGAACTCCCTCAGAGCAGATTGTTTTTGAGAAGGTAATCTGAAGAGATTATCTTCTGGAGATAGTCTACTGACTGGGGAGAGTCTTTGAGAGAGCTTCCCTAGAGACTATGGCTTGAAGCTCAGTTTCAACTTAGACTCTGATTCCTGAACTACTTCATTGGGTGAGTGAAAGGCTGACTCCTTTTCTAGTTTCCTTAGAGACTAGCTTCCATCTTGGAGGAGGCCTCATAGTTACTCAACACCAGCCTTTCTGGTTGAGTGCTAATTAATCTCTGCCTGGATTAAGCAGACCTGGAGTAAACATTTACGTTGATAGGATAGCTAACCTCTCTAACCTCTTCACAATTCTCTACTTTATTGTTTCCTCACCATTTTGTAAATAAATTTCTGACTTGAGATATAATAAAAATTGTCAACCACATAATTTCATAAAATTATTGTCCAACCATTAAATTTAACCCTTACATTATCCTTTACTTCCTGATGAGGTGATTTCTCCAAAGTAATAGCTTGAAAAAGGGGATCTTTTTTATTCAGCTCAGATTATACCATGCTTCTCATTGACTGAAATTCTTTACATTTGACATTTTACTTTATATTTCACAATGCTCTCCATCTCATATTTACACATAAATTATTCCCTTGTCCATAAATATATGTAGTATGTTCTCTGTTTTTTTAAATTTAATTATGGTATCTCCATTTATTTCTAGATTATGTATCCATTTTGATCTTATATTAGACAATTGTATAAGATATTGGTCCATACCTGGTTTTTGCCAAACTAGTTTCCAGTTATCCCAGTATTTTTTTTCCAAGCACTGATTTATAATCCCCAAATTCTGGATCAATGAGTTTATCAAATAAAACATATTTTACTGCACTTTGGTGTATCTCTATTCTGCTCCACTAGTCTACCTTTTGATTTCTTGGCAGAGTAGTTTACTACTTTAAAATACAATTTAAAATATTATACTATTAGATCTTCTTCCTTGAAATTTTTTTCATCATTTCTCTTGATATTCTTGATCTTTTTGTTCTTCCAAATGAATTTTGTTATTTTTTCTAAAACAATAAAATGAGTTTTGGTAATTTGGGATGGCATTGGAAAAGTAGATACGTTTAGGTAGGATTGTCATTTTAATTATATTGGCTCTGCCCATCCATGAAAAATTAATATTTTGTCAGTTTAGATTTGACTTTATTTATATAAAAAGTATTTAATAATCACATTCATATAGTTCCTGGGTTGGTTTTAGCAGGTATACACCCAGGTATTTTAGTCTATCTGTGGTTGTTTTAAATGGAGTCTATATTTTGTTAGTGGTAAATTTAGGGGTTTTTGACTGAATATATTATACTAGTGGTCACCAGGGATTAATTCAATCCCAATAAAAATATTCAAGTCAGTTTGGGAATTTTATGATGGTTTAAATATAACAGAGGGAAGGAATTAAGAAAAGAGAGAGAGAGAGAGAAAAGGGTACAACATTTTTCCAGCCTATTATAAGCCAAGGGAAGTTCAGAGAACTCAGCCACTAGGCCTCCTCAGAAGATTAAAACTAGCTTGGCTTCTAGCCATGTGGTCTACTCTGAGATGAGGGGCCTCCTAGGAGGATAGTGCTTTTAGGAGGTAAAGGAAAAAGGAATCAGCCTAAATCATTCACCCAGGTCTCTCAGGGAAGATGCCTCACCTAACCCATGCTACCAAGCTTCTCCAGTCCCTTACAGGCAAGCTGCAAATGCCAACCGCCAAAATGCCAAATGCCACACAGCACACCCCATGCTGCCAATAGAAACCAATGTCTCCACAAGCAAGAGTGAGAGTGAGAGCCAGGTCTCCGGGAGAGAGGCCAAAGAGAGGAAGTGACACAAAATATATAGACCGTTCTTTACATCACTTCCTGTGTCTCACATGTACCAATGGTAGCTTAAGCTTGACTTAGGACAGCCCAGAGGTCTGTCAGTTGTTTCTGATTTGTTATTTGCTAGCATATGTCTATCATAGGCCATCCTCCTAGATACTTAATCCTCAAGTATGGGTGTAGAAATTCCAGATTTTGTTAGACTAAGTAGGTTGGAGTAATCTAAAGTTCATAATCTCCCCTGGTGATGATTGGGAGACTAGCCTCCCCAGTTGATCACTAAAAATAATCATCCCGCACCTCCAAATTTTCTAACTGCAGGTGCATACGTAATTTCACCTTCTAAGAGGAAATTACAGTAGTTAGCTAGAAGAATGAAATAGAAGAAAGACAGCAAAACCAATGTTTGCTGGGCACATTGACAAAAATCAATTAGGGGGCATAAAAGTATACATTGAAATAAATATTCAGTCAAACTTCAGTTCAATCACCCACACCCAAAGTTCATTTTGGATCTTCTTGATGTAGTGTAGGTTTTCCGGCATCTTTTTGCAACATTTCATTCTCTGGATTTAGGAGTTAGCAAACTTCTTCCTTGAAGATCTTTTTCAAACAAAATTTCAAAATCTTGGATTTTTATTAAAATACAATATTGTTATATCAATAGCAGTTCAATCCATTGAGTGGGCTAGAGCAATAAAAATAACATATTGCCAATGAAAAAAAAGGTCACCAAGGATAAGATATCACCTCTGGTGGGTCCCAAACTTTAAGTCTCAGGGAATAAAAAGTACTAGAGCTAGACTAAACACATTCATCTGTTGTCTGTTTACCTGACTTAGCCAATGGGCATACACTAATTTGGCTCCTCTCCTTCCATATCCCAATTTCATGGCAGAAATCATCTTCAAGGAAAATAAAGAGGAAATTCAAGGATCTAGAGGAGTATACATGTTTACACATTTCTCTAAAGGCTGTTGAAGTTGTGATAAATAGAATGACCTTACTAGTGCATAGAACTCTGGGAAATGAGTCAAGAAGGATTGAATTCAAATTCAGCCTTATATCCTTATAATTATGATCTTGGGCAAGTCACTTAAGCTCTGGCTGCCTCGATTTCCTCAACTGTAAAATGGGGATAATAAGAGCACCTGCTTCCCAAGGTTATTGTGAGGATCAAATGAGTAAAATTTGTAAAACAAAAAGTCTTTAGAACAGTGCCTAGCACATAGTAGACATTGTATAAATGGTTATTGACTTCCTCCCCAACTTTCCCCACTGTCTTACTAACGTTTTTTTCCTTTAGCTTAATCTTCTAGGGAAAGAAGAACATCTGTTTTGAATATATTATGATATTATTACTTTATAGCATGACAACTCTGAGGAATTCAGAACAATCAGGGATCATAGAACTAAAACTCTAAAGGACCTTAGAGACCATTATTCCAACCTCTTCATTATAACAAGACAAGGAAACTGGCACTCAGAGATTGTGATTCATTTGGAACACATATTGAATAAGTGGAGGAAGTGGAATGTAAACCTAACTCTTCCCTATTGTATAAATGGAGATTTTGAACCTTTGACTTCATTTCCCAGAAGTCCTTAGTATTTCCCCAAATTCCCTGTAATCTCTCCTGTGTCTCCATGTTGTTGAGATCACTTTATTGGTATTTAAGTGGATGTATGCTCCTCCCATGCTCGCTTTGACCTGAGACTAGGCTGAATTCAGGCAATTCTTTTGCTTTAGTTATTAGTAATAAAACTTCATAAAATTTAATATTTAGTTATTGATTAATAATTTAAAAACCCATATTATTCTAAGCCCAGTGTCCTATGTACTACACCATGCTACTGTATTAGTAAGCAGAACCAGGGAGGAATAGATACAATAAATATAAAAATGTGAAAAATAATACTAGATCAAAACCCCTATGCACTGACCAATTTTGGTCCCTGAGAAAAAAAGAAAGAGAATGATCTTTTTTTTCCTTAGAGAGATGTGATATGTTTGGAGACAGATTCTAAGAATGTGACTATGATTCCTTAGAAAACTTAAAGTACCTTAAGTAAATGTAAACCTAAAAAGTGCCTAGCCTAGCATAATACATAGTAGATACTATATAAATGCTTATATCCTCTTCCTCCTTTTTGAGCTAAGAAACCTACTGTAAGAGGAATAGCAAAAAATGTCTGAAGAGAAAGAAGCTGAGCCAGGAGGGGAAGGTAAAGGAACTCATGTCTTTTGAATCTTCCTCAGTGCTCTTTCCTCAATACTACAGGACCCAATCTACAGTTCCACCTTCCTTATATTCCATATCATTCCCCTTCACACATCTTGTAATCTGGCTAAACTAGCTTTTCTTGGTATTCCTAATACATATTTTTATGAAAACTTTCAACACCAGACAGAGACATTTATATATAATCCTAGAGCTATTCATCTCTTAAGGAAATACTGGTGTTTCTGAATAAGAGATTGATGCAAGCCATTCAAAACTTTGGCAACTGCATTGGGGGTGGACTGGAGTGGTGAGACACTTGAGGTAATGAGATCAGTTAAGAAACTATTACAATAATTTAGGCATTAGGCAAAATGAAGACCTAAAATAGGCATATAGGTTGATAGTTTCCTGAGTAGAGAGAAGGAAAAAAAGATTCAAGAGATTTTGTGGAGACAGAAATGATAAGAAATGGCAAATGATTAGATTTGTGGGATGAGTGAGAATGAAGAGTTTGGACTGAGCTTAAGGTTACAAATGTGGGTGATGAGAAGGGTGGTGATGCTTCTGATAGAAATAGGGAAGTTTGGAAGAGAAGAGGGTTTGGAGAGAAAGATGATCCCCCTAGAGATCTGGAATTTAGTAAACAGACACTTATTAAGTATTTACTGTGTGCCACGTAACGTTCTAAGTGCTAGACATACAAAGAAAAACAAAAATAGTTCCTGCCTAAAGGAGTTTATAGAGGCTGGTCAGGGTGCAGTGGATAGAGTGCTAGATCTTGAGTCAGGAAAAGTCATCTTCATGAGTACAAATATGGATACATATTTGTTGTGTGACCATCGGCAAGTCATTTACCTATTGGCTTCAGTTTCCTCATCTGTAAAATGAACTGGAGAAGGAAATGGCAAATCACTCCAGTATCTCTGCCAAGAAAACCCCAAATGGAATCATAGAGTCAGAATCACACTCATTTGAACAACCACCACCACCAAGGAATTTATAGTCCAATAAATATTGTGATGCTCAGAATAGAGATGGGTTGGAAATAGAATCGGGAGTCATCTGTATAAAAATAATTAAACTCATAGGAACTAATGAAATAGGCAATAAAGGCTATAGAAAAAAGGAAGAGAAGTGATTCCAGGATAATGCCCATAGTTGGAAGGCATGATTGGGAAGATGGTCTAACAAAGGAGTGTGAGAAGGATTAGTCAGAGAGGTAAGAAGAAAACCAACTAGTGTCATGGAAACAGAGAGGAATGTTCAATTGTAATTGTTCAACAATGTCAAGTACAGCTGAGAAATCAAGAATGATGAAGAGGGATAAAAGCCATTATATTTTTAAAAAATTTAAAGTTGTTGGTATGGTAACTTTGAAAAGAGTAATTTCATTTGAATTAGGAGGGAGGACTTCTGGTGACAATAGTTTGAAATAAGTGAGAGGAAAGAAAGTGGATAAGCATGGAGCATTTCTATGTGTTAATGAGTAGTTTTTTAATGGGTGAAGATTCCTGGGTATGTTTGTCTTCAGTAGAGATGGAATTAATAGATAAGGAGAGACTGACTATCTGGTGACACTGCTAGACAGAAAAATGGAGAGTGGATGGAATCACACTGTGTGCTGAAGGGTTGCCTTTGCTGAGAAGAAAAGTCACTTCTTCATTACAGACTGATGGTTAGGAGAATAGCTGAAAATACCAAGGCTTTTGTGGTTTAGAGAAGAGAAAAAAGGAAATCTCTGATAAATGTCTGACTTTTACAAAGTTAAAATGTGAAGAAATGCACACATTTGAGAGGGTGTAGGGAAACTATGTGATAGGAGTGGCTTGAGAAGAGAAAAGAAGTTTCAAATAGTGGCTTTGGGGAGTAGCAAAGGAAACCAATTAAGGAGGATTCCTTTCTATCCTGAGGGCTCAGTGGAGATAAAATAACAAACAATGGTAGTAAACATAATCAGCACAGTTACATTGAATCTTCTAATTCTAATCAGTAGCTTGTGAGACATCATTTTGGACCAGAACAACACAAGTGCAAAGGAGGTAGAATTGAGGCTAGATAATGCTAGGTGGGAGAACATGTGTACCAAGTCAAATTAAATAAATGCCTTTATTAAGCACTTATTGAATGATAGACACTGGGTTCACACTGGTTATAGGAGTACAAGAAGAAAGACTGCTCTGGTCCTCAAGAAACTTACTTTTGAATGTAGGAAGATAATGCATAAAAGGAAAATGAAAAGGAGAGGCAGGCAAAAAGAGATCAAAGTAGCCAAGAAAGGGGGCATTGTAGAAAAAAATCCAGAATGATAATCAGAAAAGGGGGCTGGGGAAGAATAAAGATGTGGGGGGAACTGGACATTTCACTCATTATGTATATTCTAGGAAGAATCAGCTAATCAGAAGGTGAAGTCAAAGAAAAGAGGATAGATAGTTCCCATGTGTAAATTACAGGCTGTGGTGACGTATCAGGATGAAGAGATTTCTGGGGCATTAGATAAAATTTGCAGGAATACATTTTGGAAAAGAATAGTGGTCCATGATGATGGCCTTGAGAACAGGTGGGTTCTTAAAGGGAGAAAGAAATAACACATTAAAGCTGAAAATTTGATCTAATTTGTGGATATAGTAGTATCCCAAACATTTTTGACAATATAATATGTATGCATACCTACTTATATTAAAGTCTATAAAAGGGGGAAAATAAAATAAAATCAGTGAATAAATAAATAGGGAAGTCAAGTATTAAGAATGATTTTGTATTTTCACTTGAGCTTTATATTCTGCAAAAGATATTCAGGGTGAAATCTAGACATATTCTGAATCTCTTCAGAAATTGACAGATTAGGCAAAAATATTTTGAGTAGCTGTCAGAAAATTACAGTGACATAGCTTCTCTTGCACTCAAAGATAGGAAAAATTGTTTTTCACTCTTCTCTTCTGCAATTTCCTCAAGAAAAAGTTGGAAATTTTGAAAGTGATGAATTGACTCATAATCATTCGTAACTCTATTTTCGATTATACTACGTCAAGAAAATTGAATAAATAATAAGACATTATGTCATTGAAACATAATTTCAAGGCATTAGGTAGCAGACATATATTAGTTAAAATTCTAAGCAGGGAACTTGGGGAAGCAATTATATCATCAAGTCAATTGAATTGTGCCTACTGTTGTCTTAAGAGAAAATATGCACTTTACTTTGCCATTATTGCTTATTTTGTTATGTTGAGAACTTGTCTAATCTTCACATTTCCTTTCTAGAAATTAGAAAGTGTTAAGCCAGAGATAGGATTAGAGGTAGACCAGGAAGGAATTTAGGATACAAAAAGCAGACAGTTGCAGAGGGGGATACTTTCTCATAGGATTATAGATTTAGAGATAGAAGAGGCTTTAAGGGTCATCTAATCCAATTTTCTTATTTTACAAATGAGAATAATTAAGGTTAGAGAGGAAAAAATTACAAGGACCAAATGTCAACTGGGATTTCAGTCTAGGTCTTCTGTATAAAATACTGCTGTTTATATTAGGAGAGAGACTAAGTGAAATTAACTATTAGTGAAATTTAGTGTTTTACTGAAATAAATAAAACACATTAAGGGAAAAAAAAGGTATCTTTAATCAAGATTAAGAGAATTGTGTGAGTCTCTGATGTTACATAATACATTTCACAATGGGGTACATGTGAGTGTGTCAAAATGAAAATTACAACAGGCAATATTTTCAGGTGGAATTGGAAGAGTCATATAAAGCCCAAGGCTTGATCATAATATTCTAGCCACCCCCGGTCATTTGACCCAGAAAACTCTCTTTATTCTGAATGATTTCTCTTTTATGATTCAAGAAAAGACAGACTTAATATGGGAGGCAAGTATGCCTGAGTCTCTTGAGTTAGCTGGAACTAACCCAAGTTAGTTTTTACAGGTCAAATTGAACTTAAACTCCCAGAATAAAGCCCAACCCAACTTGGTTGAGAGCAAAATACTTGAAGAGCAGAAATGCAATGACATCCCTAGAACTATCTTTCTCCTCATGCTACTTTCAGGATGATCCTCTGAAAAAGAAGAGTATATTAGAAACCGACATCACTATGATATTAAAATGAATTCTCCTCATTCCCTCTTTAATTCTTTGAGAGAGAAAGTCTTTTCAATGAATCACTAACTATTATGTTATGAGTAATATGAAGAGGAAGAGAACTTGACATACATGGAAAGGAACTGTTGAGGGCAGACCTCTCTGATAAACAGGTTACAAAGAATAATAGCTCTTATCTCTATCTAGACCAGGTATTTTGATTTAGAGAAATGAGAGAAAGGGAGAATTTAAAAGAATCTATGAGGACTTGACTTAAAGGATAAGACTTTCTGGTTAAAAATTTTGATCTTAATTTTTATAATTTGTTATTAGAACATGGTCAAGGTCTTTGTATCTAATTAGAGAAAATTATATTTCACATATATAATCATATTATTTCTTTAAAAAATTCACTCTAATGATTGATTCTAGATATTTACTTTTACCTACTTATTTTTCCCTTTCCCCTTTAGAGAATGTGATGTTGTCAAAGATCTAATTCTAGACTTGAACACAATATCCTTTGTAAATGGATGGCTTCTTTGTTGCTTTGATAGCCATGCAAATGAATTTGCCCCCCTCCCCGCCCCATGTTTATTTTACTCTCATTTTAACAAAATGAAATGAGATGTATAAATAGGCCAGCAATTTATTTTTATTTATATCAAATGAGTTTTCTATAGTAAGACACATCTAGCATGTACACATACATTACTGCTCTCAAATCCTCTTCCAAACCTTTTTTAAATTTGCTTACATTTCAGAATTTATATATATATATGTTAATCCATTATTAAATAAAAAATCTAAGCAAAATTCGATGTCTCTTTGAAGTAGCACAAGAAAGACCAAAACTCACTGTTCTCTAAGTTAACTGATTGCAGTGAAACACTTTTCTTCAAGACAAAACTGAAGATATTTCTGATTTCATCTTAATAATTATTAGATTAATAGCTTGGTCTCATAAACTGTAATAAACTTATTATTTTTTATCATTTTGAAATTAAGGATTTTATTTTGCTTGCAAACACATAACTATAAACCAATAGACAATAGAGGTCAAATGCTCATCTATAAATTGTTAAGGATAAGCTTTTTCAAGAACTAGATTCATTGAAAAACATCACAATTTAACTTTTGCTTTTTTTTTTTTGCTTATAAGAAGAAACAGGTCATGATAACAAACCAACAATACTAGTCTTCTAGGCTTTTGTCCCAAATCACAGAATGACTCATCAAAATCCTAATAAGATAAAATATCTGGTGAGCTATTTGATTTTCAGGTTGAGTCATAACTAAGTTTTGGAGCTGAGCATAAACTCTCCAGTTTAGAGAGAATTACAACAAGGTTCCAGGTGGGATCCTGTTCAAAAATAAATAACATGATAGAAAGCCATTTCAAGAGCATGATTCCTCTAGTTATGCCAAGGTTGTCCCCTTTACTTAACCAGATATCCTCCATTTCAGATAGTTTCCTGAACACAATTGCTCTGGGAAGCCCAGGGCATCCCTCTTGAATGGAAGACCATTGGCCTTATGATAATATAGGCTATCATACCTGAAGTCAAATTCAGATTATAGTCCCATAAATTTTAACCTCAAATATTAAGTCTCATTAACCATAGTTTAGGGCTAAATTATTGTTTCTCTCTTGATGTTGCAACAATAAAAATTTACCAGGACTTTAACGTTTTACTCAAAATTGTTTTTCTCCTGGAATCTAAACTCATCCAGGTGTAAACATCTACCATTAGGAAACTAGAAAATAATTACCTGATGATGTTTTACATAATGAATATATGATTTCAGTAATGAAATTCCTAATTGCTACCCCCTCTTCTCAAAGAGCAATAATTGTACAGAGGAAGAGGATAGAAACATCAAGAAGCCAAAAACTTCTGCTGACTTGTTTTGGATTTAAGCAAGTATGGAGATTTTACGTCTTTTACAAGTAATCAAGTATCAATTTCCTGTTTTAAAATATATCCAATTAAAACACTTGAAAGGTTTTAATATTATCACAAGAATTCCTAACTACTTTATCAATACTAATTATTTAACTATTGGAATTAGCTAAATTCCCCAAACCACATATCAGAATTTACTCAATAAATATTGACTTTAAATATCATTGCATCTCCCAAGGAATATTTTCTTGCCCAATAATTTGGAGAAAGAGAAATGGAGTACATTTTTGAAGAGCAGAAGCCCTAATGTTTAATATCTTCTAGAAAGAAATTTAAAAGCCTGCTTGACCTTTCAGCATATTCTCTCCCTAAAGGGACACACCCATTTTGAAGACTGAGAATGCAAGGCCACATTCCTTTGTATTTTTTTTCATTATTTCCCTGGATATCCTTGATCTTTTGTTCATCCAAATAAACTTTGTTATGGTTTTTTCTAATTCAGTAAAAAAGTTCTTTGGTAGTTTGATAGGTATGACACTAAATAAGTAAATTAATTTGGGTAGGATTGTTATTTTTATTATTAAATATTAAATATTTATTAATATTTTATTTTTTATTTTATTGTTCTACCCTTGAGCAATCAATGTTTTTCTCAATTGTTTAGATCTAGTTTTAATTGTGTGGAGAGTGTTTTGTAGTTGTGTTCATTTAGTTCCTGTGTTTGTCTTGACAGATAGACATATGAGGAGGGATGGTCTTGGGATGAAGTTCTAGCTACCTATAGCCATTTTGACAAGAAAATTCATTTCTTGGTTAGTTTTTCCTTGATGAACAAAGTTGACCCAAATCTTTACTTTAGGAATATTACTTTCATAGCTGTGCAGGGGATGGATTGGTGAAAGGAGAGCCCCTAGGTGGATAGGCTGATTAAAATGACTTATTCAGAATTCCTTTGTTTTGGGGAAACCAGCTAGAATCAGGAGACAAAAGTTCTAATTTGTCACTATAGATTTGTACCTCTTTACATCTCACTTATCTTGTAGAGCAAAATGAGAACTTATAACACAGACATTTACACACACCAGAATTGTTTTGAGAAAGGTGTTTCATAAACCTGAACACACTATTGAAATGGGTTGTAATTCATCTTAAGAAAGAGTGAAAATGTAGTTCTTGAAGTGTGCTCAAGCAGTCTCTGTGTCTCTGTCCCAAGTGCCTAAGGTAGCATTTAAATTCTTTATTTAAATTTAAACAAAAATTATAAAGTTTAAATAATATATAAATTTATAATAATTTACAAATAAATAAAATTTAAATTTAATTTCATTCTGACTCAAAGCCTTGCTGTAGCTGCTAGTAGCCATAAATTAATATATTCATGGGTGGACACTCAGAAGAGAGGTTGAAGACTGAGAGAGAATGGGGATGGGGGTAAGAGGATAAGGGATACAATAAAGGAAGAAAGACTCAGAGACAAGAGAATTGTAGCAAGTGTAAGCCTCACAGTGAGTAGGCTCTAGGTGGAATTGAGCTCTGTTGGAATAGAGCTCTAGAGGGTGGTGAAGAGTTTTCTTGTGTTCTGGGCATACTGATTTTATTGGGGTTAAAAAAAGGAAGGGGGGAATGGACAAAGGTGGTCTGACAAGTTAGGTAATCATCATAAATGTACACTGTTGGATCCTAAAGCAATAGATGTAGCTAATACCCCAAATCAGGAGTATATGTGCCCTACAGCATATGCGGTTGTCTGATAACTATTTTAATCAATTGTTGTTGTTAAAACAAATATACTGAGATATCTGGTCCACCTTCAGGAGCTTAGCCTCAGGGCTGGGTCACAATTTGACAAGGTTAAGGATTTAACTGAGCCAAGGGCATAGATCTTAACTTGGTAAAAATGAGCATTTGCTCATAAGCATGGTTTTTGAGTACCCCTAAAACATAATCAAGGTTTATCCATGCCCAGGTTGCTACACCTGCACTCTAGTGTAAAGATTTAAATTAATATTCAATAAGTGCAAGTATTATATTTTACAAAATTTGTTAGTAATCACTTGAAGTAGAAGAAATAAAAGAACCAAAATATAAAGCCTAAGCAAAATCATGTGAATAAAATTCTCCTGCCTGACTCTCATCCAACCTCTACAACCACCTTTCTGGGAGCAGAGAGAGTGGTGGGGTCACATCAAATATATATATATATATATATATATATATATATATATTCCCAATGTACACTTGCAATGTTTGCACTCAGTGTGATCATGCAAATAGATTGCTGGGTAAGAGAGTCCTGGGGAGAAAATTCTATTCACACACTAGAGATGTCTCTTAGAACTATCCTTATAATATTTGTTCAAAAGCATTTAAAAAACCCAAATAGATATCCAGGGAAATTATGAAAAAAAAAGTAAAGGAAGGTTTCCTAGCAGTCCCAGATCTCACACTCTACTATAAAGCAGTGGTTATCAAAACAATTTGGTACTGGCTAAGAGACAGAAAGGAGGATCAGTGGAATAAACTTGAGGCAAGTGACCTCAGCAAGGCTTAAGATAAACCCAAAGATCTCAGCTTTTGGGACAAAAATCCAGTATTTGATAAAAAATGCTGGGAAAATTGAAAGGACAGTGTGGGGGAGATTAGGTTTGGATCAACACCTCATACCCTACACCAAGATAAATTCAGAATGGGTGACTGACATGAACATAAAGAAGGAAACTATAAGTAAATTAGGCGAACACAGAATAGTATACCTGTTAGACCTTTGGGAAGGGAAAGATTTTAAAACCAAGCAAGACTTAGAAAGAGTCACAAAATGTAAAATAAATAATTTTGACTACATCTGTTGGTTCTCTCAGAGGTGAGAGAAGCCACAAGGTAGGAAGATAGAGACAGGATAGAAGTTTTGACACCAAGAGGGAAGTGACGGAGTCCTAATAGAGATATGAGGTGTTCAGGATGAGTCTTTATTAATTATCAATGAGCCACAGCTAAGCTCT
This sequence comes from Monodelphis domestica, assembly GCF_027887165.1. NCBI lineage: Eukaryota > Metazoa > Chordata > Mammalia > Didelphimorphia > Didelphidae > Monodelphis > Monodelphis domestica. The sequence continues at coordinate 244,513,532 of NC_077232.1, forward strand.
GATCAAAGGACCAATTCTGTAGGCTTTTCCAGTCCTGAGATCCATTCCACGCAGGTCAGAGAGGTGAATAGAGAAAGATTAAAGATGGAGCTTGGCCAGAGGCCAAGCTCCTGCAAGGACAGCCATCAGGTAGCCTGAAAGAGAAGGGGCGAGCAGAGAGCAGAGAGCAGAGAGAGCGAAGGCGGAGCTTGCTGGGCTAGATATAGTTTTTGATATGCAAATATACACAGTACATAGGGATGATTCTCATTGGTCAATGACAAGGCATAGGTGTGGTTTCTCTTAACCAGGTGAGAACAAAGAAACCTGTTTTCCCGCCTAACCTGGGAGAAGCTGGGGTCAAGGGTCAGAGGCCTTCCTAGCCATGAGCACTACTGAGCATGCCCAAGACTGACTGTTCCCCTTGCCCCTAGTTAGGAGTGGGCTGCTACAACATCAAATTAAAAAGTTTTTGTACAAACAAAACCAATGTAACTAAAATCAGAAGGGTAACAACAAATTGGGAAACAATCTTCATAAAAACCTCTGACAAACGTTTAATTACTCAAATTTACAAAGAACTAAACCAATTGTACAAAAAATCAAGCCATTCTCCAATTGACAAATGGGCAAGGGACATGAACAGGCAGTACTCAGCCAAAGAAATCAAAACTATTAATAAGCACATGAAAAAGTGCTCTACATCTTTTATAATCAGAGAGATACAAATCAAAACAACTCTGAGGTATCACCTCACACCCAGCAGATTGGCTAACATGACAGCTATGGAAAGTAATGGCTGCTGGAGGGGATGTGGCAAAGTAGGGACACTAATTCATTGCTGGTGGAGTTGTGAATTGATCCAGCCATTCTGGAGGGCAATTTGGAACTATGCCCAAAGGGCGATAAAAGACTGTCTGCCCTTTGATCCAGCCATAGCACTACTGGGCTTGTACTCCAAAGAGATAATAAGGAAAAAGACTTGTACAAGAATATTCATAGCTGCACTCTTTGCAGTGGCCAAAAATTGGAAAACGAGGGGATGCCCATCAATTGGGGAATGGCTGAACAAATTGTGTATATGTTGGTGATGAAATACTATTGTGCTAAAAGGAGTAATAAAGTAGAGGAATTCCATGGAGACTGGAACAACCTCCAAGAAGTGATGCAGAGTGAGAGGAGCAGAACCAGGAAATCATTATACACAGAGACTGATACACTGTGGTACAATCGAAGGTAATGGACTTCTCCATTAGTGGCAATGCAGTGATCCTGAACAATCTGCAGGGATCTAAAAAACACTATCCACAAGCAGAAGATAAACTGTGGGAGTAAAAATACCGATGAAAAGCAACTGCTTGACTACAGGGGTGGAGGGGACATGACAGAGGAGAGACTCTAAATGAACACTCTAATACAAATACCAACAACATGGAAATGGGTTTGAATCAAGAACACATTAGATACCCAGTGGAATTGCGCGTCGGCTGTGGGAGAGGTGATGGGAGGGGGGGAGGGGAGAAAGGAAAATGATCTTTGTTTCCAATGAATAATGTTTGGAAATGACCAAATAAAAATTAAAAAAAAAAGGAAAAAAACAAATAAAAGAGAAAAAAATAACTTCTGGATGAAACACAAAATATCAAAGCCACAGGTTTAACAATTCTGAGTAAAGAAGAATAAGCCCATAACAGATTCTTGAATCATGGCCTGATGAAGTGATTTATATACCACAAACCTATAGTAGCAATTAAGCACTTACCCAATCAGCAGCCAGGACTAAAGAAAATTGCCATAATAGGAAAAAGAGAGGAAAAGGACTAGATTTTTGAACCAGAAGGGAAATACCATTCCCTTGTCTGATTTTACCTTTGCTCTAAGGGATAGGGGAGCCCAGATGGCAGCCAAATTGAGGTACATGGTAGAAGTCTGGATCTGGCATGAGGGAATACTACATCTGATGGTGTCAAACATTTGCTTCCTTGAACTCCCAAATAAGTTCAAGTCCCTTGTCTTGGCATAGAATCTCATCAATCTCACTGGGATTGATTGGTCTTCTTGACCTTATGCTCCTTGGTACTGTGCAGTGGTTCTTTTGTGACTTCTTTTCTTGGAATAAGACTCAATCATTAATTGAAGTTCCATACTATTTAACAATCAATGGCAGGTTTCCATAGTCTAAAGCTTTTGGGTATGCATTGACATTAGAGTTAGTGGACATTTTAAACTCATCCTAGTGCAAAAAACCCCCAAAAAACATTAATACTGGTAACATGTACTTCAAGTACAAAAAATGAGAGCAAACCGCCCTCAAATATTCTATTGCACATACAAGAAAAATCAATAATAAAATTTAAAAAAACATCAAAAATATATAGTTCACATTCCATGAAAATGTGTCACCCAAGTAGAGACTGTGGAGACAATTTAAGGATTGTGACTTAAAATCTAAATTAATTGGCTGCCAGGGAAAAAATCCCAAATGAAATATCTAAGTCAGTCTAGAAATTTATGGTAATTTTAATTAATATAGAAGAAAGGATTTAAGGAGAAAGAGGGAAGAGAGTATAGGATTTCTCCCCCCCTGGCCTGTGCCAGGGGGAGTTCAGATCTCCGCCACTAGGTCTCTGAACGAGATTAGAGGATTCTAAGAGGATAAAGTTTGGAAAGTGTAAAAAATAGACTCGAATACAGGACTACAATCCCCATGAGCCTTTGCTCCACTTCCCCAGAATGCCTTGTAATCTCACCTGGGCCGAGATCAAGAAGGCATTTAAGCTGATTCAAAGGCTTTTGAGGGGCCCTTGGCTCTTTTTGGACTTCGGTTTTGGAGCAGGCGGTCTCTTGCGTGATGTGAGGTTATTTTGTCTAGGCCTCTGGCCTAGGCACATGTTTCTTACTTGTATATTCTTTAATCTTTATCCTTTAATAAACCTCTAAAAAATATAATACTCCTTGCAGAGAGAAACTCAATTTCTACCTGCCTCAGTCTCCCCATCTCCCCTAAAATTTAACTGTTACAAAAGTAAAGGAGGAAATACTCAGCCAGAAACTCACCACTGAACTGGACAATAGCTGTAGCCATGCCAAGATGCCAAAAGGCGCAGCATGCTGCCACTAGCCAACCCTCTGCCTCAAAAGGTACCAGAGAGAGGAAGTGACGAGAAATATAGAGACCTTTTACTCCCATGTCCCCTCCTCTAAATTTTCACGTCTACTAATCATATCAGAGGTTTTCTCTAGGATTGTCCATTCTTTAGTTCTCATCTTCTTTGATTAGATTATATCTTTTGAGTTACTTAACACTTCTTTTTTAAGTTTACCTTTTGTTAGTTACTTAAACTTTTTGTGATTAATTTACCCTTTATAGTTACTTAACACCTTTTTGTAGTAAGATCTTAAAACAAACATAGTTTAAAGTTCTAACTTCACTATAAAGTAAGAACTAAGTACCTTCATTGTTCAATCAGGAGATTACAATTTCATCTTCTCCATGAAGTAATATCTAAGTAGGGTGGAGTAATCTAAATTTCACAAGGCACAATATAAAGATTTCTCAACCCAATATGATATCCATTTCCTTTTTAACTTGGCCATGATCCACAGTGTGAGAGCACAAAGTTATTTACCAATTAACAACTTTTAAAAACAGTAATATATCAGCTAATGCACATTCAAAGAATTACAAAAATCCCCCAAATCACAAGAGCCCAGGTAATGACAATAGCAAACAAATTCAATATCATTAGGATTCACATGAGTCTCTATATCCACTTGCTGTGTGACATTTTAAGAAATCTTTGAATCTCATGGATATTTGTCACAAGTTCTTCAGATCTAGCCAATCTTTCAACTTTAGCTGAGAGATTTTTAACAGTCTATTATTACCATCATTCAAAAATGTGGCAGGATAAACCAGAAAACAAAATAAAACAAAAACAAAAAACTCTGTACTGCTGATGAAAACCTTTTTTAAAATGTCACCAAGAATGTAGATCATTCTGGTGGAAAGGTAGAGTAAGGTGAAGAGTGACAAATATAAAAACCATCCGGCAGCCACTGGGCTCCATGGGAAAATGCTCCCTCTTGGAGCCCCATGAGAAATCCTTCCTACCTCCCAGATGAGATTATAACCCATCACAGTATAACCAAGCCCCTTGGAAAAACTCCCTTCTCTGGTATGAGACTGTAACAGCTGTAAAAATCATGTTTTTATATGAACCATCCATTGCAATGTGGAGGTGAATAAATGAGGCGGTGGGGAATACAATAGTGCTATTGCACTTCACTTCACCTACTAAATGGATCCTTAGCTCTTGTTCCAAACAAGTCAAAGGTAGGCAATGATCAATCAGAGGTAGTGGTGCTGCTAGATATCTGAAAATCACTTCTGAAGACCCCTTAAAATCAATTGAGATTTTTAGCTCATTAAATTCCCCAAAGGTTGTATATAGGTTTTACTCAGTTTGATGGAGTCCATCCATCATCATCTATGTGACAATTAACAAAGGCAAAAAAGGACAAAAGGCCATTAAGGCAATATGTGACCTCAATGGATCTGGTGACATATCCAGAATCCATAAGGTCCTATGGTTTTTGCCATAGAAAAGGGATTTCCCAAGTTGCTTATGGCCTTTTATAATGGTATTTTCTCTAGCTGAAGTATAGGGTGGTACAAATAAAGACAGTACAACAGAATATGTAGCTAACAGTCAAAACACAGTAACAGAAAGTGACATAGTGTAATGGAATATATTAGGTTAATATGTGAACTTAAAAAACAAAATTGAATTTTAAAACAAACAATCAGCAAATACAATAAGCATCACAGGATACAGGCACTGAGTGTTAATAGAAGGTTTTATGTGTGAGCAATCAACTCGAGTCCTTTTCTCCAATTCTGATAGCTGTGTTACAGAGATTTCTTTGAGGGAAACAGACTGAAACCACTAACATCAATAAGGTTATGAAGTCTGAAAAGGCCTAAAATTCACCTTCAGTCTCTTTAAGATTCCTCCTCTACTGAGTATCATCATCCATCTATATTCCTTTGGTCATACTTCTTGATTCCCCATTTCGAGGGAGATTTCCACACTGAGCATAATGTGGAAAAACCCCATATTGAATGTGTTGCAGAGAATGCATAGAAATCCCTTCTGCATCTTGAGATTACTCAAGATATGTTTCAATTTTTTTACTTGGGGAGGAATGGATAAATTTCAAAGTATCCAATCGATACAAGCACTCCTAGGAATGGTAGTAAGAAAAGACATTCTAAAACTTTGGTAATACACTACTCATTCATAGAGTCAGACATGCTTTTAAATCTAATTATTAAATTGGTTGTAATTCTACTTCCTGTCTGTAGGTCACCTACATACAGTACATACTGTACTGAGTTAAGTTAAGAGGTTTGGAAGTATTATCTTTCTTCCCCTCCCCCAGGAGTAAAAAAAAAAAAAGAAATGCTAGAGAGCTGCTTGCTTCCACTGCCATATGGGCAGGGGATTGCTGCTCTCCTTGATTATTCTCCCCAGCTATGTGGCCAGGGGTTAAGAGGGTGGAAGTGTCTCCTCAGGGAAAAGCCTGATGCTAATTAGGGAGCTAATTGTTGCCTAAGAGAAACACCCAGTTTTCCAAGGCAGCAGCAAGCACTCAGCTGTTGCAACATAAGGGAAAGGGGGATTTATACCTCATCCTCCTCAAAGGAAAATGGCTCGAAAGGACCCCAGCCAGTATGCTCAAGAGAAGCAGCGGTCACCAGCAGGTTGGGCAAGGACCCCCAGGAAATGTCTGGTTAAACATGGGTGGCAGAAGCAGCAGTAGCAGTAGCAGTAGCAGTGGGAGGAGGACTAACAGTGAGGGCAGCAGAGGCTTTTAAAACTAATATGCCTTTAACTAAGATAGGAGTAAGGGTCCTAAACTCCAGACTTCTGGTTGCTAACAATGTAAGATTTAAATTAATGTTCAATAACTGCAAATATTATATTTTACAAAATTTATCAGTAATCATTTGAAGTAGAAGAAATGAAAGAACAAAAATATAAAGCCTAAGCACTTTTCCTGCCTGGCTCTCACCCAGCCTCCACAACCACCTTCCCAGGAGCAGAGAGAGAGGGGTGGGGTCCCATCAAAATATATCCTCTCTATGAAGCACATTGTTCTCACTCAGTGTGAACACAAAAATGGGATGTTGGGTAAGAGAGTTCTGGAGAGCAAATTCTGTCCACACTAGATATATCTCTTAACTATCCCTATAATATTTGCTCAAAAGCAAAGGAACCTCTATCAATGTTTCTTTTACCAGACCAATTAGTTCAAAGTAAATACATTTTCATGAAGATCAAAACAAATTAAATTGCATGGAAAATTCTCATCTAATGCTCATAAGAGTATACTTTTCCATAACCAGTGTACAGTTAACATATGCAGTTGTAAGTGTTAAATTGGGAGTTTTGACAAAATAAGAGAGCACCTTTAAATAATTTAAGTTTTAATGAGAATATAGTGGAGTTGTGAATTATTATCACTTTAAGCCTGAGAGAAGAAAACTTCTAGTGTTAGGGTCCGTTTAGGGGCCAACGGAACAGAACAGACGCTGCAATCAGCACAGAGAGGTGGTTTATTGTAACTCACTTCACACGCGTGGGGAGGAGCCCAAAGGGGGTTCCCCCCCCAGCAAACTTTAAGGCAGGCTTATATACCCTTGGAGCTCACCAAGGGTCCATAAGGTTATCACACGGGGTGGAGGGGTCAATGTGGTTATCCCACAGGGTGGAGAGGTCAATGTGGTTATCACACAAGGTTCGTTGGCCTAGGGAAGGGTGCTTATCTACACCAGGTTCATTGGCCTAGTTCCCTTTCACTAGCAGCTTTTAACAATTAACATTTTAGTTTAATTAAAATAGAGATAGTAAAAGAATATATTAAAGTGAACATATTAAAGGAGAGAAATATAGGAAAGAGGCAGAGAAAGAAAATTTCCTAATGTCTGTAACCTATGTCAATATGGAATCTAGGAATCCCAAACTTGTTACTTAGTGGGATCTGATGAACCCCAATTTTAGATTTAGCTTGTAGATTGGAGACCCCAAAGCTTGTACTTGTTCCCTGTTCCCATGAGAATCTACCCTGAAGGGAAATGATAATCCTGGTTGGGTGAGATAAGCATATGCTAAGGACATTCTTTGTTTTAGGAGTGCCCCCTATTGTATTAGAATCTTTCTCAGGAAGGTCAGACCTGGGCATGAACCATCCTTTAGTAACTATTAAGCAGCCCCTTCTCTTGCACCCTAACTTCTAGCTATGATTGTATCTTGTCAGTGTAGTTTGAACACTCCCATTTTCCTTGTAGCTATAGTGATGTCAATCATCTTTCCCTGCCCCTGGATTTCCAAAGGGTATATAGGTTCCCCAAGTTCTTTTGTTCCCTGGAGTCCATCCTGAGTCGGTGGCACTCCCAGGGGCTAGTGACCAGGGCGTCTTGACTCTGTGCAGTCATGGGAAGCAACTCTGTTGTCGTATTAGTAGCACTAATCCCTTTTCCCTTGATTAAAGAGTGATTTTTGACTATTTAATAGCTCTGAGTTTTTTCTAGTTGACACCTATAATTACTACCTATAACTGCCTATAACTGCCATTAGAGAAAGTCCAGCTGATCATCCTTTAGCTCAGCTCCCCAAGCAGAATATATAAATACACATATTTATATATCTCCCAAACACCAACAAATCACCAAACCACACCACCAGCAACCAAACCCCAACAACCAACTCAACTTCCCCATAATAGCCAGCCCTGTCAGCAATTGACAGTCCAACCAAGTGATGCTGGCAAACTTTTGTCCATTTTTCTACCTCACTTCCTGTCTCTATTCTTTCTATTTCCTGTCACTGTGGGCCTGTTGATCCCTACACCTCTCTATGGTAAGAAGACCTCCAGGTTCCTCATTAAATTAAAAAAAGAATAAAGAATTCCTTTTTACATAGTAAAGACCAATGAATAAGAAATATGTATAGCCATAGCAATTCTTACTCCTAAGACTGCATCTTCAGTGAAAATCATACAAATTGGAGATATTGGAGACTTATGGAAAGAATAGATACATTCTTCTTATAATTGTTGGATTTGCCATTGCAAATTCCATAAAGAGGAAGGATCCCTGACATTACCTTGTTTCTGATTTTTAAAGAACAAAAATTTTAATTGTTGCAAAATCCCTTAAGATGATCTAATATTCCTTCTGAATTGACCTTATCATGCCAGAGGGAAAAAAGCAAAAGAATAATACATAACAAATGTGACAGTGTCATGTTTTATGACAGTTTTTTGACTCCTTTACATAGCTAGTAGTCTGAATAAAGAAAATTGACTTTGAAGCACAAGGAGAAGCAGTGCAAATATTTTAATTCTTCTTATTAATTGTGACAAGGAAATCACTTTAAAAGACTGATATATATTAATTTAAGGTCGCCAAGGAATTCAGCTATGTAATTCCTAAATGAAAACTCAAGTCAGCCGTCAGCCTTTTATAGAGTTTAATTACAAACAGGAGGAAGAAAGGAATTAGAGATAGAGAGAGAGAAAGGGGAGAGAAGGGAATAGGGCTTAAATACCACTTCTGTTTAGGCTGGGCCAAAAGGCCCAAGCCCTTAGATAGCTGGGGCAAGGAAAGGAGATCAGTCCCTATTATTCACATGACCAAAATGGAGAAACAGTCTCAGGGGCCTCCACCTCCAGCTTCCTTCAGAGCCAATTCTCAAAGCACCACCTCTCCAACCAACCACCACTTCAGTCCTCAGACCCCTCTATCTTTAAGGAAACCCTCCAAGTTCCCTCCCCTCAGTTCTCACATCTACCAATCACTGTCCATGTCTTCCCTGTGCCAATGGAGGCTCTAGCTTAACCCAGGACTGCCCAGAGGTCTGTGGCTTTGCACATGTCTGTTGAAGGTCATATTCTCAAATAATTAAATCTTGATCCTTTGCTGCAGCCCTTCCTAAATCCTGTTAGGACTGAGTGGGGTGGAAATTGTATTTTCCAAGACCTGGTTCTGTCATTCCAAGTATCTCTACTGTATCAATTCTAAAATCAATCATGACTCAAAGAACTTCCTGTTCTATGCTTAAGCATAGGTCAAAGCCCTTTCCATTGTTCAGCAAAAGGTTTCTGTCCTAAAGTAATCTCAGGTAGGGAGGAGGAGGAACCTCCCTACCTAATGTTAGAAATGGGGAAATTTCCAACATTCACAAGCCTAAGAAATTTTAAGGTTTACATAATGATATAATACCATGTGCTTGGGGCACAATCTTCACGCTTGAGTCCCTCTGTCTTGAGCAAGACTGCTGAGTCAAGATGTCTCAAATATGCTTTAGTGGAAGTCAGCAAAGTCATTTCAGGGTTGGCAGGAAGAAAGTGTAGGCCAGGGAGCTCAAGCACAGTGTCAATATTTATTTGGGGTGAATCTCCCAGTAGATTCCTCTGGTAGAAAATAAGGTCTTGGAAGGAAGGAACTGTTTAATTTTTTTCTCTGTATCTCATGTGATTTAGTTGCATTTTCCAGTAGTTGATTAATGAAAGTAAATAATTTGTTCTTCCTCCAATTACTTTTGGATTTAGCATGTTTATTTGGCTATAATTTTTTTTAAATGGTCCTAGCTCCCACTTGATATGTAACTACTGCTAGAAATGCTAAAGGCACATAAATTTGACAGCAAACACTTGTTATTCATACAACCAACATGAAAATAAATCCAAATTTAATGAATCAAAATAATATTGAATTAAATTGAGCAGAAAGACATTTTCAGAGCTTAATAGTAAAATTGGTTAAAAATATTCACATGGGAATTACAATATAATTCCAAATTCAATCATAACTTCTTATTCAAGTTGGATAGCATTTCTTTTTTGAATTTTCAGACTAATAGATGGATGCCTAGCACGTGATATAGTCTTTCTTAGAGTCATTTTTTGAAAATATAATCAGCAGGCTAACTAATAGTTTTTATCTCTCACCTCAGCTTTGTAATCATCCTGGTGCATTCAGTTGAGTGAACTAGTCCTTCTCTTTAACCTGGTTGCTCTCTTTTCCTGTCCCTAAACCATGGCTCTACATTTTGAAAATCTTATTTCTTTTTTTTTTCTTTTAACCTACCAGTTTCTAGCACTATCAGATTCCTTACCTCATAATTTCTCACACTCAGAGCTCACATACAAATGAAATTTTGTGATAGAGTAAATCAATACAAAATGTTCCTCTCACAAATATTTGTTAAAACAAATTGAATTAAAATATAATTGCTACCATGACACATAAGAAAGAGAAAAACTTGGAAATTCTAAAACCAATTAAAAATTGAAGCTGTTGCTATTTGGAAAGTTCACTAGACTCCAAACATGTACTTCTATTTAAGGATATGATAATAGGAACTCTATTCCCACTCTTTTAAACTTTACCTATCTATGTGTATTACATTATTAGTTTTAAAATAATAATAGTAGTACTCTCTCTGAAACTGAGAATGACGATTGTCTTTGTGCATTATCATCTATTGATGTACCCTCATGTGGCTTTGGAGTCCAAAGGCTGAGGCGCAGTTTGTGGCACATGGGGCCTGGGACGCCAGTTGTTACGGGAGGTGCGATTGTGGCCTGGTGTCGGCGTTCATGCGCAGCGGCAAGATGTCGACGTCACTCATCTTCAAAGGTGGTGGCGGCATGGTGAATGTGGGTTCTCCAGCTGCTTCTGTCAGAGGCAGCGAGTTCTAGTTGCTTTGGTGTAATGCCAGCCCACTTCAAGTTGGACTTTAGCTGATCCTTGAATCTTTTCTTTGGTCGGCTTTGTTTCCTGAGTCCAGCTGACAGTTCACCATAGAATACCTGTCTTGGTATTCGCGGTGGGTCCATGCGGATGACGTGTCCAGACCATCGTAGCTGGGTTTTGAGGACCAGGACTTCGATGCTGGTGGAGTTGGCTCTGTCGAGGACTTCCTGGTTGGGGATTCGGTCCTGCCATTGGATCCTCATGATTGACCAGAGGGAGCGTTGGTGGAATTGCTCCAGCTGTTTCATGTGCTTCCTGTACAGTGTCCATGTCTCACAACCGTACAGGAGAGAGCTGAGGACCATTGCATTGTACACTTTGAGCTTCGTCACAGTGCTTACACCTCTGTGTTGGAGGACTTTGGAGCGCAGCCGCCCGAGTGCCTGGCTGGCCTTTTGGATCCTGGCATTGATCTTGTGGTCTAGGGACCCGTCGTTGGCGATGGTGCTGCCCAGGTACTTGAAAGTGTTGACGTTAGAAAGCTGCGTGCTGTCGATTGTAATGCACGGCTGGTTCGTTGGCCTCCCTGGTGCGGGTTGGAACAGCACCTCTGTTTTGCTGAGGTTGATCGTCAGGCCAAACAGTTTTGTTGCGGTGGAGAACCTGTCCACAATGGTTTGGAGATGATTTTCTTGGTGGACCATGAGAGCACAGTCATCTGCAAAGAGAGCTTCCAGGATGAGTCTCTCTGTTGTCTTTGTTTTTGCAGTCAGGCGGCGAAGGTCGAATAGTGAGCCATCCAGTCGGTATTTGATGTAGAAGTCCAGGTCTAGATCCATCACATCTAGATCCACACACACGTAATACTTGGGTGAAAAATAGATTGAATAGCACCAGAGAGAGGACACAACCTTGATTCATGCCATTGGAGATGTTGAAGCGGTGGGAAGTCTCTCCACCAGATAGGACTTCCCCTGTCATGTCGACATGAAAGAGCTGGATCAGTTTGACGAATTTTGCTGGACAACCGAGCTTGCTGAGGATCACCCACAATGTGTCCCTGTTCACTGTGTCGAACACCTTTGTCAGGTCTATGAAGACAATGTAGAGACTCAGGTTTTCCTCAAGGCATTTTTCCTGCATTTGCCTCACCATGAAGACCATGTCGATGGTGCTGCGATCTGGCCGGAAGCCACATTGTGATTCAGGCAGATTCAGCTCTGAAACAGATGACAGGAGTCTGTTGAGTATAACACAGGCGAGGATCTTTCCGTCTGTGGAGAGTAGTGAGATGCCTCTGTAGTTGTTACAGGCTGCTCATGTGCCTTTGTTCTTGTATAGGATTACGATGGAGGCATCTCTGAGTTCTGGGGGCATGTCTTCCTCTTCCCATATGCTGGTCAGCACTATGTGGAATGCCTAAAGCGCCTTTCCATTTAAGGCGTTGTACACCTCGGTTGGGATCCCATCTTTACCGGGTGCCTTGCCTGCACTCATTTGTTTAATGGCTTTTTGGACTTCTTCTAATGAAGGAGGAATGTCAAGTTGTTAGATGATGTGGTTTTGGGGGATCTGGTCAAGGGCCCTTTGGCCAACTGAGGAGGGTAGGTTGAAGGGCTGGCTGAAGTGTCCTTTCCACCTGTTGTTGATGCCTTTTTTGTCTTTTATGAGAGTGTCACCATCAGAGGATAGCAAGGGGGTGGTGGCGGATTTTAATGGCCCATAGACAGTATTGAGGGCACTGAAATATTGTTTATAGTTTTTCGTGTCAGCAAAGCCCTGGATTTCTTCTGCCTTTTTTTCCCACCATCAGTCTTGCATCTTCCTCATCTCACCCTGAGCTGTGGCTTGGAGAGACTTGAATCTGTCCTTTTTAGGATCAGAGTTTGGGTTATTTTGTCACTCCATAAAAACTTTGTTCTTTTTGTTCAACAGGTCTTCAATAGCAGTGTTGTTCTCATCGAACCAGTCCTGGTGGTTGTGTTGTTTGGGGCCTAGGACTGCCTTTGATGTTTCCGTCACCACATCTCTGAACTGGTTCCATTTCTCAGTTGGACTTCCAGTGAGTGGTCCCTTGACAGACAGCTTGTCATCCAGACAGGACTGTAATGTTTGCATATAAAATGGATCTCTGAGACGACTCATGTTGCAAGATGGGCGAACTGTCTGGGCATGTTTTGGATGGTGAAGCGCAATGCTCATTTGAAGAGTCACTCTAACCAATCAGTCATCTGTCCAGCATTCAGCTCCTCTCATGGTTCTGGTGATCTGTACCTCCTGGATGTCTCGCTGGCGTACAATGATGTAGTCAATGAGATTCCACTGTTTTGATCATGGATGCATCCACATTGTTTTATATTTGTTCACCATTCTGAACACAGTGTTTGTGATGGTGAGTTTGAACTCTGAGCATTTGCTAAGTAGCAGTAGGCCATTGTTGTTCATTTTGCCCATGCCATGTTTTCCCAGCACTCCTTTCCATCTTTCAAGGTCTTGGCCAATGCGGGTGTTGATGTCTCCCAGTAGTATCAGCTTGTCATTTGTAGGCACTGAGTGCAAGACGGCTCTCAGGTCAGAGTAGAACTGCTTGATGGTCTCCTCTGTGCTGGTCAGTGTTGGGACATATGCGCTGATGATTGTGGCATACCGGTCTTTGTTGAGAGGTAAATGGATCTTCATGACCCTCTCGCTGATGCCCACAGGCAAGTCTGGCAGCTGTTTGAGCAAACTGGTCTTGATAGCCAGGCCAACACCGTGGATTCTGTCTTCATTTGAGGCTCTACCTTTCCAGAAGAAGGTGTATGCAGTGGTGGGTTCGCTGAGTGATCCGTCTTCTGGTAAGCGTGTTTCACTTAAGGCTGCGATGTTGATGTTATATCGCACCAGTTCTTTACCGATTAGAGCTGTTCTTCTCTCAGGTCTTGGGGTATTCTCTCTGTCAAGTAATGTCCTGATGTGTAAAAAATAGACTCGAATACAGGACTACAATCCCCACGAGCCTTTGCTCTACTTCCCCAGAATGCCTTGTAATCTCACCTGGGCTGAGATCGAGAAGGCATTTAAGCTGATTCAAAGGCTTTTGAGGGGCCCTTGGCTCCTTTTGGACTTCCGTTTTGGAGCAGGCGGTCTCTTGCGTGATGTGAGGTTATTTTGTCTAGGCCTCTGGCCTAGGCACATGTTTCTTACTTGTATATTCTTTAATCTTTAACCTTTAATAAACCTCTAAAAAATATAATACTCCTTGCAGAGAGAAACTAATTTCTACCTGCCTCAGTCTATTCCTAAATTTTAATCTTTACAGATGTTCCATGCTCCTAGTAGGAGTTTCTTTGTATTTTATTTTCTTTGGTTTCGACTGCTTAAAGGGATGACCTGCCAGCCGCGGTGTGCTGACCGGGTGTTTCTAGGGCAGGCAATATTTGGGACACTTTTTCTAGTCCCCTCCCTTGATTAGGGTGAGCAGTGCTGTCCTAGAGAGGGCTGCTCAGTCGCCCAGGATGCTGCTGAATGTCCCTGCTGCCTTACAGGGCTGAGCGACCACTGGCCCGTGGGCCGCCTATGTGCAGGATCGTGACTACAACTGCCAGTGGTCACCTCCACCTGTTGCGTCGCCACTCCCCCATCGCCGCAGGTCTTGAAGAGGATGGACGGGGTTAGGATAGATGAGTGTTCTCAAAGATACTTGTGCGTGAAGGAGATTTAAGTGGAAAAGTCGTTGCACAGAGACAGTCCCACTCTCTCGGCGTTGGAAGCCTGGGTCCATTGTCACAAAAAATCATTACTCCTGGAGACTTCCTCAGCTTCATTGTATGGTCATGTTGTCTTTTGTGCTCCAACACACCTTAAGCACTCCACAGTGCTTTGCTGCATCGCCATCTCAGCCGTTGAACCTTCTTGTTGGTTTCTTCTGCCTGTTCCGCTGAAGCAGTCTTCACATGCTGAGTGAGCAAAGCCCTGGTTCACCAGGGGTCGACGACCCGATGGCTACCCTCACAAGGTTTAGCCAACCTGTCGAAGCCGAAGCCGTTGCCCGGGGTGTGGCTGCTGCAGCATGCCAGCAGCTACTGGGAGCCACAAGTGAGAACTGGGTGTCAGATGGGGGTCAGAGGCTGGAGAGCTGCCTTAGGAGGACACTACAAGCCCTCCATACCAGAGATCCTACCCCTCCCTGAACACCCTATACACCCCAAAATAATAATAAATTATTAATTAAATATTAAGAATTAAATAGGGATAGTGGGAATGAGGCTAAGTCTGAAATATATGTCATATGTACATCTATATTATATTTCCTCCAAATTACTTTTTCCTTTTATTTTCTAGGGATGCGTTCCTAGAAAGTGGCTGCTACCTCATATTGTAGGCTACTCTTTGGCTGGCTAATCCTAAAGCCATTAATTCAAGCTTACACCAGTGTCTGTTCCAGGAGTAATTGGAGAGTAGACTCATTCAGTTCTTATTAATGACACTTAGTCAAATAGAACAAGTATTTATTTAATAATGATTGTGTATCCTTCATTCTCAAACTAATAGATGAACTGTTAGATGTTATAGTGTATGAGCAGAAGAGTAGATTGAAATCTCTTCTTTCCTTTGTGAATCAGCCTGAGTGTAAAACTCTTTTGGATCTTAACTTTCTTGGACTTTTCTGAGATTAACTAATTAAATCCTCCAGGACCCTGGCTAATTTATCTTCTCATTTAGTCTTATTGTTACATTCTCTATCATACAAGGTTCACAACTATGAAAGGGATCAGGATAGCTAATTAAATGCTTCAGGGGCTGACTAATTTGTTTTCTCAGCTAATAAGTTTCTTTCTTGATTTTTAAATGGATCAAGGTAGATACCTCTTGTTTACTCATTAAAACATAATCCCTTGCCACTATATCAACAGAAGGTGGGCCAAAACTCAGACAGTTGATATACAGAGTATATATGATGTAAGTGTTAAAACTAGTAGTTTGGCTAAATATATGACTATTATAAATAATAGTGGTAGTTGCCAATTCAAAGTATTATTGTTCAAAGTAAAAATGACTTTAATAGTTTTTATTTACAAAAGAGGTGAAAAGAGTGATAGTAGAGAAATACAAAAAGATAGAGAAGACATTGACCTATCTAACTAAATATTGCTCTGTTACTTGACTCAGCAAGGACTTGTTGACCTTCAATAGGAACTAAACTCTCTCCAGAAGGCAGGAAGGGAAAGCGAGCTATCCACTCAACCAAGTTCCCTCTAAGAGGCAGGTCAAGACAATGACTTGAGCTGAAGGTGACTCCTGAGGTCAACTTTCTTCTTTGAATAGACCTTCTTTTTAAAGCCAACTCTCTTCTTGGAGTCCATTACCCTAGCATCAGAAATTCAGGGACTTTCATAGTGGCTTCTTTTCTCCTCCTCTCTTCACAGGGGCCAATCACAGCTTCCAAATTATCTAGTACTGCCCAGGGGGCAGTTGTAGCATCCCAAGCATATTCACATCTATGAAATATAAATGACTGTATGGCGACTGTGTCTCCAAGCATAAGGTTATACCAATGAGGTTTGTGAATGTAACCTTGAACTGGCCATGTGGCCCTTGGCTAAGACAAACTCATTAACATGCTCGGACTCAATTCCCCGGGAAAGCACCACGGTTTGTAATCTACACGCCCAAAGGTGTTCCCTCTACCTTGCCACCCAATCTTAAGTGTCTATACTTTGTGATGTGGTTACTACGTCTTGGGAGTACCGCCCAAGCAGGACAGGATTAAATTCAGAGGCAATCCCATGAACTTCCTCTTGGCCTTTCTCCCCTTCCATGGAGCTCCACTGGGCTCCTCAATGACTATCTCTCTCTCTCCTCTTGACCTTCTCCTTCCCTGAGGCTGTAACCATCTCGGCCTGCATTCCCTATCTTAATCTCCTCCTCCACCTCGTGTTCCTTTGTACTCATACTCTTCTATCAAAGGGAGTATCATAGGGGTTGCCTGCCCTATTCAACCACTGACTTGTCCGTGTCTTTCATTCTCCACCCTGGTTCTCGGTTCCTACCTCTCCTCGGGTCCCATCACAAAGGTGAGCCCCTTCCCTTGTGGGACCCTGCTGGTCAGGGAAGTCCATTAAGGAAAACCCCACAGCAGTGTTTGTGGGAACCAATTTGTACCTTCTATAGGGGTGAATACTCATCAAAAGGGTTCACAGTTTCTGAGGGTGTGAACTCTTAAAAGAATTTGCAAGTTTCTGACTGTTTGAGTTAGAAAAAAGGGAGGAGTTCTCCAATTATCTTGCTGGTTTCTCACTTAGGACTATAATTTCACAATAATATGGTCTTAAAGTCTGTTCAAGAACAACTGAAGCTATTCCCCTCCACTCATGAACAAATAACACAAAAGGTTTTTCATAATCTGGGATCCCAAGTGCTGGAGCAGAAAGAATTGCTTCCTTATGTTTTGTTGTTGCCTGTAGATGTTCTGGCTTTAATTTTAGTGGTTCAGGTTCTGCATCTTTTGTTAAATCTGTAAGTGATTTGGTCAATTCACTATACCCAGGAATCTATTATTTACAGAATTTTATTGTCCCCAATATGGCTCTTAGCTGCTTTTTAGTCTTTGGGGAATTTAGCTTCTGGATGTCAGCTATACATTTTTGGGAAATGTTTCTAAAACCCCAGATAAAACACATCCCAAATATTCAACCCTTGGTAATCACCATTGAAGTTTTGCCTTAGATACCTTATGTCCCCCTTTACACAACTCACACAAAGGAAATTTGCTATCCCTCAAACATACTTTTGCACTGGGAGAAGCTAAAAGTATGTCATCCATAAAATGGACAAGTTTGTTGTCTTTAAATATGATTGTCTCTAGATCTTTATTAAGGATTTAAGAGAGTTGGGCTTTTGCAGAACCCTTGAAGCAAATGACTCTAGGAGAAACTTCTTCCCTGCCAGGTGAAAGCAACTATCTTTTTGTGAATCTTTGTGTATTGGTATAGAAAAGAAAGTGGCACATAAGTCTACCACCATGAAATATCTGCCACTACTAGATAGTGAAGATATAATTGAGGCTGGACTTGGAACAATTAGGTGGGATTTCACTACATAATCATTTATAATCCTTAAATCTTGGAGAAATCTGTAACAAGGTCTTCCATTTTAATCCAATTTTCATTTCCTTATTGGGAGGATGGGTGTATTGAACTGCAAAATACATGGGACTATAATTCCTTGTTTCAGTAATGATTCTATGATAGGAGTAAAACCAGCTACTGCCTCTTTGCTTAGGGAATGTTGTGCTATGCAAGGTGGAGGAACTCCTTTGGTCTTAACTTTAAGTGGAGTTGTAGATTTTAATAGACCAACATCTGTAGAATGAGAAGCCCATACCTGTTCTGGTATATCAACAGGTATAGGATGAACTCTCCCTCTTTCTCCTTCTGCCTGCCTCAACTGTATCTAAGAATAACATTGGGAAAAGATCCAGAGCTCTTTCAGGAAGTTCTAAAGGTATGTCCCCTGTTGGTGTACATTGAAAAGTTGCTCTTAATTTACATCAAAGATCTCTCCCAAGTAAATTCATAGGTGAATTGGGCATTAGCAAGAAAGAGTGTTCTACAGACAAAGGACCCAGTGATACCATTTTAGGTTGCAACTTCTTTACCTTTTGTGGTATCTCAGTTACTCCTACCACTTCCATATTTCCCACACCCATACAATCTCCCAGGGATATTTTCAGAGCACATTTAGAAGCCCTTGTGTCCACAAGGCAATCATAAATCTGTTCCTCCAATTTTAGAGTAACATGGGGCTCTGTGCTACTTAGTGGAGAATGTGTTGCTATAATAGAAGCTAGCACATCAGGATCAGGAAACTGTATCCCTAGCTCCTGTCCATCACCTTAGACTCCCCATTTACTCTTTCATCCTTGTTGTCCCATGGTTCCATACTACTATCATTTTGCCAGGACTTTTGTGACTCACTCCACCTTCCATTGATCTCTACATTTCAACTGTTCACATTTACAATTTCATTATTTTCTACATTATTTACATTAGTTATTTCATCTACTTGATTATTTACAATAATTATTTCATCATTTTCATTAATTAGCTCCTCATTTTAAAATTCTTTTAATTCACATCATCAACAATTTCTTTCCCACAATCATTATATAAACTTAATTTAATTGTACCATCCTGATCACATCTTCATGCTGAGCAGGTCCCCTTTCATAAATCACCCTACTGTGCATTCCCTCAAGCC
Source organism: Monodelphis domestica (assembly GCF_027887165.1). Taxonomy (NCBI): domain Eukaryota; kingdom Metazoa; phylum Chordata; class Mammalia; order Didelphimorphia; family Didelphidae; genus Monodelphis; species Monodelphis domestica. The sequence goes on from NC_077232.1 coordinate 244,532,517, forward strand.
ACCTGGAAATACTTTGGCCTTGCTCCTCTTCTGTTAAAACCTGCATGCTTTGTAAGTCTGGAGCTTGCTGGGAACCATTAAAACAACCATGATTACAACAATTATTATTTCCATTATATACATTACTATTAAATTCATTGCTTAATCCATTTACACCATAATAATTTTGCCTATAACCATTATTATATACATTGCCTTGGTTTCCCCTATTCTGAGCTGAAAATTAACCCCCTGAATCTACACTCTCTCATCATGTGCCCAAATCATTTGCATAAATAGCACCTTGGAGGATTTTGCTTGTTCTGTCTAGCATTGGATTCATGCCTTGGAGGCCTATAAAGCTTCAGGGTACTATAATCTTAACCTTTTGTATCTCATTCTTCTGAATCTTTTTGTTAGCTTCCTTCAATTGTAGCCTTAATTTATCAATTGCCTTGGTCTTATCAGAAGCTTGCCTATATAACTCATCCTGATAAATGTAAGTCACTGTCCTTTTCAATTCATCAAGACCCATGGTGAACCAGTTTAGGCAATAGCTTCTGAAAAATTGTTTCACCACAGGGCAGGCTTTCTTCACAAATTGCCTCCTTATGTGACTTACATTTTCCTCAGATAGTAAATCGAGGCCAAGCCAATGTCTCCACAATCAATAATCCTGTCAAGGAAGCTATCTGGAGTCTCCCCTTTGTCCTGCCTTAACCTCTCAAATTTTGACCATGTTCCTGGGCATTTAGAATTTGCTCTCATGGTTTCTGAGACTCCCTTGCCATTCCCAGTTGCCTATAATTCTCTCCTGAATTTGTCTCAAGATCATTATACTCTGACAACCATGGAGTGAGAGTAGTATTGGTGTTTGTTTGCTCTACAATATGCTGTTTCTCCCTCTTAGTCAGGATCTCTTCCAAAAGTGGATAAAAATCTTCATAATTCGGAATGTATATTCTGATAACTTTCTCTTGCTCTTTTACAACTTGGATTGGCTCTTCCTTGTATTTAGGGATCTATTTCTTTAAGGATTCCAGTTCTCCTAGAGTAAAATTCTTTTGCTATCTAAATATGCACAATGCCCTGGTCAGGTGTAACATAGAAGACATTTCTCAATGAACACATCATAACTGGTTTATGTTTTAAAGTCTCAGACTCTAGTTCCAGTTTTTTAGGAGCTTGTTGTCATTTAGTCCCTGCAAGTTTCACTAGTTCCTGTTGCTATTGATTCTTTATCATGCCAATAACTTTCATCAATCCTTCACAAGTTGTTTCAATTTTATCCAGTTTCACCTGCAAGGCAATAACCACATTCTGTAATTCACCCATACCAAAAGTCATCCAGCTGTACACATTATACCTTTTTAATATTCACCTTAAACTTCTAGCCACCATAGATATAACACAGCACATTAATATTACAGATGGAATATAAGACACAACTGGTCTTATAGTTGCTTCGGTAAAAGGAAGCAGTATCACAACTCTAGACCAATTATAAAACTAATAAGGAATCAGCACTAGAAGAGTATAAAGAATGAGAGAGAAATAATATCCCAAACTCATATTTATAATTATTATAAGATGTATTTGAGATAACACCAGCTATTGTAACTTGTAGAGCAATGAAAAGTAAAACTATTATTTACTACTGTAAAATGTATTTAGATCAAGCAACAACTGTCAGAATAAAGCTGAGTGAAAAAAAGAGTTAAATGGAATATTTCAGTACTCCCCACAGCCCAACTGCAAAGTGGTAGGTCCCAGTAGAATGTTCCCTGAGTGCCCAGAACACAGAATTCTATCCAAGATGGCTGCCTGTCAGTCAGAGTCCACTCTTCCTGCTAGCAGCATGAAGATTCTATGAGCTGCCTGAGCACAGCCAGAATTCTAAGAGTCTCTAGATGGCAGTTTTCCCCCCCAAATTAAAGATTTTCCTGGCTCTATTCCTTCTGGCTCAGCCAACTGAAATAAAAATCCTTCCTAGATGGATGGGAGATAATAAAGATCCTCCTAGGGACCTCCCCAGGGCTAGTAAAGCACAAAACCTTTGGGCTTTAAAAACCAAGTTTATTTTTTATAATAGGAGTAAAGGGAAATGATAGGTAGGGTCCTAATACTATAGATCTAGTCTCCACCCAATCTCTTTCACCTCTTGTTGAATTATTTCTTCCTCTTGAGAATTCACTCAAGCTACTCTAACTAAACTCCTTATCTCTGACAGAGACCCATAAACCCTCTATCTGACTATCTGCTCACCTAATTACTATGGATTATCAAAAAAGGACAAAGAGGAAGGACACACAGGTTTATTGAGTCCTGACCTAAAACCTGGGTTTGTTTCCTAGTTATACCCAGAATCCCAGATGACAAAACCCCCAGGGTTTACTTTCACCAAGTGGATTTCTGATAGGTGGATCTCAGACAGGTGATCTCTATACTTCATGTAAAAGCAGTCTACTGTAAGGCAAATTCTCCAATCCAGGAATCACTAACCTTTCCACAAGATTAGTTCCTCCCAGGGAAAATGCCAGAGCAAAGATCCTCCTTCCAGCCTAGTGGAAAGCCAGATCCAGAGAAACAGTTTTAAAAAGAGTCAAACGCCAAGATCCTTTTTCAGAATCTTTTCCTTCCCAGGGCTTGTATCCAAATTCTCCTCCTTTCCTTTTTAAAGCTAATCCATACAATTTTCTCTATTCCTTATATTTCTACAATAGGTTCAAGCATTAAACTGTCTTCCCATTTCTTTTCCACTGTAAAAGTTTTCCTTTGTGTTCCTCTTTCATGTAAGATAATGTTCTCTCTCCTTTCCACTTTACTATCTCCAAGTACATTCCTTTTTCTCACATCTTTCCTTTGTTTTGAGATTATCCCACCCAAATCAACTTGGATCTCTGTCTAACTGCTCTAGTGCTAATAATTTCTCTACCTGGTTAAAAAATGCTGCTTTTGGTCTTATAATTGTTTACCTAGTAGGTAAAGCCATCAATTTATTCTGGCTTTATACTCTGGGAAAAGTTACTCATGCATCTGTCTCAAACAAAAGAGAATACAATAGGGCAAATATTGACTGATTTATTAATAAAATCTTACATTTAAACAATATTTTAGATTTTCTCTAAAAAAAGTATCATGACTTATTTCTTCAATTAATTCCTCAAAAATTTACCTCCTCTGGACAGAACACAAATGTAACTGTATATGATCCTGAAAATGACCCCTGATGTAAGGTGGGTGTAAGGCGATGTAAGTTATCACTACTATTATCATTAAATATTTATTAATTCCCACCTATGTACTAGGAATTCCGCTAAAAAGAAGGGATATGAAGGAGAAAGTAGAAGACATACTCCATGCTCTCAATTCACTTTAGGAAGGAAGGCAATATACAAACAACATATCTGGCATGATACCAAGCATTATATGTAGGTGTTTTGTATGTATATATTTATATATTTGTATATACATATATCTGTATATATAGGCATGCATACATACATGTAGATTGTATATATTTGTGTCTACAGACATATATAGATGTGTATATATGCATCTAGATATATGTGTATACACATGCACATATATGCATGGATACATGCTTGTGCATTATATACACATACACACACATAGTGTAAATGAGAGGTAATCTCAGAAGGAAAAGTGATCTGTCAGCCAGAAATTTGAGGTTCCTAGAAATTGAGTTAACTGCCCCAAATTTTATAGTAGAAGACTATATTGTCACAGGAAGAGCATCAGAATTGGGCTCAGAACATTTTGATTTTAATTCTAAATGATCAATTTACTGCCCATGGTTCATTGGACAAGCCATTAAAACTAAATGGTATAGTGTGTGTGTGTGGGAACAAAGGACTTGGTCTAAGATTTTACCTCTGATTTAATTGTCAATTAACATTTCAGAGTCTCTATTTCTTTATCTGTAAAATGAGCGGGCTGTTCTAGATGTTCTCCGAGGTCTTCTCTAACTCCAGAGCTGTGTCCTTATAACGTCTCTTAGCTTTAGTTTCCTCATCTTTAAAATGAGTGAATGGGAATTGGCTTCCAGAGCATGGGTTTTTATGACTTTTGTCCTAGTTTCTTAAAAAAAAAAAATTCAAATGTATTAGCTAGTTACATGTTACACTAAAATACCCAGGAAACTCCCTCCCTTTCCTCTCCCCCACTAAAGGAGGCATATTATTGTGCTAAAAGGAATAATAAAGTGGAGGAATTCCATGGAGACTGGAACAACCTCCAGGAAGTAATGCAGAGCGAAGGGAGCAGAACCAGGAGAACATTGTACACAGAGACTGATACACTGTGGCACAATCAAACGTAATGGACTTTTCCATTAGTGTCAATTCAATATCCCTGAAAAATCTGCAGGGATCTAAAAAATACTATCCACAAGCAGAGGATAAACTGTGGGAGTAAAAACACCAATGAAAAGCAACTGCTTGACTACAGGGGTTGAGGGGATATGACTGAGGAGAGACTCTAAATGAACACTCTAATACAAATACCAACAACAGGGAAATGGGTTCGAGTCAAGAACACATGTGATAACCAGTGGAATCGTGCATCGGCTATGGGAGAGGGAAAGGTGGTAGGAGGGGGGGCAGGGAAGAAAAGAAAATGATCTTTGTTTCCAGTGAATCATGTTTGGAAATGACCAAATAAAATAATGTTTAAAATTAAAAAAAAAGAAGGCATATTTTATAAAACACACACACAATTCATATATACATTTATAAATGATGTCTTGCTTATTTCTCTTTATCAGATCTTCTGTGGAGGTAGACGTACATAAGTCATTTTTCAAACAATATTTCTATTGCTGTAGTTAAACTTCTCTTGGTTCTAATCACTTCATTCTTCATAATTTCATGTAGATCTTTTTATTTTTTAAATTAACCTGCTCATCACTTCTTATGCACAGTAGTATTCCATTGCAATCATATGCCACAACTTGTTAGCCCTTCCTCAATTAAAGTTTTTAGTCCCTTGCCACCACAAACTTTTGCTCTAGTTTCTTTCCAGTACAGTATATTGACTCTAAAAATTAGCCTCTGAAGTAACTCTTTCATTGGCCCCCTGACCAAAAAAAAAAGCTTATTAAAGTAACTCTCTTTTACTTAATCTGATATGTAATCCAAATGCCATTTCAATAAATGTCCCACAGGGAATGTCTTTAAATGTCAATTCTAACTATTATAAAGCATGAACAAATTAATGAATATTAGAAAAATAATCACCAGATCAAATTTGAAGAGCTTTTGGTTGTTTTCTTCTTGTTGAAGTATCATATACTTAAAAAAAAAACAAAAACCCTTTACCTTCTATCTTAGAATCAATACTGTGTTGGTTCCACCATTTTAAGGCAAAGGAATGGGGGTTAAGTGGCTTACCCAGGGTCACACACCTAGAAAGTATCTGAGGCCACATTTGAACATGGGACCTCCCATCTGTTGGTTCTCAATTCACTGAGGTACTTACCTGCTCTTCCATGGACTTTTTAAAAAGCAAATATCACTTGTTCAGTAATATTACTAGAATTTTTCAAGAAAAGTTTGTTTAACTTGTTATATTGTTCATTCAATAAATATTTAAGCCAAAGCATTTGTTTTAATGACAAGCATCAAAGGTAGGCCAAGGGGCAGCTTGGTAGCAAAGTGGATAGAATTCTAAGCCTGGCCTAGGATTCAAATCTGTCCTCAGATGCTTCCTAGCTGTGTGACCCTGGGAAAGGAACTTAACCCCAATTGCCTAGCCTTTGCCACTCTTCTGCCTTAGAATTCATACCAAGACAGAAGGTAATGGTTATTTAACCAAAAAGGTTGTTATTTAACAAAAAAAGTAGGACAAATGAGCTAAAATTAATAAAAACGAGTGGTGTGAAAAATAATGTAAAAATAGTAGATTAAACAGCCTGAAGATTTTTGTGAGTCATGCCCATTCTCCTCTTTCCTCCTATAGTAACTTAAGCTTCTGCTTTCTAATCTTTTAGATTTCTAAGATGTTTAGAGTCATCAATCCTTAATATTTCAATGGATTTTCGCTCTCATTGATTTAGGTATTCCTCTCAACAGTGCTAATTATATAATCCATTCACAGTTTGTCATCTTGTGCAACTCTGGTCCATTCTTCACAAAGAGTCCACTTAACTTGCTGAGAGCCTCTCTTGCTTTTGTAGGGTGGAACACCTAGATGTTTACTCATTAAACTATGTTCCCTATCTGTAACTGACCAACATCTTTTCTGATCATAGAATTCTCTGAGGACATCCTTTTCAACATTCCTTCTAGTCAACCAGACAGTCAAGAAACATTTATTAAGCCTAAAACAACAGAAATATTATTTGATAAATGACATCTATGTCCACCTCATGAAAAAGAATTAATAAATTGAAATGAACAAAACATAGGTTTATATACATACACATACTTGTTTGTCATATAATGCTTTCTCTGGTGCAGGGTTTGGAAGGAAGGAGTTACCTGGAAATTTTAAGATAAGAAACAAATAACCAAGCTAAAAAAGAAACATTTATTAAGCATTTCCCATTATATTATTCTCTATTAGTTTAATGTTGCAGGCTTCTCACATCTTTGATGGCAGATGTGAAATAGAAAATCTGGTATTTCATGACTCACAGTTATCACTCAAAGTCTGTCAATATTTAAAATATAAGTCTAATTTTGGGGAAATGTAAGCTTGAGGTCAATAAAAGCACTGTCTAATTCCCTAAAGGAAATCCAATTTGAATGAAGATTATGGAGAAGACATAAGAGATCTTGTGGATATAAAATCAATAAGACTTGACAAGATTGTATATGGGATGACAATGAATGAAAAGGCTGAATTAAGTCTTATTTTTAGGCTGATAACTTCACTGTCTAGAATGAATAAATAAATACCAGAGTGAATGAATGAATTTTTAAATTAAGTATGTACTATAAAAAAGGCATTTTATTGATTTTTGTATTTAAAAAAAAAGAGAGAAAATGCTTGCCTAAACAAGTTCATCTTCATAAGGGAAAATAGAACACATATAAAGGAAATGCGACTAGAGAAAGGAATATTGTTAAAAGGAAACAGAAAGGAGAAGGAGGAGCTGAGATTTGAACCTAGGTCTTTCTGAATCCAAATTTAGCAGTCAATTTACTATTTGAGTTTGCCTCTCATAGAAACAGTTGCTATATAGTTGCAAATCAGATATTGTTTGAATTTAGGATTTTATTGTCATATTCCATAGTAAGCAAATTTCTAATGCTTTGGCATTCAAACCAAAGGTTATATAGCAAATAGTCATTGAACAAGAAATTTCCACAATTTTTCTATGTGGAATCCTAATATCTGTGTGTCCAATAATTCATGGAGTTTGGATTGCAGAGAATCTAAGAAAATGATTCTGTCTCACAGAAACACTATGGGTCTTTGTGTTTTGTAGGTGTGATGGGGGGGGGGGGAGGATGGCCAATAAACAGCTATGAAGAATGGAAAGTATCTGGAGGCTAGAGCAGGCTCAGTGGTTCCTCATAGTGCCCTTTTGAAAACACCAAAAAGTTTATATAGCATTAAGAATATAAATTGATTTTAGGAAAGGATTTGAGAAATCTTTCCCTATTATCAATGTATGTAAACTGAAGATATGTGACTGAAATGACAATATTGTGAGTTGGAGAGGAGCGTAGGCAGACCCAGAGAGTAGTCATTGATGGATTTCCACTTGAAGAGAAATCTCACTTTGGGAGATTCCAAGGATCTGCCTTGTCTTTTCCTGTGCTATCTTATTTGTCAGACTTGTACAGAAATACAGATGACATGATTGTCAAATTGCCATATGACAAAAATATAGAAGGGAAAGTAAATTTTGAATGATATAGTCTATAGCAATCATAAAAATGACAATAACAACAACCAACATCTTTATAAAGCTTTAAGATTTATGGGCTGTTTTACAAATGTTAGTTCTTTTGATCTTCATAAAACCTTGTGAGGTAGACTCTACTGTTATCTTTACTTTACAGATGAAGAAACTGAGGCTGAAAGAGGTTAATTGACTTGACTAGTCGACCCTGACTAGTAAGCATCTGAAGTAGGATATGAACTAAGGTCTCGTAGACTTCAAGACCAGAACTCTATGTATTTCTGTGCTCTTCAAATTGTTAGCTTCCTTCAATGGTCCATATTCTACACCATACTGTAAACTCACTACAGGAGAATTCATCCAATGTAATATCCTGCCTCTGCCCCACCAACCCCATAGAAATGACTTCATCAGATACAATCATGAGCTGAAACAAATAAGGTATAATTATGTAAGACACTTTTAAAACTTTAAAGGGCTGTATAAATGCATGTTATTTCATTACTTTTATTGTCATTATCAACATTTTCATTATCCTGTACTTGAGGAGGTTTGGATCTATCTTCCTGTGAAGATAACATCAATTTTTGAGTGAGTTGTGAAGTCAGCATTTCAGTACTTTTATTAAGACTTCTCCCTTGAATCTATTTTACACATATTCTGAGCCTTGTGATTTTTGAGAACTTTTAATCTTGGACAATGGTGAATCCAGGTGATTATTCCTTTCTCCTTTCAACTCATACACTCATACAAATAATTTTTTAAAGTCGGTATAATGAGGACTAGCCAATGGGAATTCATTCTCTGAATATGAGACATGCACATTTTAAAGCACATGGATTAAAATATGCATTGATCATATTAGGGGGATTTTACCTTATAAAGAAACATAAAAATAATCATCACCAAAATGATAATCAACTCAATCAAAAACTATTTGGCATTAGAAATTTAGCTTTAAGGATTTCTAATAGATAATCATATAAAAATCAGGAAGAAAGAAAGTAAATCAAGTTTAAGCTTCAGTAGTGAGAGAAGAAACCAGACATATAGAATATTGGGAACAGAAGTGAGAGGTACACCTTGCAATTAAATTGTCTCTGAGAAGATAGGACGGAACAATAACTATTCCTTTTCCAGGATTTCACTGGATTGTCCTGGTTGTATGCTTTGGAACTCTTGCATAGGCAAAAAGGATGAAGGAATTTCTGAGGCTCTCAATTCTCAAAAATGAAAAAAAAAAAAGAGAAATGGAGGGAAGAACTGAAAATATCCTTGGAGGAGCTCTTCCAACAAGGACAAAGTGATTTTAAAAAGTAATGTAACATCATTCTTTCCAATAATAATAACTGACCTTTCTATGGTGTTCTAAAGTTAGAAAAGAGCTTTACAAGTATTTTTTTCATTTGAGCCTAACAAATAGCCCTGTAAAGTGGGTGCTATAGGTAATATAGTTTCTTTTTTATAGATGAAGACATTGATGGTTAGAGAAGTTGACAGATTTGGCAAAGTCACATAACCACTTGTTAAGTATATGAGGCAGAATTTGAACCCAGGTCTCCTTGACTCTAAATCTAATGTTCCACTAACTTTACCAATTGCTCCCCAAATAGTATTTTTTCCTATTAGGTCTTCATTTGTCCTTTTCAAACTAAACTATATAAAAGTCACTGTCACTTTCTATTTTCCCAGAGAAATGTTTTCTAGAGAACTATACCTTATTTTACCATATTTTCATTTTAGACTCTCTGGCCTTTTGAACCTCTGTTTCTTGACTATAAAGACAAGTTAGAGAACTGAACGAAAGACCTTTTTGGAGTGCTTAAGTCTCTTCTTCATGGACCGTTCTAACTTAATTTGGGAGTTTGGCTGGCAGAATGGAATTTGCCTAGGAGGAATCATAGGAACATGATAGAGTGCGTGTTCTGTCAAGTTTTTGGCTAGGAGATTACAGGTTGACCTTGCCTAACTTTTCTGGGTCTATTTTTGTAGTATTATTTTTCATCATTGGTAAAGCCTTGAATCATCCAATCTTCTTCACATTTTTTAAAGGGTAGAATTGTTAGGCTAGTGGGTCCTTATCAGCAAAGGGAAAACAATGGCGTGTGTAGACAAGTTTTATTATGACAATCATGGGATGACTTCTGCAGACTCTCCCACTGGGTCCTATTTGTCTACCTGGAATAGCTCCAAAGTTTCCATATGGCACTCAGAATACTTTGTGGCTTCTATTTTATAAGCATTCCAATATCCAGTCTCATTGCCACAATGACATTGGAGCCAAATATTCATTGAAAACTTAAGCTTTGTGAAAAGAGTGAATAGTAAGTAAGTTGAGCATTATTATACTCAGCTCTAATTAGACCATAACCATAATGTTGTACTTAGTTTTGTGTGTCCCATTTAGGGCAAACTGGAATTGTTCCAACAGAGGTGTCAAATTCTCCTCTTGCCACCCATGGCTACAAGACTCCAGAGAGTAGCCTAAAAGACATTATGATAAAATTTGGAAATGTTTAGCAAAATAAAAAAAATACAATAAAACATAAATAATATTAATTTGTGGTTTTCTAAGTCAAAATGTACCCCACAGGGATCCATTTCTATTTCACTTAAACACCACAAGTCTGATAGAAGCTTTTTGAAACCATGTCATATATTCTTAACCTAGCATGTGTAACCTTTTTTCTTTAAATTTGAGAATTATATTTCAATATAAATAATTTTTGTAGTTATGATATTTAATTTCTATTATGCACTTTAAAATACTATTCCAAAAAGATATATATCTCAGCTTCATTAGACTACCAATGAGTCCAGGGCCCAAACACCCCTAAACCAAAATAAATATCAAGAACCCCTACCCTAAAAAGGCAAAGTTGTAGTAATTGAGGACATTTCAGCCTGGAAGAAAGGATTATGAGGGCACCTAGTAGCTACTTTGAGTAACTCGAAATAGTGCCATGTGAAAGCGCAATAATATTTTGTTTTGCTTGGCCCCAGATCTAGGAGCAAAGGTTAGAAATTACAGAGATTAGTTTGGGCTTGATTCATTAAATAAGATGAAATAAATACCATCAATAACATATGAATGTATAATTAACTATGTGTATGAATGAGTAAATAAATGTATGAATGAATGGGTGGGTAACCATTAGTAGAATGCTGTAGGCCCCATGGTCACTTAATCATGGATATTCCATGTTCAGGCATAGATTGAATTGAAAAAACCTCAGAGGCCATCCCTATCTCTGAGATTCTATGATCCTGAGACACACTCTCCTGAGACTCCTTTACAATATCTGTTTGGATACCAGACTGGAACTTGACTCAATTTCTCTATAGAATCTGGAAGGTGGAACCTTGAGCATTGTCCTCTCTAGATTGAATCCATAGTCCACAAACTGTTCTGAAATGAGAAAATAGCTGTGTAGGGTATTAGAATGCTACTTTGGGATTAAAGAAGACCTAAATTTGAATCTTGCCCCAAATATTTACTTGTTAGCTTTGTGACCCATTATCATGTCATTTAACCTGAGTTTCCTTATGTGTCAATTATAGATAATAATAACAACTAATCCATGGAGTCATTTTGAAGACCAAATGAGATAATGAGTGTAAAGTGTTCTCTAAATGGGAGTTATTATTAAGGACATTTTGCATCCATTCATAAGTGACATTCAGAATGCTATACAATCTTAAGGAGTCTATGATTTAGAACTAGAAGGAACTTTCAAAACCCTCTACTGAAATATTCTCATTTTAAAGATGAGGAAACCAAATGACCAATAAGATTGTGGACTATTCATTTTTTATCTTATGCCCATGCCTTCTCAGATTTCTCTAAAACAGAAATTATACACCAAGGTAAATAAGAAAAACAAACAATCCCCCCCCCCCCCATCTCCATGGTCTAAGAAACCTAGAATCCAAAAGAAGGTTGAAAAATAAACACTAATCATAACCTAAAGCCTAGCTTGACTTTGTTCAATACCCACTCATATTATGCTGCCAGCAAAAAAAAAAAAAAAGTATTAGCCAAACCAAGAACCCTATCAATAGGTTTTCAACAAAAACTGGAATCCTAGTTCCCTTTCCCATTTTCCAGTGCCATTCATGTCAGATCTCTGGGATTATGACAGTCAGGGCAGGGCTTGTATTGGACTTGGAAAAGAGGTAAATTCCATACCCACCTTCTCCCAAAGTCTTACCAACCCATATATAGAAATCAGTGCTGTAGAATCAACCAAGAATTTCCTGAACTTTTGGGGCTAGGCCAGGAGAAAAGGGAATGAGATAGATCACTAGGATGAAGCAATGAAAATGAGGAGACTCACATAAAGAAAAAAATATAGCATTCAGCTGAATTTAGTTCTGTTGCTCCAAAAGTCACATAGGGAATGGGAGGACACTGAAAGTCATTGAGTCAAATTCCCAGGGAAACTATCAGAGAGGAGAGAGTTATAAAGTAAACAGTAGGTAGAAATAAGGAGAACTCCCCCCCAAATAACAAAGATTTCAGGAATAAGAAAATCCTTGAAATTAATTAGGTAAATCAACTGGAAAAATATTGACCCCAAAAGGAAAACTGGCCTCTAGATCTGGTAACCAAATTCAGACATCCTTGAATAAGTATTGTAAGACAAAGGGAAAATGATCCAATATTCTGTATAAAATAGAAGACCCAGGGGAATCTGAGACCATGTATTTTCATAGTAAAAATAATGGGCAGAATAGAAAGAAAAAACAAACAAAAACTGGAATCAGGGATAGCAAATCTTACCAAAGAAACAAAAGAAAACAATTAACTGAGTATTCAAATACACAGATATAAAGAACAATCATGAAGATGAACAAAAAAAAGTACATTAAAAGATAATGTTCTAAGGAAAGCATGCTAATCTCAAAGAGAGAATGAATAGAGACAAAAATCATAGAACTCCCAGAACGTGACAAGACCTGAAATCTGAAAATCATAATGTAAGAAGTTCTGCAAGAGAACTGCCCAGCACTTCTGTATACAGAAATTAAAATTCCAATAGAACAAATTCCTAGATCATCTTAAGAAAAAAAAATGCTACAAATTCCAAGACACAAAGTGATTAAATTTAATCATTAAATTCAGAATAAAGGTTCCACATAAAGTCAGGAGAAGGATCTTCAAACACAAAGGAATTGTAATTTAAATATCACAAGACTTTTCTGCACCCATTAAGAAGAATTGAATATTGTATTCCAATTTATGCTTAGGATGAAGTCCAGGGAGATTTACCCTGAAAATTTGAACTTAAATATGACTAAAAAAAGTTAAATGTTTAATTCCAATGCTAGATTTGAAACATTTTTTTTTCTAGAAAGAAAAGTAGATCTGAAGAAATTATTTGCTTCTTAAACACCCCCAACAGGAGAAATACAAAGATGTAGAAAATGCAGCAATCTAAGGTAGCAACAGTAGCTGAGCAAAAGCGGAGAGATCAGTAAGAGACTTCTTTGTAATGATATACTTTGTAAGGATACACAAAGCAACTGAAGGGAAGGCAGAAACAAGGAGGAGTTAATAGTGAAGAGGGGCAGCTGAGTGATACAGTAGATAGAGTCAGAGAGATGCCAGGAGTCAGAAAACTTGAAATCAAATGTGACCTCAGACACGTAACCCTGAGTTACTCACATAACCCTGTTTGTCTCAATTTCCTTATTTGTAAAATGAGCTGGAGAAGGAATTAGCAAATCTCTCCAGTATCTTTGGCAAGAAAACTCCAAATGGGTCATGAAGAGTCAGACACAACTGAAATGACTGAACAATAGTAATAATAATAAAGAGGTTGAACTTTATTATATACATTATAGACAGAACCTGGTGACAAACTATATAAAGATGAATCATTTTTTTTTGAGGGACTACATTATAAAATGTTAGAGTGCATTAAAGAGGGAATAGGTTGAGGGGGACGTGCAACAATATATGATATGCATAGGTCAATTCAAAGGTTGGCAATGTGGAAATTACTATTGTGGACTCTGAGAAAGTGGAGAACCTACAGGAAAACAGATGAAGAGGGCTGAAATGAAGAAGGGAAAGAAGGGTGACCTTGCCACAGTTTGGGATGCAATAACCCAGTCACCCTGTTTATAAAAGTAGCAAGTAGAAGAAGTAAGTTTCAAGCTCAACCCTTTTGACTCCACATCTAGTATTCTTTGCATTACTGCATCCTATTTTGTGTTCCAGCAGAAAAGCACCAGGAAATTATCTAGTTAATTTTATTTTTTGCTTCAAGTAGACCTTGGAAAGCACTCACTACAAGGCCCCTAATTACTCATTTTAATTTATGATATGAATATCTTCCAATATTTTTTACTTTTAACATAGTTCACCAAATTAGCAATGCTGTAATGAGTCTAGTGGCACATTTTGAGTTAGAGATAACCTCATTTTTTGTGACATGATCTCTCTTTTAAAATTGAACAAACAACTATCGACTCTGTACGAGGCAATTTTCTAATTGGCTGCAGTATTCTTTCTCCCAGAAAGCTTTTAATTTAATAATAGATGAGACAAAAATGTAAGCAACTATAATAACCATTATAATATCATAAATTTTGAAAAGAGAGGCAATGTTGCATAATTGAGAAAATATTGAGATTTGTTCCTAAACTCAGATCTTGGCTTGAACATTTACTAGCTGAAAATGGTTATCAATTAACTTTCATGAGTCTCAGTTTCCTCATCTGTAAAATGCATATAAAATATTCATAACACCATACTCATTTATTGTGAGAAAAACACTTCATAATGCTTGAATCACCATGTAAATGTGAAAAATGCTGAAGAGGACAATGATGATGATGTTATAAAAATATTGCTATGAGAGTTCTGGAAAAAGAAAGCCACCCTTATCAAGAAGCAGTTAGAGATTCCAGGAACACATGGACACAGCAATATTAGAGCATGAATCGGAACTCTGGCACCTAGGACAAATTCTATTGGGAAATAAGGAAGAGACTGATTAAGATTGGAGCTTCTTTTCTCAGCCTATAGCTATATTACCTCTCTCCCAAGACAGGACTTGGTATGGTGAAGACCTCTTCTTATCTCTGAAGTACCTGAGATCCTGAAATGTCGTTTCCTTAGACACATTGTGGTTGTTTCCTTAGACACTCTCATAAAAGATAAAAAAGGCATCAGCAACAGGTGGAAAGAACACTTCAGTCAGCTTCTCAACTGACCCTCTTCAGTCGACCAAAGCGCCCTTGACCAGATCCCCTAAAACTGCACCATTGAACAACTTGACATCCCTCCTTCAATAGAGGAAGTCCAAAAAGCCATTAAACAAATGAGTGCAGGCAAGGCACCCGGTAAAGGCAGGATCCCAGCTGAGGTGTACAAGGCCTTAAATGGAAAGGTGTTCCAGGCATTCTACATAGTGCTGACCAGCATATGGGAAAAGGAAGACATGCCCCCAGAACTCAGAGATGCCTCCATCGTAGCCCTATACAAGAACAAAGGCACATGAGCAGCCCGTGACAACTACAGAGGCATCTCACTACTCTCCACTGCTGGAAAGATCCTCTCCCCTGTTATACTCAACAGACTCCTGTAATCTGTTTCAGAGCAGAACCTGCCTGAATCACAATGTGGCTTCCGACCAGATCGCAGCACCATCGACATGGTCTTCACGGTGAGGTAAATGCAGGAAAAATGCCTTGAGCAGAACCTGAGTCTCTACATTGTCTCCATAGACCTGACGAAGGCATTCAACACAGTGAACAGGGACTCATTGTGGGTGATCCTCAGCAAGCTCGGTTGCCCAGCAAAATTCGTCAAACTGATCCAGCTCTTTCATGTTCAACATGACAGGGGAAGTCCTATCTGGTGGAGAGACTTCCCACCGCTTCAACATCTCCAATGGCGTGAAACAAGGCTGCGTCCTTGCTCTGGTACTATTCAACCTATGCTTCACCCAAGTATTACGGCATGCTGTGATGGATCTAGACCTGGGCGTCTACATCAAATACCGACTGGATGGCTCACTATTTGACCTTCGCCGCCTGACTGCAAAAACAAAGACAACAGAGAGACTCATCCTGGAAGCTCTCTTCGCAGATGACTGTGCTCTCATGGCCCACCAAGAAAATCATCTCCAAACCATTATGGACAGGTTCTCCACCGCAACAAAACTGTTTGGCCTGACTATCAGCCTCAGCAAAACAGAGGTGCTGCTCCAACCTGCACCAGGGAGGCCAACGAACCAGCCATGCATTACAATCGACGGCACGCAGCTTTCCAACGTCAACACCTTCAAGTACCTGGGCAGCACCATCGCCAAGGATGGGTCCCTAGACCACGAGATTAATGCCAGGATCCAAAAGGCCAGCCAGGCACTTGGGCGGCTGAGCTCCAAAGTCCTCCAACACAGCGGTGTAAGCACTGCGACAAAGTGTATACTGCAGTGGTCCTCAGCTCTCTCCTGTATGGTTGTGAGACATGGACACTGTACCGGAAGCACATGAAACAGCTGGAGCAACTCCACCAACGCTCCCTCCGGTTAATCATGAGGATCCGATGGCAGGACCGAATCCCCAACAAGGAAGTCCTCGACAGAACCAACTCCACCAGCATCGAAGTCCTGGTCCTCAAAACCCAGCTCCGATGGTCTGGACACGTCATCTGCATGGACCCACAGCGAATACCAAGACAGGTATTCTATGGTGAACTGTCAGCCGGACTCAGGAAACAAGGCCGACCAAAGAAAAGATTCAAGGATCAGCTAAAGTCCAACTGGAAGTGGGCTGGCATGACACCAAAGCAACTAGAACTCGCTGCCTCTGACAGAAGCAGCTGGAGAACCCACGTTAACCATGCCACCACCACCTTTGAAGATGAGCAACGTCGACATCTTGCCGCTGCACGCCGACACCAGGCCACAACCGCCCCTCCCGTAACAACTGGTGTCCCATGCCCCGTGTGCCACAAACTGTGCGCCTCATTCTTTGGACTCCAAAGCCACATGAGGGTACATCAATAGATGATAATGCACAAAGACAATCGTCATTCTTGGTTTCCGAGAGACTACTACTATACTATGAGGTTTGTATCTCTTCATTTCCCACATGCCTATGCCACTTTGAGCTAGACTCTGTCATGAACATTGCCCCTGAGGACTTCATTATCAGGAAATTGATCATCAATGCTCTCCCTTCTCTCTTTTCCAGTACCTTTCCACCACCAATTTTCCAATTTTTTTCCATATCTGTATTATCTTCCCCCTCTAGATTCTAAGGAGAAAACCTATGGTTTTCAATTATTATTCTTTGCATTCAGTACAGTGTTGTGTACATAATAGGTGCTTAGTAAATATTTATTGATTGGCTAGTTGGGGGACCATCTCCCAGCAATGGTAATGATGCCTTACCTGGTGAGAGAGTTACATTTGTTATGGGGGAAAAGAGAAATCAATTGAAAGAAGGTAACAGAGAAGAGAGTTTGAAAAGACTGCATGCTGTGGAACTGCATAGGCTGTGTTCTGGAATGTGGGGAATGGATAAAAAAGCACACTAGGAGTGTGACTTTTGGACTTACTGTTTCTGGGACAGCCGGGAACTACAACTGGCTCCTGCTTGGGTTCTCTACGAGCCAAGCAGGGGTTTAGTTTCTTTTTCCTTTGAAGCTGAAGCTACTAACTCTGGTGTCCTGTTTGGAGAAATCCTTCAGCACCTTGTGATCAATACTTGTTTCCAGCTTACTGAGAGAGTGTTTTCCAGCTGCTCTACAGATCTGTGTCTGACCAGTGAACCTGTCTGTCTGTTGTGGAAAAACCTACAGCCATCTTAAGCCTAATGGGCCAGGGTTGAACTCTGAGATAAAGAGTTCAACCTTAAACTACTTTGAAGAACTATATGCCTTGCCAGAACTTATCTGGGAGAATTATAGTGTCCGGTAGTGAGATAGGTGGGAATTTTAGACAGTCAGTGTAGGGATCTAAGGAGCTGGAAGACAAAAGAAGAAATTCCTTTGCAGGGGTCTTAGAAGGGGAAGGTGTAGATAGAATTCTTAGAACAGGGCATCCTATTCCCTATTCCTCCCTTTCAGCTTATCATGGTTCAAAATAAAACCTTGTCTTATTTTGTAAAATCAGTCTTGGACTTCACTAGGATTACCAAGAAACCCTCAAACCTTGGTATCTCCCTATTAACAACAAAACCATAATCCAGACTATCAGTCTTTTTTCACATTCCAGATATATATATATATATATATATATATATATATATATATATATATATGGATACACGCACACACACACACATAGCTTTAAAAACCCATCTCACTCATTCTCCTAGAAACCTTTTCCACAGATGAGCACAGTGAGGGAGAGCAAACAGACCAATGCTATAGTCACTGAGCCAATCAGTGCCTAGGATAAAGGAGACAGCACTGTGGTTGGTCACCTTTCATTCCATCAGCCAATAGTGTGCTAGTATAATCTCACACTGGCAAACTTGCACAAACAGTAGTGGTGTACTGCATTTCCATTGTGTACAGTATGGTATTAATCTGAAAAATCCCATGATCTAGCAAAACCTCCATGATACAGAATTACATATATATATAAAACCTGTGATACAGTGAAGACACAATAAGTGAACCATGATGACTGTATATGAGAAAAGATCATGATGAAAATAATTACAGTTTACTTGCTCTACTTCTATTTTAATGGATGAGTGAGTAGAGAACTGCAATGAGACTCAGTAATGTGGGGGGGGGCTGGCCTGCAGCCCTCATAAGAAAGAAAAGATAGAAGGTTGACCTTGGGGGAAAGGGACTGTAGCCAAGGGGATGGATAAGAAGGAGGCATCACCCACACAATATTTATAATAATCAAGCTACACAGATCAAGCTCCAGCTACTTAACTTTCACAAGGACATGAAATAGTTAAGTAACTTTCAATCAACACACGGGAGTAAGCAATGAGTTTAGAGATTAGCTGAGAGAAATAGGCCAGGATCCCTTAGAGCTGAGGGCTCTAATCATGGACCAGTCCGGCTAGAGGGTAGGAGATTAAGAAAGGTGGGGGGATGATTCACAGAAATAAAGGAAATTCCATGAGAGAAGCTGATCCTTGGCCAGAGGCCAAGCGCCAGGAAAGACAGAGACAGGTGAAAGGTGATAAGGGCTGGATTGCTGTGCTCTGCTCATATTTATTGATATTGAGATGCAAATGTACATAATACATATTAATGAATACACAGTGGATTGCCATTGGTTCAGTTGCAAATTACAACAAGGCAGAGGCGGAGTTTATCTCAGCCAGGTGAGCACAAAGAAACCTGAGTTTGCACCTAAACCTTAGAAATGCTGGGATCAAAGATCAAAGGCCTTTCTTGCCTTTGCTCAGGACTGAGCATGGGCTTTTCTAAGACAATCCTTACAGATAAATTATTTCCCTGGTGCATACACAAGTGTGGACTATTACAAGTAAGAGTTGTTTGTTCTGTAAAACCTTTTGGGAGATATTAGACTAGTAGGTATATAACGTCATAGAAAGTTTTCAAGAAATCTAAACTTTCCAAATCATTTAGAAGATTAATTAGAGTATGAAACTAGGAAGCTAAAGAAGAGACAGGATATGAGAAGACCTGTCCAGATTTCTATAACATTTGTTTTTTTCATTAATAACTTATGCAAGAGATCTTTCCTGATTTCTCTCATTCCTTTTTTTCAGTCCACTGCCATGCTTTCCCTGATCCAGTCAAATTGTTTTATCTGCTTTGTATGTCATTTGCACATATAGATATGTCTATATTATTTCACTGTTAAGGTACAAGTTCCTTGCAGTTAGGAACTGTTTTTTGCTTTTGTCATTGTGTTTCCTAATACCTAGGACAGTACTTAAAAAGGTTTGCATATCTTTGTTGATTGGTTAAATAAGTGAATGAGGGCAAACTTTGGAAGGAGGAAGCATCATGAAAAAGATACTACTGTAAATATTTTTAAAAGCCAATATTACATTTGATGTGATTATGAAGAAACCACACATTTTGAAAAGCAATTTGGAATTGTGCACAAAAAGTTACTCAACAATTCTTTATTTATCTAGTGGAACTCAGTAAGCATTTATAAATATATCATCAGAGTTAATAGCCTAGTGATGTATATCTTTGGCTTAGTTATTCATAGGCATAAAAAATGTTTACAGACTAAAAATAGAGTAGTATGATCTTGTAGATTGGGATGTTTGCTCCATGGATGCAGATTCTAACCTATCCACGTTTGCCTTTTCTGTGCAACTAAATTTTATTCATGTACTTCCAAAAGTTCATCACAAGAGTTCATTCAGTATGTTTTAGTCTTCTCTTTCTTTCTCTTGACATTGAGAAGATATTTCTAATATGCTCTCTGGCCATCTGTCATCTTCCATACATTTCACTTAACCAGCACATCTCTTCCTATCAAGTTTTGCCTTAGCATGTCTACTATTCTTGCTCATCTTTGAAGTCCCATATTATTTTTTTCCCCATATTATTTTAATGTTGTAATTCGCTGACATCCCACAAGAAATCATTGTGCCATTTACATCTGAGTGGTACTTATTTCTAATTCTTCAGGAACTACTGCTGCCTTGCTGCATCTCCTACTGTATTCATATAGCAACACTGATAGAATGTGTATATATATAAATCCTTTAATTCCAAGTGGTGGAGAGGGGTCCCTGGTCCTTTTCCACATTTTTAGTATTCTTACACATTATTTTCCTTCACATACTTTTTCTATTACACAGCAGTCCATCTCTCGACTCTGAAAAAATTTATTGGTCATTCTCTAGAACCTGGAAAGCTCTCCCTGGCTTATCTCTGTCTCCTAGCTTTTCTGTCTTTAAGTCTCAGGTAAAATCCCTTATTCATCAAGAATCTTTTCCAGTACTCTTTAATCTTAGTGCCTTCCCTCTGAGACTATGCTGAATTTATCCTGGGATTTTATCATGTTTGCAAGTGTTTCCTAGCATGTTGTCTCTCCTGCTAGAATGTGGGCTCTTTGAGAGCAATTTCTCCTTTGACTTTCTTTTTATCAACATTTCTTAGCACATTTTTCTGACACATTGTGAATACTTAATAAAATACCAACTGACCTAGTCACTGACTGCTATTATAAAACCCCCCAAATCCAGGAAATGTGATTTTTTTGTTTCTTTAATTCATATTGTGAACTAAAAGAAAAAAACTAATAAAAAGTTAATATGATTTAAAATAAAAAAAATTACTAGAAAAAATTTTGTGAACAACAGCACTGTAATTATTACTGTAAATATTATTTATCAGTTGTTTTCCAAGATGGAAATGACAACTCTTATCTATTTAAATTTTTTTCAAAATACACACAAATCCCCAAGTAACCCCCCCAAATAATTAAATAATAGCTAATCAACGCCCCACCCCTAGCCAAACCCAAATGACTTAAAGCTCAAGTGTGTACTTCTTCACCATATGCAAGATAGTTTCATGGACAACATCCCATTTTCCTGGAAATACATGATTTTCTTTCTTTTTATCTTCTGCTTGTACTTTTCCTATTTAACTTTTTTTAATTTAATTTTTTTTAAACCCTTACCTTCTGTCTTGGAGTCAATACTGTGTATTGGCTGCAAGGCAGAAGAGTGGTAAGGGCTAGGCAATGGGGGTCAAGCGACTTGCCCAGGGTCACACAGCTAGGAAGTGTCTGAGGCCAGATTTGAACCTAGGACCTCCTGTCCCTAGGTATGGTTCTCAATCCACTGAGATACCCAGCTGCCCCCTATTTAACTTTTAAAATTGAAGAACTTCTTGAAGGTAGGTGGCTCAACTAGATGACCTTTAGAAATGCCCCTGTGTTGTGAAATCCTTTGGTATCCGGAATTAGTTTTAACTGGCTTTTCAGTATGTCCTGTCTTAAGCAAGGTTGTTCATATAAATAATTTTTTTTGATCATATAAAAGTAGATAAGAAGGACTCTATGATACTATATAACTTGTTTTTCAGTATAAAATGAGTAGGAAAATATGTTCTATTCTTTGGACTGAATGTCTAAAGGAGGAATAATTATCAGTGGGAGACATTGCATGAAAGAGTGAATAGGGAGCCTGTCTAGGAACCAGGAAGACCTGTGCTCAGGTCCTTCCCGTAACATATATTTACTCTGTGACCAGAGGAAAAATCATTTAATCCCTATGTGATCCAGAGAACTCTCAAGACTTTGTTTGCCAAGTCTCTGAATACTTTTAGACTTCAGTTTCTTCATACACAAAATGAAAAGTCTGGACTAGATGGACTCCAAGGCCTTTTCCTTTAAGTCTACTGATTTCTATGTTAAATTGCTAACAAACCAGTGATTTGTGTCAGTGGAGAGAATTCCCACTCTAGGATATGCTTATGTTAAGAAAATCACGTGTTCTGATTCTATTCTTCAAAAATATAAATGCACACACTCACATATATCACCAAGTTAGCATGGAAGCAATTCAGTGAAAGTATTTAAATATGATAAGCAATCTAGATTAGTATATACAGGCCTTACTTTATTTTATAGAGTTTCATTTAACTTTTTAATATACTTAAAATGGTATTAATTAGTTTCCTCTATAATTGATGAAGTCTTCTAAGGATATTGTTCATTTTCACCATCTCAAATGTAAAACAACAAATCTATATACATTTTAAATATATTGTAAGGTACAGTTTTCTTGGAATTTTTATGTAGGAAAGGGTAGAAATGTAAACAATAGCAATTTCCTGATTATTTTATGCATCTCTGATAAAATATATAAATGTGACTAATTTTTGCATACAATATAGCTGACAAAATAGTCAATTCTTAAATGACAAAAATCCATTAAAACTTAGTGTTTTTAATATTATTTTCCCCAATGATATAAAAATATCTTAACATGTTTTTTAAAATGTTGAGCTCCAATTTTCTGTGCTGCCTTCCTTCCTTTCTCCTTCCCTTCCCTACCTTTACCCTTCTTGAGATGGTAAGGAATTTGACCTAGGTTATACATATGCACTCCTACAAAAAATTTCCTCATTGGTCATGTTGTGGAAAGAAGAATACAAAAAAAAAATCACAAAGAAAATAGAGGGAATAACATTATATTTTGATCTATATTTAGATTCCATCAGTTCTTTCTCTGGAAGGGAATAGCATTTTTCACTATGAATCTAAAGTTTTTAGTTTAACGGAAAACTGAGTTCTATTCCCATTTTTTCAAACAATAGGCTATTAACAATATTAATATGTATATGTATATAATTGATTTCTGTGTATTAATAAAGTGATGTTTCAAAATGTTGAAAGGAAATTATGGCATATTATTTTCTCTTTAAATATTAAGTTTTTGTGGTCTATAAAAAATAACAATCATTATGCAACATAGTGTAGTGAACAGAGTTGGCTTCAGAATTAGGAAAATTTAGGTTAAAAAATAAAACCTGTTGTCGCACATCCACATTGTGTGACTCGACTCTGGACAAGTCACTTAATGCTGTCTCAGTGCTCTAGGCAACTCTTAAAAACAATGTTTTAGAGAAGGTGACCTTGTAGAAAGAGCTTTCTCATTCAGATGTTTCCTGTACCAATGAATTCATAGGCTCACTCATTACCTCTATTCCCAGCTATCAGAATTTGATAGCAAACTCCCAAAATTAAACAATTTACTTATTTCAGTTTTAGTTTTTTAGTTCTGTGGTAAAGAAACAAGGGAACTAGTTACCTATTAATACTAACTTTAATTTACTGCTTCTTTTGGTATTTTAGTGATCTTTAATTATTCAACAAAATATATTATCAAGTATTCTCTGTTCTCCAATGATCACTGTCCCAAGTGCTATGAAGAGTATCAAGGAGAAAAAGAACTTGACCTTTGTCTCTCTGAGTCTTGTAAGCTATGTAGACAAGTATAACTAGATCCTGATTAGAGTGAATAATAAATCCTATGAATTGATCATATTATATGTATCTTTATTGAATGTTTACATTGGACTGGAACAAATTACTATATTTTACATTTTTTCTTTGAATAGTGAGAATTCAAATACATGTGACCACTTCAGAATATTATTCAATATTTATACTAATCAAGACATAGTTAAATAACATATCTTGATATACTATATATAATGAGTCTACAGTTTTAATGCAAGATGAGGTAAAAAGTTAAGTTCAGAATTTGGTTTTAAGAAAAATATCTGATGGAAGAAATTCTTGCTAATATTTCTACAATGGTTTTTCCACATAGTAGTGCCTCCCCTTTACACATATCTCTCAAATAGCATAGAGTCTATTTAACCTTGCAATTCCAACAGGTTAATGATTCAAGAACTCTTAATGCCTCCTGAAGGTAAAAGAATAGGTATTCCAGTCTCACACTTTTACTATTGCTAAATTTTATAAATGATTATATTTGAATAAGGAATGAATGACTTAGGAAATGAGGCATGAAGTGGAAATTTGTTTGAGACTTAACTAGGAAGAGATAAAACTGAATTTATGTGACCATTTTTACCCTCACTTCCTACCTTTCCACTGGAAAACATTTTTATAATTGTAGCTAGGTATATGTAACCAATCACTTCCTATTGAATTATATTTTAGAAAAGAAATATTTATTAAGTGACTACTGTGAGGAGAACTGGGTGACTTAAAATTTAAATAAGATATCAGTCACAATAGTGACATTTAAGTATTCTATTTCCTCTTTTGTTAATCTAGGCAATTTATATTTTTGTAAATATTCACCCATTTCACGTGGACTATCAGATTTATTGGCATATGATTTGGCAAAGCAGTTCCTAATAATTGTTTCAATTTCTTCTTCATTAGTGGTGAAATCACCCTTTTATTTTCAATATTGGTCATTTGATTCTCTTTCTTTTTTAAATCAAATTAACCAATGCTCTATTTTGTTTTTTTTTTCCATAGATCCAACTTCTAGTCTTACTTATTAGTTCCATAATTCTTTTACTTTCAATTGTATTAATTTTTCATTTGAATTTTAGTATTTTCAATTTAGTCTTTAAATGGGGATTTTTAATTTGTTCTTTATCTAGTTTTTTAATTTGCATGAAAATGGAAGAAGAAGAAGAAGAAGAAGAATCCTCTTAAATCAATGAGTTTACACATTTATGCACTATTTCCTAGGTACTGAACCCTAGATTTCCCAAACTCCACACAGTGGTATGAAGTCATTAGAAGGGGCTCTCCTCACCTGATTGACATCATTGTTGAAGCAAGGTTTGTGGTATCTCTGAAAACTCAATGCACCTGAAGCCTATTGTTCTAACCAGATGTCAATCAGTTTCAACTATTGATTATTTTGGAAAACAACTTATCTCCTCCCTGCTGTTGCCCTTCCCAAGAATTAAGGTGAGTTGAAATATATTTAAACCCTTCTCCTTTCATGCATATCTCTTATCAAATTGTGTGGTGACCCTTGAATTGCAATTTCCTTGCCTGAATTAAAGAACTATGCTTTTGTTACTTTGATAGTCTTCTTTATTTCAAGCTGACAATAGTAATGACTAATTAAGATTACAATAAAGTACTTTCTTCCTTGATCACAGATCTTTCCTCATAAACCACTGATCAACTTTGACTCCCTTGTCAAATGAATAGTAAAATTCAAAAATATTCTGAAAGATCCCATAGTTTCATTTGTTAACAAGTGTTAATATAATCAAATCAAGGCAGCTAAAAAAAGACAAATTAAAACCAAATCAGTTTAAATGATTACAAATTAGAAATATATATTTAGAGAAAATTATGGATATGTTGCCAAAAGGTTCTGATTCTTCTGATGCCAAAGGATATGCTAAAAAAGTAAAATTTGTTCAAGTTTTCCTCTATGCCTACTTTTATCTTCTTTAGACTGCAAATGGTAGGGCAAATAGAGTGCACAGGCAAGTATGAAATTTGAATCTAGCACCTTTTTACTCTAGGTCTGGTGTTCTATCCACCAGGTACTCCTTTGGTAAAGCTTTTAATAAAATTCTCATACTATTCTTTGGGAGAAGAAAGATATGAATGAAATTATAATATAGAGCTACTTGGATGACTAGAATAAAAATAGTTGTTCATGATTTACTGTCAACATGACAAGAGGTCTTTAATAGAATACCTCATAAATCCATATTTTTAAAACTTTTATTAAATCAATGACAGATAAAGGTAAAGATTTCAAATTTGTGGATGTAAGAAATAGCTAAGATGGTGGGAATAGCCAAGAACAGAAGGAAACAAGTAGGTTCTCAGATTCACAGAAATGTCTAAATAATAAGTCATATTGCTCTTCATCCATCTTCCCTCCATAATTCTATGATCCAGCCTTTCCCTACATTCTATACATTCTATTATTCTATTCGATTTCCCTACATTCTATCAGTCTATTGGACTTCTGATTGGTCAAGTCACTGAACATTTATTAAGCAAATTATCAATGTGCAAGGAATTGGTGCTATATGGTGGAAATGCAAATGCAAAAAAAAATAAAGACAATCTTTGTTCTCAAGGAACTTACATATTTTATCAGGGAAAGGCAACATATAAAAGGGAGCTGGAAAGGGGAAAAGGTCAAAGCATCTCAAGTGGGGTAGAGAAATTCCTCTTGTGATGAGTCAGAAGTTCAGGCAGGAGAATAATGAAGGAATAGTTGGCCTAAACTTCCTCTTTAAAATGGATATTCTTAGAGGACCCAGCCAATCAGAGAAAGGGGCTATATGGGATGGAGGAGGGTACTTTTGCAATGTGTGAAATGATTCAGGCATAGAGTGAGCAACCGAGATAGAAAAGTTGCTAAGAAATGATAAAGTCCTAAAAAGGTCAGTCAGTAGTACAGTCTGGAGAAAAATGAAGAGCAGTTATCATTGGTGAGCATCCATCATATCATGTTACAGTCTAAACCCACTACTTTGTTCCCTATGCATTTTCATATAATACCACCAAATGTGAAACATTTCTATACCTCTGTCCATCATTTTCTATCTCTAGCTCTATGAATAGTAATCAAAGTTACCATTCATGGAAAGAACATGTTAATCAATCACCCCATCACTCCACTCATGTAATAATGAAAATAATATTTTTAAATGTAATATTAAGAAAAATGTTGTGGTCCCTTTTACAAAATTAACTCTCAAGTCAGGTGTCTGTTAGTAGTTCTTAACAATGTAATTTTAATAACAATGGTGATATATGAAAAAGGGAAATGAAGGAAGGGGACAGAAATTTCACCTATCTAGAAAAATACATAAAGCCAAAATCCCAATAAAGGTTAAACTGCTTAACCCACCAGAAATCCTCCAGTGCCAACCTCCAGAGAGAAAAAAAAGAGAGCTCCACTCCATACCTTTTATCCTCTGTGACCCTATATCCCTGCAACATCTGGCAATGGAGGTAAGCAAAATATGGGGTGTGGGGTAGGAAAAATTTAGGGAGTGACTTCTATCATCATAATCACCATCTCTGTGATATCCTTGACCAAAACACATTCACTTGGTTAACTCTTCTTTTTGTATTGTCCTCCCATATTATGATGAAAGCTCTTTGAGGACAATGGCCATCTTCTGGTTTTTTTTTTGTATTTATATTCCAAGGATTATACACAAAATACATAGCAAATGATTTCATTAATTCATTCTTATTCTTCCTAATGATAATGGTTTTTATTTTATTTATTTATGTTTCTTTAGATTAGAATTAAATGAATTATGATTGAATGAATGTTAAATGAAATTTTCAATCTAATTGAATATATTAGTCTAATTTATATCAGTTTTATTTTCAGCACAGTTCCTGGCACACTGTAGATAACAAATTAATTGAGGTTATTTGATTCCATAATTTTATATATGATACCAATATATCAGTCATAAAAATAAGAGAACCAAATAGGATTTAGAAATGGAAGAAGATTACAAGTTAAAAAACTCATGCTACATGACTCCTCTCATTTTTAAATATGAGGAAATCTATGATCATGGAAGTGAAGTGTTTTACTCAAGGTCACAATGATAGTAAATAGCAGGGCAAAGATCTGACCCAAATCTTTTGTCTACAAATCCAGTATTCCTTCCATTACATCAAAAATCTAATTTTAATTAAAGTCTCACAGTGACAAAGAATTGTTTTCTCTGCAAAATTTCTTTATCACATTCAAGAAAATAAGAGCTACCTATTTTGTAGACTTAAATAAATGACATTTATTTTACTTCAAGAGAAAAATAAGAGACAGTATGGACTTTTGGGTAAACATGGTGGCGGTCTAGATGCAGGACTCTTCCTCTCCTCAGCATGCACCAATATAGACTACCCCAAAAGACCAAAAAAAACCCCAAACAAACAAACAAACAAATTCATAAGAACAAAGTGACTCTACAGTAGGATGCAGAATTGAAAGTACATGGGATTTGGGCATTTCCACACTATAACGGGGTGAAAAGGCTCCCAGCAAAACGCTTGCTGATCTACCCTCCTCCAAGCCACCTACCAAGCCAGAGTCAGAGCCAGCTTGCACCAGAATCAGTGAGTGAGTGAGGGGCACCTCTAGAGCAAGTGAGGGGAACCTCTAGGTCCTTGGGAGCTGACTAAGACCACCAAAGACCTACCCCTGAGAGCAGCTACATCTGAAACCCCAGCAGGCTTAGGAGCTCAGACCATGGGGGCTCATGGGAGAGAGCACAGAGAAGGGCAGCAAATAGCAGACGTTGCAGATATTTGAGAGCTTCCCTAAAGCAACAACAACCTCCCTCCAAGAAAAACAAGAAGAGATTGACCCTGGAAATTTTTTATGGAGGAAAAACTCAGACTACAGAGGAAATAGAAGAGGAAATTCAAATAAAAGCACCAAAACCTTCTAAAAATGGAAATTGTCCACAAGCTCTTGAAGAATTTAAATTGGAGCTTATAAAAAAGATGGAAACCTTCTGGCAAGAAAAGTGGGAAATAGTTCAAAGAGAAAATAACAGTTTAAAGGACAAAAACTCCCAATTGGAGAAACAAATGGAGGTCACAAAAAGCAGAATAGACCAAACTGAAAAGGAAAAAAAAAAGTCTTTAAAATCCAGAATTAGGCATTTGGAAGACAATGGTCTTGCAAAACAACAAGAATTAATGAAGCAAAGTAAAAAAAAAAACTGACAAAATAGAAGAAAACGTAAAATGTCTCACTGAGAAGATGACAGATAAGGAAAACAGAGCACAAAGAGACAATTTTAGAATCATTGCTCTACCAGAAAATCCAGAAATAAACAGAAATCTTGACATCATACTATAAGAAATTATCCAAGAAAATGGCCCTGATGTTCTTGAACAAGGGGGAAAAATAGATATTGAAAGAGTTCATAGAACACCCTCTACACCAAATTCTCAAAAGATAACTCCCAGGGATGTAATTGCCAAATTCAAGACCTTCCAAGCTAAGGAGAAATTTTTACAAAAAGCCAAAAAGAGACAATTCAGATATCAAAGAGTACCAATAAGGATTAAACAAGATCTGGCTGCTTCCACACTAAAGGACTATAAGGCTTGGAATTTGATATTCAGAAAGGCAAGAGAATTGGATCTTCAAAAACTGACTATATACTTCCAGGGGAAAGTATGGGAATTCAACAAAATAGAAGATTTCCAAGTATTTATAAAGAAAAGACCAGAACTAAATGGAAAGTTTGCTATCCAAACACAAAGATCAAGTGAAACATGAAAAGGTAAATAAGAAAGAGAGGGAAAAGGGGAAAAATGTTTTCTTATTCAAACTTTCTTCCTTAAGGGCTTCAATAAGATAAAATTATTTATATTAGTATATGGGGAAGTATTATTTGTAACTCTCAAAAATTGTATTCATTGTTATAGTAATTAGAAGAATCATTTCCAGGAAGAGATTGGGGTAATACATGGTATAAGGTGATATGCAAAAAAAGAAAAAGTTAGGGGGAATCGAAGATGGCACCAAGATACTTCAAGAAATAAGATAAATATGATAATCTTCATCACACAAAGATATGCATGGGAAGGGGAGGGGAAGAATACTCTTATAAGAAGGAGAGGAAGAGAGTGCCAAAAGATAATACTTAAACCTTACTCTCAGTGAAATCGATTCTGAGAGGGAAGAGCATCTAGAACCATTGCGGTATTGAATTCTATCTTATCCTATAGGGAAAGTGATAAGGGAAAACTAAAGGGGATGTGGGGGGGAGGATGTGCTTTTTGTGGTTACAAAAAATTGGAAAATGAGGCATTGCCCTTCAATTGGAGAATGGCTGAACAAATTGTGGTATATGTTGGTGATGTAATACTATTGTGCTGAAAGGAATAATAAAGTGGAGGAATTCCATGTGAACTGAAACAACCTCCAGGAATTAATGTAGAGCAAAAGGAGCAGAACCAGGAGAACATTGTACAGAGACTGACACACTGTGGTACAATCAAATGTAATGGACTTCTCCATTAGTGGCAATGCAGTGATCCTGAACAACCCAGAAGGCTCTATGAGAAAGAATGCTATCCTTATTCAGATGAAAAATTGTGGGAGTAGAAACACAGAAGAAAAAAAACTGCTTGATTACATGGGTTTAGGGGGGTATGGTTGGAGATATAGACCCTAAATGAACATCATAGTGCAAACATCAACAACATGGAAGTTGGTTCTTATCAAGGTCACATGTAATACCCAGTGGAATTGTGCATCGGCTATGGGAAGGGTGGAGGGCAGGGAAGGAGGAATATAATATGATTTTTGTAACCAAGGAATACTGTTTGAAATTGACCAAATATCTATCTATCTATCTACATATGTATATATGAGAAAAACAAGAGGTTCAAAAGTTTGTGGACAGAGGATAATAGAAAATGCCATCAATATCCAAGCCATGGTGGAATTCTCCATGGTGATACACATACCATGCATGTGATCAAAAGCCTTCAAGATTAGAATCTGTTAAAGACACCAAATGAAACATTTTGAACAGTTTCATTAATATTATTCATAAATTACAAGGGAGGAAAATAAGTGTCTAGCTTGATAATGTGGAATTTCTCTTCATAGATACCCATGATGTCTCCCTCTATCTCTCATTATAATTATGAACCAGAGTACTACTACTATTACTACTACTATAACAACTATAACAACTATTGCTAGTTAATCATTTATATAGCATTCACTTTGAGCCAGATTAGTTCTATTACTTAGAGTTACCCTCTCAAGACTTATTAATGTAAGAGCTTAAAGGCAGAGCAAAAAAGAGATATAATTGTATATGCATAATTACTCAGTGGGAGAAGAAAGAAAATGATAGAGGAAAGATAATTTACAATACCAGTCAACAGGTGATATTGTTGAAATGTACATTCAATTCTTAGTATGTAAAGGGCATTTAAAAATAATGTAAAGGACAACTAACAATAAATGATGAAAATACTAATAATTACATCTAGCACTTGTGTAGTGTCCTTAAAGTTTGCTAAGTGCTTTATATATATGTTATCTTGTTTGATTTTTATCACAACTCAATGAAATATTATTAATATCTCCATTTTCCAGATGAGGAAACTGAGGCAGATTGAGGCAAAATGACTTGCCTTAAAGATACTACTTTAATCAAATTAACATCCCTTTCTTCCAAATCATCTTAGAGATAAAGTAGGTACTCAGGCATTCTAATGTTCTCTTTTTCTTTCACCAAATTGTTATACAAGGAAGAGTGTGATTAAAGAAAAAATAGAAATAGTAGATTAAAGCTTTCCCTTGTGAATGGAGTATGGGAGAAAAGCCTTATCAAAATAAGATTTTAATGCAGAGTTTTTATTTCCTTAGAAGACTTTAATGTGCACATTAAAATTTTCCCTTTTCAATTATTAAAATCTATTTAAACCAAAAGACAGCCATTCGCAACAATGGGAAAGCAGATGCATTTTTAAGCACTTGTTCACCTTGGCAAACTTGTTAACCAATAGCGAACTTGAAAGTCCGACAAGGTAATTTTTTATATGATTGTTCAACTCTCCATCCCTCCTCTTAAGTTTAGTAAACCACCTTGCTTTGTTTTGATTTAGAGGTATTGTCATCAGTACCTTAAACAGGAAACTAAGTGCCATAGAAACCCAGATATCAAATGAGCTACCTGAGCTGTCTATCAATTGTTAATTGTCTACGATCCTTAAACTAGATACCTAAACTGAATAGACCAGTATCAACAACAGATGTAAATTATTTGGGTACTGTAAGTGCCCAAATGCAAGTGGCATGCTGAATTTTTTATGATCTTCCTAAGTGTCTCCTATCTACACTACATGGCTTTCCTCAAATTTTAAGAGATCTAGTGTTAACAGAATTGTCTTGTTACAAAAGTAGATCAAAGATATAATCTCAAAAGTCACACAATTTTCATTCTCCATGAAAATATTAACTAAAAACTGTATTCTGGCACTTTCCTTATACAAGAAAAAATTGGAAATATTGTTATGGACATTTGATATGTAGGAGGATGGTGCATTGGAAATTAGAATAGAATTAGGAGATGTGCCTTTGAATGCTGATGGAAATTATAGCCAGTGTTACCATAGGTAAATAACTTAGCTTCTCTTAATATCTCATTCTAATTATAAATCTGTGAACCTATTCTATATGTATACTAAGGGGCTTTATATGGGCTTGGTAGAATACTTCTGTTGCTCTATTCTCAGAATGACAATGGTGGGTTAAAATGTATTTTCATCCTTTCTGAAAAGTGAATGATGTTTCACCTTATAATTTAAAGCATTGTGGCTTCTTGTAAACTAAGCTCAATAGCTTCTTACTCACTAAAAAGCATCTCCCCAAAGACTGAAAGTATAATTCAAAAAATTCAAAAAAGATCTAGGAAACCTTGTCTGATTCTGGAAAATCTTGGAGATCTTTGGTAGAAGAATAAAAAACTTAGAAAATAGAACCTCTGAAACAGTATGAAATTAAAGACTATATATATATATGTACATATATATATATATACATTTAATAATGATAACCACAATAATGCCAAGTATAATTGTGCCATTTTCCAATTATAATCAAAGCAGAACCAATGAATATGACTCTATACTTAAATGGGATGATTTCCCCTTATATATTAAAGAGACTCCTACATCAAGCTTTTTGGACCCAAGAGAAGAGTCTCTGAACCACAATGGGTTATTGGACCAATCTAAATCTCATCAATGCTTTACTAAGGAGACAAAACTGAGAGGACAGTAAGGAGGGGACCATAATATGGAGTAGTTAAAAACAGTCTTTAACCTTAACCATAATTTTAAGGTACATGGATTGTGCAAGTATGGGTAGAAAAGTTTTTTTTTAATGACCTTGAAGTGTTTTTCTACACTGGAAGAGAGGAGAGGTTCAATCTGAAGTAAGTATTTTAATTCAGAACAAATTATAAAGCACAATAGCAGGTACAGCTCACTGAAGAGGGCAAGATAATTGTCTTAATTGTTTATGGGCTTAGTTGTGAAAGCTGTGTGATTTTTGTCAAGCTAATTAAAATCTGACATATTTGATATGTTATTTGCCTGAGTGTTGGCCTGGGAATTTTTCAGTTTCAGAGACTTAGAATAAGCAAACACCCGATCAGTTGGGACATGAGCCAAAAGGAAGATATTTTATGAAGAAAAAATTCCAAGATTAAATTTGGTTCATGTAAACCATGAACAGTTCTTTACCATGGATTCTAATCCATGTTGTAGATAATTAATAAATGATTGTTGTACTGAACTGAATATTAGTCTCTAAGACCTTTGAATTTGAATAACCAGAATTCTTTTTTTAGATTTTTTTCTCGACCCAAATGAATAACAATATTTATTTAACAGAATACTTTTCTACTTGTTGAAATAATTATTGGATCTTAGAGAAGCAGAACATAGTTGGGATTTCTCTACATTCTATTACAAATGACTTTAAAATAATAAATCAAATTTATCAGCAGAACCAAAAAAAAAAAAACAGCAAAGCCCTGGGGGATATATTTATCTAATCTTAGACAGCTTAGGAGGTCAACAGGAGAAGTATGTGACACTGGAGTTGGTGCTGGCTCAGAACTCATGCAGCTGTAGTACCAGTAGTGAGTACTGGAAATCAAGAGCTATAAGGTTAAACAACTGCTTAGAAAAAGATTACAGGGGATCCTTTGCTGCACTGGATAAAGAACCTCTATTGCCCATATATAGTTCTGAGTTACAGTTAAAGAGCAAAGAGAAACCCTTATGGTCAATCTCAAAGGAACAGGGGACCTAGACACAGTTCCAGAGTCAAGAGATGCACCAATATTTTTTTTATGACTATAGGAGAATAGAATTCTTTCTTAGTTAAAGACAAGAGCCAATACCAGGATAGCAGTGATCATACCTTTCTCTGTATCATATCTCCTTGGAAGTACAGAAAACTTTTAGTCCCTCAGAACTAACTCTGAAAACAAAAGCATGAAAAAGTCTGATATCTGAGAGAGAATTTCCCCACTCTAAGGAGAACAAAGCCTAACTTTAACATAAAGTGTAAAACCAAGAAATAAGCTACAAAAATTTGCAGTGAACCAAAAAAGAACAAAATGATAGGACTGTAATAATAGCAGGAAAACCAGAAGACCACAATTTCAGAAGAAGACAACCATATGAAAAAAGCTACAAATAATAGCTCAAAGGAAAAAAAAAAGCTAATTTGACACAAACCCAACTAGACTTCAGAGATGATTTATTTATTTATTTATTTATATATTTTTAGACGATATTTTATTTGATCATTTCAAAACATTATTCATTGGAGACAATGAATGAGCAGAGATAATTTGTGGGAAAGACCAGACAGGATGAGAGCTTGATGGACTGGCCTAGGGCATATTAACATTAAGATTTTGATTTTGCAAGACTGGCTACTTTCACATATCTGAAAAGGTGCAGGGAAGACATCCTACAAGCTATTAGATCATTTTGCGATAGATCAAATGCTTGGAGCAAGTTTGATAGGATGGTCCAAGATAAAAATGAACACCTGGCTAGTTATATAGACAGGATGACTGAGAGTATTGAATCTATAATGGGAATTAGCCAAGACTCACAGGAATCTGTTGCCCATATCTATAGGCAGTTCCTTTTTTTTTTTCCCATTTGAATAGGTTTATTTAGTCAATTTAGAACATCATTACTTGGTTACAATAATCACATTATTTCCCTCCTTCCCCTCCACCCACTCTTCCCACTGCCAACACACAATTTCATTGGGTATTATATGTGTCCTTGATTAGAACCCATTTCCATGTTGTTGTTTACACTGGGATGTTCATTTAGTCTACATCCCCAATAACCCATGTATTCAAGAAGTTGTTTTTCCTTGGTGTTTTTACTCCAACAGTGTTTCCTCTGGATAGTAGATAGTAGTTATTCTGATAGGTTCTTCCAAGTTGTTAAGGGTCATTGCATTGCCACTAATGGAGAAGTCCATTACATTCGACTGTACCACAGTATATCAGTTTCTGTGTACAATGTTTTCCTGTTTCTGCTCCTCTCACTCTGCATCAATTCCTGGAGGTTGTTCCAGTCCCCATGGAATTCCTCCACTTTGTTATTCATTTTAGCACAATAGTATTCCATCACCAACATATACTACAATTTGTTCAGCCATTCCACAATTGAAGGACATCCCCTCATTTTCCAATTTTTGGCCACCACAAAGAGCGCAGCTATGAATATTTTTGTACATGTCTTTTTCCTTATTATCTCTTTGGGGTAGAAACTCAGTAGAGCTATGGCTGGATCAAAGGGTAGACAATCTTTTATCACCCTTTGGGCATAGTTCCAAATTGACCTCCAGAATGGTTGAATCAATTCACAGCTCCACCAGCAATGCATTAAAATCCCAACTTTTCCAAACCCCCTCTAGAATTGATTACTTTCCATTGCTGTCATGATAGCCATCTGCTAGGTGTGAGGTGATACCTCAGAGATGTTTTGATTTGCATTTCTCTGATTATAAGAGATATAGAGCACTTTTTCATGTGCTTATAAATAGTTTTGATTTCTTTAACTGAAAATTGCCTATTCATGTCCCTTGCCCATTTTTCAATTGGAGAATGGCTTGATTTTTTGGTACAATTGATTTATCTCTATATAAATTTGAGTAATTAGACCTTTGTCAGAGGGTTTTTTTATGAAGATTTTTTCCCAATTTGTTACTGCCTTTTTAATTTTAGTTACATCGGTTTTGTTTGTACAAAATAAATTTTAATTTGATGGAATCAAAATTTTGTGATTTTTTCTAACTCTTGTTTGTTTTTAAAATCTTTCCTTTCCCAAAGATTTGACATGTATATGATTCTATGTTCACCTAATTTACTTATAGTTTCCTTCTTTATGTTCAAGTCATTCACCCATTTTGATTTTATCTTGGTGTAGGGGATGAGATGTTGATCCAAACCTAATCTCTCCCACACTGACTTCCAATTTTCCACACCGTTTTTATCCAATACTAGATTTTTGTCCCAAAAGCTGGGATCTTTGGGTTTATCATATACTGTCTTGCTGATGTCATTTGCCTCAAGTCTATTCCACTGATCCTCCTTTCTGTCTCTTAGTCAGTACCATATTGTTTTGATGACCACTGCTTTATAGTAAAGTTTGAGATCTGGTACTGCAAGGTCACTTTCCTTTGCATTTTTTTCATGATTTCCTTGGATATCCTTGATCTTTTGTTCTTCCAAATGAACTTTGTTATGGTTTCTTCTAATTCAGTAAAATAGTTTTTTGATAGTTCGATGGGTATGGCAATAAATAAGTAAATGAGAATAGGTAGGCTGGTCATTTTTATTATGTTAACTCATTCTACCCATGAACAGTTAATGTTTTTCCAATTGTTTAGATCTACTTTTAATTTTTTTGAAAGTGTTTTGTAGTTTTGTTCATATAATTCCTGTGTTTGTCTTGGCAGATAGATTCCCAAATATTTCATATTGTTCATGGTGATTTTAAATGGAATTTGTCTTTCTAATTCTTGCTGCTGAGATGTGTTAGAGATATATAGAAATGCTGATGGCATATGTGGTTTAATTTTGTATCCTGGAACTTTGCTAAAGTTGTTGATTATTTCGACTAGCTTTTTAGTTGATTCTCTACAATTATTTAAGTAGACTATCATATCATCCGCAAAGAATGATAGCTAGGTCTCCTCATTGCCAATTTTAATGCCTTCAATTTCTTTTTCTTCTATAATTGCTACTGCTAGTGTTTCTAGTACAATGTTAAATAATAGAGGTGATAATGGGCATCCTTATTTCACTCCTGATCTTATTGGGAATGCATCTAATTTATCCCCGTTGCAGATGATGTTTTCTGATGGTTTTAGATAAATACTGTTTATTATTTTTAGGAAAGGACCTTCTATTCCTATACTTTCTAGTGTTTTCAATAGGAATGAATTGTATTTTGTCAAAGGTTTTTCTGCAGCTATTGAGATAATAATGTGATTTTTGTTGGTTTGCTTGTTGATATGGTCAATTATGTGGATGGTTTTCCTAATATTGAACCATTCTTGCATTCCTGGTTAAATCCCACCTGATCATAATGAATTTCCTTGTGATCACTTGCTGGAGTCTTTTTGCTAGTATCCTATTTAAGATTTTTGCATCTATGTTCATTAAGGAGATTGGTCTATTGTTTTCTTTCTCTGTTTTTGACCTGCCTGACTTTGGAATCAGTACCATTTTTGTGTCATAAAAGGAATGTGGTAGAACTCCCCCTTTGCTTATTATGTCAAATAGTTTGTATAATATTGGTATTAGTGCTTTGAATGTTTGATAGAATTCACTCATAAATCCATCAGGCCCTGGTGATTTTTTCTTAGGGAGTTCTTTGATGGGTTGTTGAATTATTTTTTTCTGATATGGGATTATTTATGTATCCTATTTCTTCTTTTAATCTAGGTAATTATTATTTTTGTAAATAACCATACATATCACCTAGATTGCCATATTTATTGCCATATAATTGGGCAAAAGTTTTTAATGATTGCCTTAATTTCTTCTTCAATGGAGCTGAGGCCTCCCTTTTTATCTATGATACTGTTAATTTGGTTTTCCCTTTTTAAAAATTAGATTAACCATTACTTTGTTTATTTCATTTGGTTTTTCAAAATGCCAGCTTCTTGTCTTATTTATTAGTTCAATAGTTCTTTCACTTTCAATTTTATTAATTTCTCCCTTAATTTTTGAGATCTTTAATTTAGTTTTCATTTGGGGAGTTTTAATTTGCTTTCAAGTTTTTTGATTTGCATGTCCAATTCAACTGACCTCTGCACTCCCTAATTTGTTAATATATGAACTCAAGGATATCAATTTCATCCTGAGTACTGCTTTGGCTACATCCCATAGATTTTGGAAGGATGTCTCATCATTGTCATTTTCTTCAATGAAATTATTAATTATTTCTATGATTTGTTCTCTAACTAACCGATTTTGGAGAATCATATTATTTAATTACAATAATTTTTGATTTGCCTCTTCATGTACCCTTACTGATTATTATTTTTATTTCATTATGGCCTGAGAAGGTTGAAATTATTATTTCTGCTTTTCTGGATTTGTTTGCTATGTTTTTATGTCCTAGTATATGGTCAATCTTTGTGAATGTACATATGCTACTGAAAAGAAAGTATATTCCTTTTTGTCGCTATTTATTTCTCTCCATATATCAACTCTAATTTTTCTAAGATTTTATTCATATCTCTTACCTCTTTCTTATTTATTTTTTGATGTGATATACCTAAATTTGATAGTGGTAAGTTCAGGTCTCCCAGTAGTATAGTTTTACTATTTCCTCCTTCTATTCCACTAGTTTCTCCTTTAGAAATTTGGATGTTATACCATTTGGTGCATACATGTTGATTACTGATATTTCCTCATTGTTTATACAGCCATTTATCAGGATTTACTTACCTTTCCTATCCCTTTTAACCAGATCTATTTTTACTTTGGCTTTGTCAGATATCAAGATTGCAACTCCTCCCTTCTTTCTATCAGTAGAGGCCCAATAGGTTTTGCTTCAACCTTTAATTCTAACCTTTTGAGTGTCTTCCTGCCTCAGGTGTATTTCTTGTTGACAACATATGGTAGGATTTTGGTTTCTAATCCATTCTGCTATTTGTTTTTGTTTAATGGGTGAGTTCATCCCATTCATGTTCAAAGTTATGATTGCCACTTGTGTATTCACCAGCATTTTCATATCCTCTCTGTGAACTCTAGATTACTCCACCTTACTTAGTCTAACAAAAATCAGGAAATTGTGAACTTTAGATTACTCCACCCTACTTAGTCTAACAAAATCAGAAATGTGTACACCCATACTTAAGGATTAAGTATTTAGGAGGATGGTCTATGACAGACATATGTTAGCAAATGGCAAATCAGAAACAACTAACAGATCCCTGAGCTGCTCTAAGTCAAGCTTAAGCTAATATTGGTAAATGTGAGATACAGGAAAGTGATGTAAAACCTTCTATACATTTCACATCACTTCCTCTCTCCTGCCTCTATGATGGCCGAGAGGTGGCTGGAGGCAGCTTGCTGAGTGTGCTGGCATCTTTGCATGGCAGCAACTATAATCTGGATTTAGTGGTGAGTTTTCCTTGATACCATACTGGAGAAAGCCTAGTAACCTACTTTGGTGAGGCTCTTCTCTGAGAACTCTCATTGTTTAGGCTTATTTTTCTCTCCTTTACCTTCTAAACACTATCCTCTTAGAAAAAGTCTCTAATCTTCAAGGCCCTCATGGCTCTCCTGGCACAGGCCAGGTGGGAGAAATCCCATACCTTTTTCCTCTGTCTTCTCCTTGATTTATTCCCTATATATTGATTAAACCACCATATATTTCCAAACTGTCTTGGGTATTTTATTTGGGATATTCCCTGGTGACCAAAAATCAAATTCAAATTAGGTCACAACCCTAAATTATCCTTACATTTCTTAATTCTGTCCTTTCTTCTTTTGTTATATCCTTTTAAACCAGCTGTTTACTTTAAATCAGTCCCCCTAAACTCCACCCTTAATATGCTTTCCTTTCTTCCCCCTCCCTTTTTGTTTCCTTCTTATTTTTTTAGGGTCTGTTAAGTTCCCTCCCCCCTCTCTTTCCCTCCCTTTTTGTACACCCCCTACCCCCTCAGTTTTCCCTTTTCACTTTCCTTGTAGTATAATATAGAATTCAAGATCCCAATGGATCTAGATGTTCTTCCCTCTCAGAACTGATTTCACTTAGCGTAAGGTTTAAGTATTACCTATTAGCACTCTCTCCTTATAAAAGTATTCCTTCTTATAGGAGTATTCTTCCCCTCCCCTTCCAATGTGTCTCTTTGTGTGATAAAGATTATCTTATTTATCTTATTTCTTCAAGTATCTCTTTGTGCCATCTTCGATTCCCCCTCCCTTTTTCTTTTTTTGCATATCATCTTATACCATTTATTATCCCAATCACTTCCTGGAAATGATTCTTCTAATTACTATAACAATGAATACAATTTTTGAGAGTTACAAATAACACTTCCCCAATGATTCTCAAATTGTCTCTTTGTGCTCCATTTTCTTGATCTGTCATCTTTTCAGTGAGATATTTTGTTTTCTTCTATTTTTCAGTCTTTTGACTTTGATATATTAATTCTTGCTGTTTTGCAAGATCATTGGCTTCCAATTGCCTGGTTTTTCTTTTTGGTTTGGTATACTGCTTTTCATGGCTTTCAGCTGTTCCTTCAATTGGGAGATCTTGTCCTTTAAACTGTTATTTTCTTTTTGAACTATTTCCCACTTTTCTTGCCAGAAGGCTTCCATCATTTTGATAAGCTCCAGTTTAAATTCTTCAAAAGCTTGTGGACAATTCCCATTTTTTAGAAGTTTTTGGTGCATTTATTTGTATTTCTTCTTCTATTTCCTCTGTACCCTGGGTTTTTCCTCAATAATCATCATCCAGGGTCATCCCTTACTTCTTGTTTTTCTTTGTGTTGGGAAGTTGATGTTCCTGGGCAGTGTTTGCCATCACTATGGTTGTTTTTGCTTCCCTTTTTAGTCAGAAATCTGAGTGATATGGGCAGGCTCTCTGTGTATAGAGCTAAGGAGCAAGGATTTTGGCTGAGGCCAATTCTTGTGTCTCTGTAGATTCCTCTATTTGCTGTCCCTCTTTGTGCTATCTCC
The DNA here is from genome assembly GCF_027887165.1 of Monodelphis domestica. Taxonomy (NCBI): domain Eukaryota; kingdom Metazoa; phylum Chordata; class Mammalia; order Didelphimorphia; family Didelphidae; genus Monodelphis; species Monodelphis domestica. Next base: position 244,573,586 of record NC_077232.1, read on the forward strand.
CTACTGGTGCCCATGGTCTGTACTCCTCAGTATGCTGGGGCCTTAGGTATAGATGCTCTCAGGGGTAGGTCCTCACTGGTCTTAGCTGCCAAGGACCTAGAGGTGCCCCTCATTCACTCTAGAGGTGCCCTTTGCTCACTCACTGATTCTAGCATGCTCTGGCTCTGACTTTGACTTTGTAGGTGAGGTGGGTGAAGGTATATCAGCTCGTGTTTTGTTGGGAGGTTTTTTACCCCCTTGTAGTGTGGAAATGCCGAAATCCCACATACCTTCAATGCTCCGCCCTCCTGTAGAGTCCCTTCGTTCATTTGAATTTTTTTTTTTTTGTATTTTGAGGTATTCTATATAGGTAGGTGCTAAGGGGAGGAAGAGTTCTGTGTCTAGACCGCCGCCATGTTTACCTGGAAGTCCTGCATTGTACTTTAATTTCTTTTTCTGATATGGGATTATTTAAGTATTCTATTTCCTCTTCTGTTAATCTAGACAATTTATATTTTTGTAAATATTTGCCCTTTTCACTTAGATTTTCATATTTTTGGCCATATAACTGAGCAAATTAGTTCTTAATAATTGCTTTAATTTCCTCTTCATTAACTTTGAGATCACCCTTTTCATCTTTGTTACTGTTGATTTGAGCCACTTTTTATTATTAGACTATCCAATACTGTATATGTTTTTTCATCTTTTGAAAGTATTTTCTCCTAGTCTTATTCATTAGTTTTATAGTTTTTTTTTACTTTCAATTTTATTAATTTATCCTTTAATTTTTAGGATTTCCAATTTAGTTTTTATCTGGGGATTTTTAATTTGTTCTTTTTTACAATTCACTGATCTTCACCATCATTATTTTTTTGGTATAGGCACTCAGCAATAAACATTTTCCCTTGCATACTGCCTTGACTATATCTCATAGATTTTGATATGTTATATCATCATTGTCATTATCTTTAATGAAGTCCATAACTGTTTCTGTGATTTCTTTTTTGACCCACCAGTTTTGAGGAATTAGATTATTTAGTTTCTGGGACCTCTGTGCAGTTTTCTTTGATAATTTCTTGTAATATGATATCTAAGTTCTTTTCTTGATAATGACTTTCAGGTATACAATAATTCTCAAATTTCCTCTCAAATTAGTTTAGTTGCTTTTCCAGAAAGATATTTCATGTTTTCCTCTTTTTTTAATCCTTTGATTCTATTTTCCTTTTTCTTCATTGCTCATTGAATCAATATTTTCTAGATGGTCAATTCTTATTTTTAAGACCTGATTTTCCTCAGTCAGTTTTTTGTTCTCCTTTTTTTTCAATTGGCTCATTTCTTCTTGAATCACTTTCATTTCTCTTCCCCATTTTTTCTCACCCTCTCTTAATTAATATTTGCAGTCTTTTTTTAACTCTTCAAGTATTTGTGTTGAATCCACATTTTTCATTTGAACTTTATATGTGTCTTCTTTGCTTTCACTGTACCCTTTTGTATCTGTATTTTGCTCTTTGTCTCCATAAAAATTCTTTCATATTAAGTCCTTTTTTTGGTGTTTCCTTATTTTTCCTTTCTAATTTTAGGTAGGTTCTCTTTTCTGGTAAGTAGGTATACCATCTTAAACTTCAGTCCCTCCTTGATGTTATTTTCAGCTTATTTTCTGAATCTGAGAGCTGATATCTCTGGGAGCTCCCTCACTTTGCTGATTCAATTGACTCTTGAGTTGCTGATGGCTTAAGGACTTGTCTCAGGCTTGGTCATAAGCTTTTGATATCACTCTGACCTTGATCAGGTCAGGGGCTGATCAAATTCAAACCCCAGGTTCAGGCTCAAGTTTTTGTCTTGCTGTCTACTTGATCTAATAGGCACATCCTTTATTGTCATGTCTTGGAGCTCTGCCCTGAACTTTAGACAGAAAGATCAGTACTTAGTACTTAGTTCTATCAGCCACCCCAATCTGTATACTATGTCTTTATCCCAAGCTCAGAATTGAAATCTTAGCTTCACTCTGGGCCCATAGGTATAAGCCCTACTTTAATCTAGACTGCCCTGGGCTAGGACTATGGACTTCTCCACAGTTTTGAAAATTCAAGGGGTGTAGGTTGGACCAATATTTTCCTAGGCAGGATCTCATTGTCTGAATGTTGGCTTTGGCTTAGTTTATCAACATGGGACAGATGATATGGAGTCAGGGTATGTGGCTTGTTCTTTCTTGGCTTGCTCTTCCCTCCTTGCTGCATTTTCTTGCTGGCTCTTCTCTCCTCTCACTCCAGTTCCCCAGAGAATCTCTGCCTACCTTTTGGGTTTTTCTTATCTTGAAAGTTGTTTCACTCTATCTCCTTGTTGGTTCTTTCACTCCTGTATTTGTTTTGTGGCAATATTTTAATCTTGGTCAGAGAGGAATTTTATGGTGACACAGAGCAATTCTGGTTCACTGCTCCAGCTTGACTCCCCCCCTGGAAGTCTCCATATTTTTCTATCAGACCTTTCACTTCTCAGTCTTTTTTGTTAGATTTTGTTAGATTTTCATCAGTTTGTTCCCATTAACCATCAGTGGCCTCAAAGTTCCATCCAGTGCTTCCTTCTTGTCTCCATTTATACAATTTCACCTTGTATTATTACTAGCTCCCTTAGTTTCAACTACTATCTCTGTGTAGATTAATCTCACATCTGTTTTATAGCCTTGATTTCTCTATTGCAATCCCATCTCCTATCTTCAACTACCAATTGGTATCTCAAACTAGATAACCCATATATATCTTAAACTCAACATGTCCAAACATCAAACTTATTCCCCCACCCAAGCCTTCCCATCTTCTTAATTTTCTTATTATTTTTGAGAACATCATCCTTCTCCCAGTCACCAAGACTTATAACCTAGAGGTTGATCTTGGACTCCTCACTCCCTCTCCTCCCATATCTAGTCAGTTTCCAAGTCTTGTGAATTCTTCTTTAGCTATATTTCTCAAATATCCCAATTTCTCTGTCACTGATAACACTCTTCTTCAAGGGCCAGTAGGAGAGGTAAGATAAAAAAAATTGGTAATACAAATTATACTTATGTGTATGTGCTATAGAAGATGTGGGGACTTAAACCTTTTTATTTTACTGATCTCATGACTTTGTTTTATTTTTTAGGCTAAAACTTTTTATATGAGAATTTAATCATCCTAGAAAGCATATTTTCTCTTGTGAGATTAATAATAATATTAATAATAAAATATCATTAATTAAAAGGTTCAATAGGTCCAGGTAACAGAAGTTTTATTATAACTTGTTGGTTTCATTAAGCTTCAGGACTATGAATCTACGAGAAAGTTGCATTTAAAAAGAGAAAAAGAGAAAAATAAATAGTTACAGATCATTAAACAGCATCTTCTCCTTTATTCTCAGTGCTAGGGAAACTGTCCTTAAAAAGGTAGTACTGAGGACAAAATTGACCATCATTCTGATTTGGTGTAAGTGCATGCTATGGCAACAAAGATGCTGACAGTTGCAGCTTCTATCACTCAGCTGATTTGAAGAGACACAGAGTCAATAAAACAGAGTTCCAAAAGCTCCCCTGCTGAAAACCTCTCCTGCCCTTCATAGTGATACCTTTGTCCTTTAGGATTCATTCATCTGCTTTAGGAATGTGATAGCCTGGGTCATAAAAATAGGACAGTGTTCAGTCCACAGTAGCTTGAGGAGGGATGCCCATTTTAACCCCAAAGGAGACAATATTTTTTCCAACATTTTTATTCTTTTATACTTTTGTCTTTAATTTAAATTCTTTTGTGTTTGGATAAAAGATTCTTTTAAAACCATTTTATGATAGTAAAATTTACAATAAGATATTTGGTTACCCCCAACCTTTGATATCTAAACTATTTCAAATTTGTTGCAAATCAGTTTCTACTTTAACCCAGAGTCAAAAAGTCATCTTTCTTTTTTAATGCCAAGCAACTTGGAAGGCAGTCTCTAAAAGATAGTATCTAATATACATGAAAAGAATTTTAGAATTATGGAGAGAACCACAGATTTAATCACTGCCTCCAACTCGGTTTTTGATTGGTAGAATCCCCCCCCCCCCCACACACACATATACACACACATATAAGTAGAAGTGACCACAGAGGTCATCTTGTCCAACCACTTTATACATCAGGAAACTGAGGCTGAGTTTAAATGATTTGCTCTATGACACAAGAGGTAGTAAATATTCTAGAAAGGATTTGAACCCATGATTTCCAAATCCATAGCCAGTGCTTTCTACCACTGTATCAGAGATAGTAGGAAAAAGGAATGATTCTGGAGTCAGAAGAGCTGTGTTAAAATTACCCTACTGATCCTTAATATTTACCTGACTTTGGTCAAGTCACTTACTCATCTTAGACTCTAATTTGGAAATTTTTTAAGGAAGGGATTGTACTTGATGGATATTTAAATCTCCTTTAGCTCTAAATCCATAACCCTGTTATCCTATGACATTGGACAACATGATTTATTCTCAGTTTCCTCATCCTTAAAATAAAGAGGCTGTCCCAGATAATATCTACATTCTGAAATTCTGTAAGTAATTGTAAAAAAATAGAAGTCCTGGATAGCATCAGAAAGAAAACAAAGAATTTGGCTTGGAATGTAATCTGATGGATCTAGGTAGAAATTTAGCCCTTTAACACATAGAAAGCCAGATCCAGAGTTGCGTGGGAGTAGATGGAACTTATTTTATTTTGGAAGTTGTGCAGCATTTTTAATGAGCCCATTCTGTTCATGCATGGAAGTAGATTGGGGAACATGAGTGGAATAGAGAGGGAAAGGAAGGGAAGGGAAGGGAAGGAAAAAGAAGAAGAGAGAATTTGAGAGGGGGAATAGAGGAGTGGAAAGAAGAAGAAATCAGAGGAAAGGAGAAGAGCTGAACAGAGATCTAAAGTGAACTTAAAAAAGTAAGTTGGTGCTTGGTAGTGTTAATAAATTTGAATAAATTATTAGCAAAGGAACAAAGACTTATACTTCAACTACTTAACAGATGAGAAGAATTCACCTTCCCTCACCCCTCCCACACTAACTTTATGTGATATAGATCATTTTACATCTAAATTCTAAATAACTAATCATATTTCTTCATAAAATACATAAAATATTAAATTATCCTCATTTTCCATTGGATAATTACTAGTCATTTTCATCTGTCAAGTAGAAATATTACTTGCTCTACACATCTCAAAGGATTGCTAGGAGGAATGAGTTTTATAAATTTTAATGAACTATGGAACAATGAACAGTCATTATACATTTTAAGTGAGTATACTTGCATAAATACAAAATTTTTATCTTAAATGTTTTATATGGTTACCAATTTCCTTACAAATTTAGAATCAAGCACCTTCTAGAAAGTACTCAGCAGCAAATAAGTGTTTAATATCTTTGAAAAGCATTCATCAGTAAAGATAAACAAAAGTTCTCTCTTACTTGAGTGAATCATTGGTATATGAGGAGATTATATGGTTAGTTTTATATTTTCTATATACATCTCCATCTATGTACATTATATATATATATATATGTATATTATGTATTTGATAATAGATATGGATTGTCTACTGACCTAAACTTGTTCATGTATTTTCTGAAGAACAGAATCTACTATCAAAGAATACCAGAATATTGGGGAGTTAAAAACCAATAGAGATTGTTTTAAAACATATCTTAGTATAGCAGAACATACAGTATAGTAGAAGTCAAGATATTTGTGTCTCAGTGAGGTTTTGCCACTGATTAGCCATATGACAATACAATTTAAAAATATTTTATTTTTAATATAAAATTTAAAAATATTTTATTTTGAATATACTTTACCCCAACTTTTGACAATTTTCTAAACTTTTACGGTTCAAAATTCTCTCCCTCCCTCTCTTTAGTGCCCCTTCCCTAAGAATTTTAATTTAATCTTTATTACATGATCATATAAACATTTTCATATTGGTCATAGTATGGAGGAAGAAAAAAACAGGAAGAAAATAAAGTGAAAAATATTATGCTTTGAATGGCATTCTTACTCATCACTACTTTCTCTGAAGATGGAAGCCATTTTTCATCATAAACCGTTTGGAATTGTGTTGGCTTGTATGTCTGAGAATAACTAAACCATTCATAGTTGATTTTACTGCAATACTGGTGTACATTATTCTACTAGTTTAACTGGCTTCACTTTGCATCAGTTCATGTAAGTTTTTCTAGTTTTTATTTTTTTTTCTGGAATCATTCTGCTTAATATTTCTTATAGAACAATCGTGCCCTCCTAGGGCAGCTCTCCAGTCTCTGACCCCCACCTGACACCCAGCTCTCACTTGTGGCTCCCAGTAGCTGCTAGCATGTGGCAGTGACCACACCCCGGGCAACGGCTTCGACAGGCCGGCTAAACCTTGTGAGGGTAGCCATCAGGTCATCGACCCCTGGTGAACCAGGGCTTTGCTCACCGAGCATGTGAAGACTGCTTCGGCTGAACAGACAGAAGAAACCAATAAGAAGGTTCAACGGCTGAGAGGGCGACGCAGCAAAGCACTGTGGAGTGCTTAGGGCGTGTTGGAGCACAAAAGACAACACAGCCATCCAATGCAGCTGAGGAAGTCTCCAGGTGTAACAACTTTTCATGCCAATGGACCCAGGCTTCCAACGCCAAGAGAGTGGGACTGTCTCTGTGCAACGACTTTTCCACTTAAATCTCCTTCACGCACAAGTGTCTTTGTGCACACTCATCTATCCTGACCCCGTCTACCTTCAAGACCTGCGGCGATGGGGGAGTGGAGACGCAACAGGTGGAGGTGACCACTGGCAGTTGTAGTCATGATCCTGCACGTAGGCTGCCCACGGACTAGTGGTCTCTCGGCCCTGTGGGCAGCAGGGATGTTTTGGCAGAATCCTGGGTGACTGAGCAACCCTCTCTAGGACAGCACTGCCCACCCTAATCAAGGGAGGGGACTAGAAAAGGTGTCCCAAACATTGCCTGCCCCACAAACACCCGGTCAGCACACCACAGCTGGCGGGTCATCCCTTTAAGCAGTCAAAATCAAAGAAAAAATACAAAGAAACTCCTACTAGGAGCATGGAACATCAGGATATTACTTGACAGAGAGAATACCCCAAGACCTGAGAGAAGAACAGCTCTAATCGGTAAAGAACTGGCACGATATAACATCGACATCGCAGCCTTAAGTGAAACACGCTTACCAGAAGAGGGATTGCTCAGCGAACCCACCACTGGATACACCTTCTTCTGGAAAGGTAGAACCTCAAATGAAGACAGAATCCACGGTGTTGGCCTGGCCATCAAGACCAGTTTGCTCAAACAGCTGCCAGACTTGCCCTTGGGCATCAGCCAGAGGCTCATGAAGATCCCTTTGACTCTCAGCAAAGACGGGTATGCCACAACCATCAGCGCATATGCCCCAACACTGACCAGCACAGAGGAGACCATTGAGCAGTTCTACTCTGACCTGTGTGCCGTCCTGCACTCAGTGCCCACAAATGACAAGCTGATAATACTGGGAGACTTCAAAGCCCGCTTTGGCCAGGACCATGAAAGATGGAAAGGAGGGCTCGGCAAACACGGCGTGGGCAAAATGAACAACAATGGCCTACTGCTACTCAGCAAATGCTCAGAGTTAGAATTCACCATCACGAACTCTGTGTTCAGAATGGCGAACAAATATAAAACAACATGGATGCACCCACGATCAAAACAGTGGCATCTCATTGACTACATCATTGTATGCCGGGGAGACATCCAGGATGTAAAGATCACCAGAGCCATGAGAGGAGCTGAATGCTGGACAGACCACTGATTGATTAGATTGACTCTTCAAATGCGCATTGCGCCTTGCCATCCAAAACACGCCCAGACAGTTTGCGCATTTTACAATGTGAGTCCTCTTAGAGATTCATCATATTTGCAAACATTCCAGTCCTGCCTGGATGACAAGCTGTCTGCCAAGGGACCACTCACTGGAAGCTCAACTGAGAAATGGAACCAGTTCAGAGACGCAGTGAAGGAAACATCAAAGGCAGTCCTAGGCCCCAAACAACACAACCACCAGAACTGGTTCGACAAGAACAACACTGCTATTGAAGACCTATTGAGTAAAAAGAACAAAGCCTTTATGGAGTTGCAAAATAACCCAAACTCTGCTCCTAAAAAGGACAGATTCAAATCTCTCCAAGCCACGGTGCAGGGTGAGATCAGGAAGATTCAAGACGAATGGTGGGAAAAAAAGGCAGAAGAAACCCAGCACTTTGCTGATACGAAAAACTACAAACAATTTTTCAGTGCCCTCAAGACTGTCTATGGGCCATTAAAACCCACCACCACTCCCTTGCTATCCTCTGACGGTGACACTCTCATAAAAGATAAAAAAGGCATCAACAACAGGTGGAAAGAACACTTCAGTCAGCTTCTCAACTGACCCTCTTCAGTCGACCAAAGCACCCTTGACCAGATCCCCCAAAACCACACCATTGAACAACTTGACATCCCTCCTTCAATAGAGAAAGTCCAAAAAGCCATTAAACAAATGAGTGCAGGCAAGGCACCCGGTAAAAATGGGATCCCAACTGAGGTGTACAAGGCCTTAAATGGAAAGGCTCTCCAGGCATTCTATATAGTGCTGACCAGCATATGGGAAGAGGAAGACATGTCCCCAGAACTCAGAGATGCCTCCATCATAGCCCTGTACAAGAACAAAGATGCATGAGCAGCCCGTGACAACTACAGAGGTATCTCACTACTCTCCACTGCTGGAAAGATCCTTGCTCGTGTTATACTCAGCAGACTCCTGTCATCTGTTTTAGAGCAGAACCTGCCTGAATCACAATGTGGCTTCCGACCAGATTGCAGCACCATCGACATGGTCTTCACGGTGAGGCAAATGCAGGAAAAATGCCTTCAGCAGAACCTGAGTCTCTACATTGTCTTCCTAGACCTGACAAAGGCGTTTGACACAGTGAACAGGGACACATTGTGGGTGATCCTCAGCAAACTCGACTGCCCAGCAAAATTCATCAAACTAATCCAGCTCTTTTATGTTGACATGACAGGGGAAGTCCTATCTGGTGGAGAGACTTCCTATCTCTTCAACATCGCCAATGGCGTGAAACAAGACTGTGTCCTCGCTCCGGTACTATTCAACCTATTTTTCACCCAAGTATTACGACATGCTGTGATGGATCTAGTCCTGGGCGTCTACATCAAATACCGACTGGATGGCTCACTATTCGACCTTCGCCGCCTGACTGCGAAAACAAAGACAACAGAGAGATTCATCCTGGAAGCTCTCTTCACAGATGACTCTGCTCTCATGGCCCACCAAGAAAATCATCTCTAAACCATTGTGGACAGGTTCTCCACCGCAACAAAACTGTTTGGCCTGACTATCAGCCTCAGCAAAACAGAGGTGCTGTTCCAACCTGCACCAGGGAGGCCAACGAACCAGCCGTGCATTACAATCGATGGCACGCAGCTTTCTAACATCAACACTTTCAAGTACCTGGGCAGCACCATCGCCAACGACGGGTCCCTAGACTACAAGATCAATGCCAGGATCCAAAAGGCCAGCCAGGCACTCGGGCGGCTGCGCTCCAAAGTCCTCCAACACAGTGGTGTAAGCACTGCGACGAAGCTCAAAGTGTACAACGCAGTGGTCCTCAGCTCGCTCCTCTACGGTTGTGAGACATGGACACTGTACCGGAAGCACATGAAACAGCTGGAGCAATTCCACCAACGCTCCCTCTAGTCAATCATGAGGATCCGATGGCAGGACCGAATCACCAACCAGGAAGTCCTCGACAGCCAACTCCACCAGCATCGAAGTCCTGGTCCTCAAAACCCAGCTACGATGGTCTGGACACGTCATCCGCATGGACCCACAGCGAATACCAAGACAGGTATTCTACGGTGAACTGTCAGCTGGACTCAGGAAACAAGGCCGTCCAAAGAAAAGATTCAAGGATCAGCTAAAGTCCAACTTGAAGTGGGCTGGCATGACACCAAAGCAACTAGAACTCGCTGCCTCGGACAGAAGCAGCTGGCAAACCCACGTTAACCATGCCGCCGCCACCTTTGAAGATGAGCGACGTCGACGTCTTGTCGCTGTGCGTGAACACCGACACCAGGACACAACCGCCCCTCCCGTAACAGCTGGCGTCCCAGGCCCCATGTGCCACAAACTCTGTGCCTCAGTCTTTGGACTTTCTAATTCTGTATCACCTCAAAAAGAGCTGCTATAAATATTTTTGTACAATTACATCCTTATACCACCCCCCCTTTTTCAAAATCTCTTTGGAATGTAGATCTAGTAGTGATATTTCTCAATCAGTGGACATTTTTATAGCCTTTGGCATCATTTCAAATTGCTCTCTAGAACATTTGCAGCACTTCCATGTGACAATACTATTTAACCTCTAAGCCATAGTTTCCTGATCTTATAATGAGGATAGTATCACTATGATAAAATGAGGTAATACAACAATGCTTTAAGAAACAACAACAAAAAAGTATTATATATATATATATATGTATATATATATATATATATATATATATATATAATTTTTTTAGTTGTTTGGTCAAGTTTTAGTTCTGCCTGACTTTGTACACCCATTTTGCGTTTTCTAGGCAAAGATATTAGAATGGTTTGTTATTTCCTTCTCAAACTAATTTTACACATGAGGAAACTGAGACAAACAGGCTTAACTGACTTGCTCAGGATCCCAAAGCTAGAAAGTGACTGAAACTAGATTCAAATTCAAGAAGATGCTTATTCCTGACTCTAGGTCCACTATTCTATCTACTGTCCCACCTACCTGCCAATATAGTTATTATGTACATGCAAAAAAAATTAATATAATTCTATAACAATATTTTGTTATAATCACAAATTTGTTTCATAATTTGATCACATAATGTCATATAATTTGTACATTTTAATGTTATGATTTTTATTAAAATGTAACCCAATTATGACGTATTGTAAGGGTGGAAAAGGGGGGTTATTTTATGAAAAGGTTGGACTGGATTATTTAAGAATAGAGTCACCAGGAATTTAATTTATTCCAAAGAGATTTTATTTACAATTTATTTACTAAATATAGAAAAAGTGAAGTAGGAAATCAGAGAGAGACTAGGGTAAGATATCTAGCCTAAACACTAAGTCATTTACTCCCAGCCCCTGGCTCAACCCAGGCAGGGAGAGTTAGTCCTTAGGCAAAGAGATCTTGGCAAAGCTGAGGACTTTGGGATGTCTCTCTCTGAAGAGGTAGGTCTTTCCTGAGGCTAGTCTCTTCAGAAAATTCAGGAAAGGAGTCAGGTTTTTCATTTACCACATGTCAGTCCAAAGGAAGAGATTTAGGAACAGTTTCACCAGGAAAAGTGTCTCAGGTCCAGTCAGCAGATTTTTTCTTCAGTCTCCAACTCAAAATCAGAACTCCAGAAGAAACTGAAGTTCAAGTTAAACCTCATTCAGGAAGTTGTAACTCCCTTTTAAAGATACTTTCTTTTGCATCAGTTCCTGTGCCCCTAATTTTACATTACCAATCACAGTTGAAACTTTGCTTAGGATGGCCCACGGGGCAGTCAATTTGATTATGATTCATCACCCACTATTGCACATATGGGTCACAGACCTCCTCACTTAATGATTACGTGGGATGTTTACACTTTTGGTGATTAGATCTAAAAATGGGTAGATCTCTCCATTTAACTATAAGTAGCATGTTTACAATTTTGGTGATTAAATCTAAAAATGGGCAGAGGAATTAATTTCATTTTCACAATCAGGGGAGAGTTAAATTTAATCTTGACACTTTCTTAGAACTATTGATTTGATCATTCACAATTTGAACATTAGCACAATAGAACAAAGGTATCTGGCATAGGCAGAAGATCAGGAAAGATTCTTTAATTCTTCATATATTCCTTACCTTGTGGAATCTTCCACAGATTTCTCTACAGTAAGTAACTTGAAGCAACATGGTAGAGTGGATAGACCTTTGGCCTTGGAATCAGGAAATCCTGAGTTCAAATTCTATTTTAAGTTGTGTGACCCTGTTCATTTACCTTAAATTAACTTAATCCCATGGATCCTTTAAGATCCTTTCTAGTCAATCTTAGGCAATATCAATCTTTCTGTAGTGACTATCTAGTTGTTACCTCTCTCCCATAGTCTCAGAAGAGATATATGGCTTGGTATACCAATGATAGGTTGCTCCATTTCCAACAAAAGTCATAACTCAGTGTTAAATCTTACCCTTCTGCAAGAGAAACCTTTCAAAACTTCCTTGGCCATTTTACCAAAGGTCAGAGTATCAATAAGTCTTTGAACTCTTGGAATATTAAATACAAGCACAGGACCTTTTTTTCTCTTCTTCCCAGACTGCCTATGAAAGCATCTTCCTTCTTATCCAGATTGTTATTATTATCTTGATTGTTTCCTCTAAAAACTTTTAACTTTATAGAAAAACCACAAAATAGTCATTTTTGTCATGAATTACATTCTAAAATATTTGCCTTTTCTAGTAAAAATGAAATAATTATTTATTTAACCACATACTTGACAATGTTCATGAATTCCTATTCATTTTAATAACATTTGGGTACCTAATATGTGTTCAGGCATAATAATTAAATTAACCATAGATTAATGGGAAAAAAGACTGTTCAGATTTCAGATATGTCATTTATTTATAATATAATGATGAACAACCCTATAAGGTCATGTGACTTTGTAAAAATTATGTTTTATTTAAATTTCAGTTAACTAATTCTGAAATGCAGATTTTAAATTATTTTTTTCCTTTTAAACTATCAAAGAACTAGAATTATCTCCTTGACAGGATTTCTTCTTCTTCCTTTCTCCTAAATTGCGTTCTATTATACTATTGTATTCATTTGAACTTGGCAGGAGACAGTATGCAAATCTGTGCCTGCTTCCTGTGTATCAGTGAGGGAGATCTCTGAAATGTAAGCATTATTGCAGAGTTGCTTAAAGTTAGCTCCAGTCAAACAGTATTATAATCTAATCCTATCTAAGAAAGGATGCCTTGAGGTCAATTTAGGCCCTTTCATACAAAGTGCCCATTGTTAATGTATTGAAATTATTTTTTAAATTAGATTTTATTTTTCAATTGACAAAATCTATTCTTTTCTCCAAATCTAACATCTCCAACTGGAGAAAAAAGGAGAAAAAACCCTGTAATTATATGAAAAGTCAAGCAAAACATATTCTCATATTTGTCATATTAAAAATGAATTTAATAATTGTTCCAGGAATATTTGTAACAAGGGTCCAACCTTACATTTTAGCTTGAACAAGAAGTAGTGTTTTTTTTTCTTTTAAGCAAACTCATTCAAACTACTAAACTTATCTATGAAGAGAATATTTTTGCAACATGGGAAACTATACATTATATCTATCTAGCATTGCTAAAACATTAGAATTTTCCTTGCATTTGGTTTCTTTTCTAAATAAAATCTGAAATATACATGAACAATTTTCACACAAATGAAAATAAGGATATGTGAGCCAATACTTCCCTCTGTTTATTCTAGAAACACTGTGCTCTCCTATTTGTTGGCAAGTTTTTTAAAGGTATCATTTCAATGCAAAGGTCACTGAAGGAACAAAAAAGTTACAGATTCCTCCAATGAACACATGAAGGGCATAGTTATTGGTGAAACAATAAAAATGCTCCTTACTGTAATTTGCCATTCCAAAGTATTAACCCCTTATGATACTGAAGAAAGACTATCTGCCTTCAATTATTTCCTGATCTCCAAATATTCAACATTACTATAGTTTTAAACCTCAGAAAAAATTGTCAGTGACATTTTCTCTTTCTTGATATTAAACATGGAAGCTAAAAGCAAGATAGTTAGACAGTAAAATAGATAGAAGGTTGGGCCCAGAGTCAGGAAGACTTGAGTTTAAATTTGGTCTATACACTTAACTAACCGGGTGACCCTGGGCAACTTGCTTAAACCTCTTTGCCTCAGTTTCCTCATCTATAAAATGAGCAGGAGAAGAAAATGACAAATCACTATAGTACCTTTGCCTAGAAAACTCCAGATGTGGTCACAAAGAGTCAGAAATGACTGGAAGAACTGAAAAAAACCAAAAGTAACCCATTTTTGAAAAATCACCATTTAGGTTTAAAAATTAGAATAATGAACTCTGCAAATTGTCCTGCAGAAGTGACCATTTTTTGGGAGGCTTTGAAATAATTCTTTCTTACTCCAAAGTTGTGCACTATGGCTGCTGTCTTGTATGAAGTCCAAATGCTCTATTGACAAAATATTATACAGGGCTATTTTTGTGAATAATATGGCTGAGCCGATCTCATTAAGCATTATTTCAACTAGAAACCAAGTATTGTCTTAACCTTTCACATTAGAAAAACAAAGTGAATCAAGATTACAAACTAACCCAATTTTGAAATGCAATCTATTATTGCATTTATTATGAATATTATTATGAAATGCAATCTATTATTGCCTATTATGAATAGGCAATCTATTATGTTAGTCTGTCAACATCCATATCTTGATTGCACTCCTCAGGTGATTTATGAGCTGTTAATAAGATTGTTCTCATTGCCCTCTTTCCCACATATTCCAATAGAGATTTGGGATCTTTAGTTTATATCGTTTTGTAGTTTATTTTTTATTATTGTTTTTTAACTTTTGAAACATTTTATTTAATTAATTAAGAATATTTTTCTATGGTTAAAAGATTCATGTTCTTTCCCTCCCCTTCCCCCATCCCACTCCTATAGCTAACATGCAGTTCCACTGAGTTTTACATGTGTCATTGATCAAGACCTATTTCCATATTGTTGATATCTGTACTAGGGTGATCATTTAGAGTCTACATGCACAGTCATATCCCTATTAATTCATGTAATCAAGCAGTTGTTTTTCTTCTGTTTCTACTCCCACAGTTCTTTCTCTTGATTTGTATAGCATCTTTCTCATAAGTGTCTCATAATTGTCCTGGGTCATTGCATTACTGCTAGTAAAGGGGGGTTTGGGATCGTTAATTATGAAAATAGTTTTTGTTTTGTTTTTCCCTTAGTAGATAGAATCCAACATGTCAAACTAATAGAATGCTGGACTTGGAATTAGGGAAACTGCCTCAGTATCTTATTTTATTTATTTATTTTTTAAGATTTAAACATTTTATTTGGTCATTTTCAAACATTGGAAACAAAGATAATTTTCTTTTCCTCCCCCACCCCTCCCGCCACTTCTCCCATAGCCAACATGCAATTCCACTGGATATCACACGTGTCCTTGATCCAAACCCCTTTCCATGTTGTTGGTATTTGCATTAAGGTGTTCATTTAGAGTCTCTACTCAATCATATTCCCTCAACCCCTATAGTCAAACAGTTGCTTTTCCTCGGTGTTTTAACTCCCACAGTTTGTCCTCTGCTTGTGGATAGTGTTTTTTTCTCCTAGATCCCTGCAGGTTGTTCAGGGACATTGCATTGACACTAATGGAGAAGTCCATTACGTTCGGTTATACCACAGTGTATCAGTCTCTGTGTACAATGTTCCCCTGGTTCTCCTCCTTTAGCTCTGCATCACTTCCTGGAGGTTGTTCTAGTTCCCATGGAATAACTCTAGTTCATTATTCCTTTTAGCATAATAGTATTCCATCACCAACATATACCACAATTTGTTCAGCCATTCCCCAACTGAAGGGCATCCCCTCATTTTCCAGTTTTTTTTTTTGCCACAACAAAGAAAGCAGCTATGAATATTCATGTACAAGTCTTTTTCCTTATTATCTCTTTGGGGTACAAACCCAGCAGTGCTATGGCTGGATCAAAGGGCAAACAGTCTTTTATTGCCCTTTGGGTATAGTTCCAAATTGCCCTCCAGAATGGTGGAATCAATTCACAACTCCACCGGCAATGAATTAATGTCTCTACTTTGCCACATCCCCTCCATCATTCACTACTTTCCTGTGCTGTCATGTTGAACAATCTGCTAGGTGTGAGGTGATACCTCAGAGTTGTTTTGATTTGCATCTCTCTGATTATAAGAGATATAGAACACTTTTTCATGTGCTTATTAATAGTTTTGATTTCTTTAACTGAAAACTGCCTATTCATGTCCCTTGCCCATTTATCAATTGGAGAATGGCTTGATTTTTTTGTACAATTGGTTTAGCTCTTTATAAATTTGAGTAATTAGACCTTTGTCAGAGGTTTTTGTTATGAAGATTGTTTCCCAATTTGTTGCTTCCCTTCTGATTTTAGTTACATTGGTTTTGTTTGTACAAAAACCTTTTAATTTGATGTAGTAAAAATTATTTATTTTACATTTTGTTACTCTTTCTAAGTCTTGCTTGGTTTTAAAATCTTTCCCTTCCCAAAGATCTGACATATATACTATTGTATATATACTATATTGTATATATATACTATATACTATATATATATATAATGTATACTATTCTGTGTTCACCTAATTTACTTATAGTTTCCTTCTTTATGTTCAAGTCATTCACCCATTCTGAATTTATCTTGGTGTAGGGTGTGAGGTGTTGATCCAAACCTGATCTTTCCCACACTGTCTTCTAGTTTTCCCAGCAGTTTTTATTAAATAGTGGATTTTTGTCCCCAAAACTGGGGTCTTTGGGTTTGTCATAGATGGTCTTGATGAGGTCACTTACCCCAAGTCTATTCCACTGATCCTCCTTTCTGTCTCTTAGTCAATACCAATTTTTTTTTTTTATGAACACTGCTTTATAATATAGTTTGAGATCTGGGACTGCAAGGCCACCTTCCTTTGCATTTTTTTCATTATTTCCCTGGATATCCTTGATCTTTTGTTCTTCCAAATGAATTTTGTTATGTTTTTTTTTTCTAGTTTAGTAAAAATTTTTCTTGGAAGTTCAATGGGTATGGCACTAAATAGGTAGATAAGTTTGGGTAGGATGGTCATCTTACCCATGAGCAGTTAATTTTTTCCCAATTACTCAAATCTAGTTTTAGTTGTGTGGAAAGTGTTTTGTAGTTGTGTTCATATGGTTCCTGTGTTTGTCTCGGCAAATAGATTCCTTAAGTATTTTATATTGTCAAAGGTGATTTTGAATGGAATTTCTCTTTCTAATTCTTGCTGCTGAGATGTGTTTGAGATATATAGAAATGCTGATGACTTGTGTGGGTTTATTTTGTATCCTGCAACTTTGCTAAAATTGTTGATTATTTCCACTAGCTTTTTGGTTGATTCTCTAGTATTTGTTAAGTAGACCATGATGTCATCTGCAAAGAGTGATGACTTGATCTCCTCATTGCCAATTTTAATACCCTCAATTTCTTTTTCTTCTCTAATTGTTACTGCTAGTGTGTCTAGTACAATGTCAAATAATAGAGGTGATAATGGGCATCCTTGTTTCATTCCTGATATTATTGGGAATGCATCTAGTTTATCCCCATTGCAGATGAAGTTGGCTGATGGTTTTAGATAGATACTGTTTATTATTTTTAGGAAGGATCCTTCTATTCCTATATTTTCTAGTGTTTTCAATAGGAATGAATGTTGTATTTTGTCAAATGCTTTTTCTGCATTTATTAAGATAATCATGTGATTTTTTTTGGGTTTGCTTATTGATATTGTCGATTATGTGGATGGTTTTCCTGATATTGAACTGCCAGGGACATCTACAGGGTTGCAATAGGGGACAGTTTAGAACTGTCAGGGGACAATTTAGAGCTGTTGGAGAACAGCTATTGAGTCGCAAGAAAGAAAGACTGGAAAATTATCAAAGAGGGATAATGAAGGTTTATTGTAAGCAGCACACCAGATTTAAAGCTCTTCTTGAGAGACACAATCTATCCTTCCCAATCCTCTCCAGAATGTGAATAGGGGAGTTAACCCATTCCCAGGAGATCTTGGAAATGTTCATGCAGCCTTGAACTGAGATTACTATGTTTTGGTGTACTCAGCAGGAATGGTATGTCACAAACACCTGGGAAGAGGAACTCCATTCCATGAAGTCATGAAAGGTTCACTGCATTGAACCATCCTTGCATTCCTAGTATAAATCCTTCCTGATCAAAGCGAATAACCCTTGTGATGACTTGCTGAAGTCTTTTTGCTACTATCCTGTTTAAGATTTTTGCATCTATGTTTATTATGGAGTTTGGTCTATAGTTTTCTTTTTTCTGTTTTTGGCCTGCCTGGCTTTGGGATCAGTACCATGTTTGTGTCATAAAAAGAATTTGGTAGAACCCCTTCTTGGCTTATTATGTCAAATAGTTTGTATAGTATTGAGATTAGCTATTCTTTGAATGTTTGATAAAATTCACTTATGAATCCATCAGGCCCTGGGGATGTTTTCTTTGGGAGTCCATTGATGGCCTATTCAATTTCTATTTCTGATATGGGATTGTTTAAGAATTCTATTTCTTCTTCTGTTAATCTAGGCAATTTATATTTTTGTAAATATTCATCCATACCACCTAGATTGGCATATTTATTGCTATATAATTGGGCAAAATAGTTTTTAATGATTGCCTTAATTTCCTCTTCATTGGAGGTGAGTTCTCCCTTTCCATCCTAATACTGTTAATTTGATTTTCTTCTTTCCTCTTTTTTTATTAGATTGACCAGTATTTTGTCTATTTTGTTTGTTTTTACAAAATACCTGCTTCTAGTCTTATTTATTAATTCAATAGTTCTATCACTTTCGATTTTATTAATTTCTCCCTTAATTTTTAGGATCTCTATTTTGGTTTTCTTCTGGGGATTTTCAATTTGTTTGCTTTCAAGTTTTTTGATTTGCATGTCCAATTCATTGATCTCTGCCCTCCCTAGTTTGTTAATGTATGAAATCAAGGATATAAATTTTCCCCTGAGTACTGCTTTGGCTACATCCCATAGAGTTTGAAAGGATGTCTCCTCATTGTCATTTTCTTCAATGAAATTATTAATTGTTTCTATGATTTGTTTTTTGACTAATCGATTTTGGAGAATCATATTATTTAATTTCCAATTAGTTTTTGATTTATCTCTCCTTGTACCCTTTCTCATCATTATTTTCATTGCCTTATGATCTGGAAAGGTTGCATTTATTACTTCTGCTTTTCTGTAGTTGTATACCATGTCTTTATGACCTAGTATATGGCCAGTCTTTGTGAATGTGCAATGTGCTGCTGTAAATAAGGTGTATTCCTTTTTGTCCCTATTTATTTTTCTCCATATGTCTATTATCTCTAATTTTTCTATGATTTCATTCACATCTTTACCTTTTTCTTATTTATTTTTTGGTTTGATTTATCTAAATTTGATAGTGGTTGGTTCAAGTCTTCCACTAATATGGTTTTACTATCTATTTCCTCCTTCAATTCTACTAGTTTCTCCATTAGAAATTTGTGTGCTATATCATTTGGTGCATACATGTTGATTAGTGATATTTCTCCATTATGTATACTCCCTTTTATCTGGATGTATTTACCTTCCCTATCCCTTTTAATCAGGTCTAATTTTACTTTGGCTTTGTCAGATATCATGATTACAACTCCTGCCTTCTTTCTGTCATTTGAGGCCCAATAGGTCTTGATTCACCCTTTAATTCAGACACTTGCCTCATGTATGTCTCTTTTGGACAACATATGGTAGGATTCTGGATTCTAATCCACTCTCCTTTTCGTCTACGTTTTATGGGTGAGTTCATCCCATTCATGTTAATGTTATGATTGTCACTTTTGAATTCCCTAGCATTTTGATATCCTCTCCTATTTCTGACCTTACTTCCTATGCTATGTCCTTTAGTCAGTTGACTCCCCTATTCCCTTGCCTTGATATGCTTCCCTTTCTGGCCCCTCCCTTTTTGTTCCCTTCTTGTTGTTTATGGTCTTTTAAGTACCCTCCTTCCTCTCCTTCCCTCCACTTTTTTTATTTTTTGAGTTTCTTCCCCTATACCTCCCCTTAGTTTCCCCTTCTTCCTTCCCCTGTAGGATAAGGTAGACTTTAAGATCCCAATGGGTCTAGATGTTCTTCCCTCTCAGAATTGATTTCACTGAGAGTAATATTCGGGTATCACCTATTAGCACTCTCTTCCTTTCGCTTTTATAAGAGTATTCTTCCCCTCCCCCTCCCATGTGTGTCTTTGTGTGACAAAGATTATTCTATTTATTTCATTTCTTAAAGTGTCTCTTAGTACCATTGGTCCCCCCTCACCCTTCCCCCTCTAGTTTTATAGCCTTTAATTGCCCAATCTTTTCTTATGAATGATTCTTCTATTTCCTATAATAATAAAAACGTTTTTGAGAGTTACAAATAACATTTTCTCCAAATATTAATATATATTTTGACCTAATTGTAGGCCTTAAGGAAGAGAATTTGAATAAAAAAATTAAAAAAAGAGAAAAAAGAAGCATTTTTTCCTTTTCCTTTTCTTTCTTAATTTCCTTTTTATGTTTCTCATGATCTTTGTGTTTAGATATCAAACTTTCCACTTAGTTCTGGTATTTTCCTTACAAATACTTGGAAATCTATTTTGTTGAATGCCCATACTTTCCCCTGGAAGTATATAGTCAGTTTTGATGGATAGGTAATTCTTGTTTGATGTCCCAGTTCTCTTTTGCCTTTCTGAATATTTTGTTCCAGGCCTTGCAGTCCTTCAGTGTAGAAGATGTCAGGTCTTGTGTGATCCTGATTGGTGTTCCTTTGTATCTGAATTGTTTCTTTTTGGCTTCTTTCAGGATTCTCTTCTTAGCTTGAAAGCTCTGGAATTTTGCAATTATATTTCTGGGAGTGATTTTTTGGGGGTTTAGTGTAGAGGGTGTTCCACGAACTCTTTCAATGATAATTTCCCCCCCTTGCCAGAATTTCAGAACAGTTTTCTTGGATGATCTCTTGTAGTATGATGTCAAGGTTCCTGTTTATTTCAGGCTTTTCGGGTAGACCAGTGATTCTTAAATTGTCTCTCCTTCCTCAATTTTCCTGATCTGTCACCTTGTCAGTGAGATATTTTATGCTCTCTTCTATTGTATCAGTGTTTTGACTTTGCTTTATTAATTCTTGCTGTTTGCAAAATCATTGGTTTTCAGTTGCTCAATTCTGGTCCTTAAGACCTGGTTTTCTGATTTAATCTTTTGGTATTCAGCTGTAATTTTTTTTCCTCTAATATAATTTGTTGATTTTCTTTTTGAACCATTTCCCACTTCTCTTTTCAGAGGACTTCCATCTTTCTGATCAAAACTCCATTTGAGACTCTTCCAGGGCTTGTGGACAATTTTCTTTTTTTTTCCTTCAGTTTTTCCTTTGTTTGAGTTTTGTCTAGTATTTTCTCTGTAGCCTGGGTTTTTCCTCCATAAAAATTTTCGAGGGTGATAGCTTTCTTTTTTTATTTCTTGGAGGGATTTTGAGGCTCCTTTGCACAGTTAGCCATTTTTTCTAGATGTTTTCAGTTCCCTCTTTAGTCAGAAATCATAGTCTGCTGGGCAAGTTTTTTTTTTTTTTGTTATGGAGTTAATGACCAGGCTCTCAATTTTTCACAGTCTTTTGCAGCTTTTCTCATTTTCTCCCCCCAAGGGGTGGTCAGTGTCTGCACTCTCTTTCCCACCTGGTTTTCCAGTTTAGCTACTTTTGGTGGTGGGTCTCCTGCAGTCCTAGTCAGTTCCCAAGGACCGCAAAACACTCCCTGTTAGTTCCAGAGGCACCCCTGGCTCACTCCCTGGCTCCGGCAGGAGTACTGGATCTGTGCACCTGAGGTCTGCGCTCTGTCATGTGTTGGGGTTTTCTGCCTATCTGCCTTCGGGGGGGGGGGCTGCTATCCTAGTCAGCTCCCAAGGGAGCAGAATTGCCTACTCCTTGCTTCAGAGGTGCCCCTTGCTCGTTTGTCTTGGCATGAGCTGGCCCTGGCTCTGGCCCTGTAGGTAGGGGTGAGGGAGGGTGGATCCACTCACATTTGGGTGGAAGCCCTTTCACCCTCTTATAGGCTGGTAAAGCCCCAATCCCACTCACCTTCACTGCTTCATCCCGCTTTAAAGCTCCTCTGATAAAGATTCTTAAGGTCTTTTGTGTAATCCTTGTCGCTTTATGTTGGGGAGAGTGAGTAAGCCATGTTTAGCTGGCCGCCATGCTTACCTGGAAGTCCAATCATCTTATTTTGAAACTACAGATGATAATGGCACCTACCTTATAGGGTTGTTGTGGAATCAAATGAGAAAATATATGTTTGCAAATCTTAGTGTTAGATAAGTTCTAGTTAGTACTGCTACAATCAGCACTGCTTTACATTCATTCTATATATTTACATGTTATTTCTCTTAATAGCATTTAGCTCTTGAGAGCATGAACTTTAATTTTGTCTTTGTCTCCTTTTGAGCACAGTGCCAAGCACATTGTTGGTTCTTAATACATGCTTACTGATCCATTAATTTGAAATGAGGAGTGTAAATTTATTAAGCTTACAGAATTCAAGTAGGCATCATTTTACAGGAAAATTTAACTTATAGATCAATATTCACTTTACTCATGAAAATGAGAATTAGTCTAAGCAGATAATTATTTTACTTTAATAAACTTGAGCAACTTGCAGTAACAGATTTTATGGTCAGAGAAGACATGAAGAAAATGGGATGGGTCACTCTTCTGAAGAGAAGGAAAGATCCAGAGTTGGGCCAGAGATAGGCATTTGTACTGTTCCCATCTGGAAAGAAACTGATTCATTGTGGTCTCTGAGCAGTAGGGAGGTGGTCCCTCCCTAGAGGAAAATCTTTAAATCGATCTTCTAAAGATGAAAGGGGATGCACATACAAACTGACACAGAAGAGGGATGGGAGGTTACAAAATTATAAGCATCAGCACAATGTTGGACACTTTTTGTACAGGACTAGACAATAGCAACTGAATGGCTAGAGCTTTGACTTACTTCTCAGTTTATTAGGAAAAGAGTGTTAAGAAGTACTTTAGCTGATGATTTTGCTGAGACAGAGGATGGTGAAAATGTTTCCTCCTGCAATTCTCCCCCCTCCCTCTCTCCTCTCTGTCTCTCTCTGAATGAGTTAGTATTCCAAAGGTTCCTATTTCATACACTTTTTCACTTTCCCTAGATAAAGAATAGATTAATCTGTATTGCTTTTTGAGTATATGGGAAATCCTTTTTCAGACCCTTGCATGTCCTTGCCCATTTAGCTCTGTCAGTCTTAGTTTCTTCATCTTTAAATGAAGACAATAATAATACTCACTTCACAGACTTGCAGTGAGGATGAAATTAAGTAATATTTTTAAGGTATTTTATGAACCTTAATGTGTATATAAATGGTTATTATTATAATTTTAATTATCGTTACATGTAGAGAGAAGCAATGGTGAAGTGGCAGATACTAATTTGAGAACATAGAATTATAATTACACTTTTTTTGATAGCTAAGATTTTCATTTTCACTTGGAGGCTCCAGTACCATACCTGATGATTTTTAATGAATTATAGTTTACCCTTCCCCTCCAAAGCAAAGCATGGAAGACACATAGAGGCATCATTTTGTCTTTGGGTAAAATGAGTGAATTGTTGTAGCAATATGTGATGATGGATATTCCACAGGAGGTTCAGGTTGTTTTTTTTTTTTAGGTTCTGAACAAAGATGGGAAAGGGAAGAAAAGAGAGAAGAGAGGAATGGTCATGTCTAATGTTAGCCCTTTGAGAGAAGATAGCATAGTCTGGAAGAACTTAGACCTTCCTAAGTTGAGTTTGGAGAAGGAAAAGTCCTTCTCAGCTAAACTGCACCCTTCTTTACAGTGGCACCTTAGTTACAGGTATATGTGTATGCACAAGAGTGAGACGAGTGAAAAAGGCTGTTTCTTAAGAGAGTAAAAAATATGAACAAGATATAATATTTTGAATAGTAAACTATAATTTTCAATGAAAATAACACTAGAACAAAATGATGGAATAACCAGTTATATTTCACAAGACTCTTTTTAAACAGTCTTCATGGGTGCATCAACAACAACAGTGGGGAAAAAAAAAGCAAGGTGACATGATTATTTTAGCCTGAAAATTTGTGCATGTGTGTGTCTGTGTGTGTGTCTGTGTGAGAGGTCGGCTTTATCCAGCAAGCTGCCTATGCCCCAGCCATTCTTCTTTCTTCACTATCTTTCCCCTTTTTGCTTGTCCTTTTTGCCAGTGTCCTTTTCTTTTGCTAGTTATTTAAACATGAGAAATGTTTAGT